>NC_059072.1:25436862-25739281 GCF_020497125.1 Mauremys mutica | reverse complement strand
TACAGCTAATTAATGCAGTTACAAAAGTGCTATACAAATGAAGGGCTTGATTGTAGTGCACTTTCTCACCTAAATGAAACTAGTGCGGCTACTTGTGTGAGTAGGTGTTCATCACTGTGAGAAAGTGTTCCAGAATCAGACCCTAGTATACTGTATTGTACCATTTGTTTCACACTACCAAAAGTTGATGTGTTCTAAGTATTAACAGCAGTGAAAATACCATAGTTACTACCGTTATGTAAAGTACTGAGGCATTTCTAGGCTTTTTATCTATATCTATGCCATATACACCTCTACCCCGCTATCACACGACCCAATATAACATGGGTTCGCGTATAGCGCGGTAGCAGCGGGGCTCTGGCGGCGCTTTAAAGGGTCTGGGGCTCCAGCTGCTGCGGGGAGCCCCGGGCCCTTTAAATCACCGCTGGAGCCCTGCTGCTGCTACTCTGGGGCTGTGGCAGCGGAGCTCGGGCGGCGCTTTAAAGGGTCTGGGACTCCGGCTGCTGCGGGAACCCGGGGCCCTTTAAATCCTGCTGGTGCCCTGCCGCCACTACCCCGGGGCTGCGGCAGCGGGGCTCGCCGGCGATTTAAAGGGCCCGGGCTCCCCACAGCGCCCGGAGCTCAGAGTTATCAAATCACTGCTGGAGCCCTGCCACTGCTACCCCGATATAACGAGGTTTCAGCTATAACGCAGTAGGGATTTTTGGCTCCCCACGACCGTGTTATAGCAAGGTAGAGGTGTATATGGCTCACCATTACTATGTTACCTGAGCACCTCACAATCTTTAATATATTTATCCTCACAACACCACTATGAAGTAGGGAAGTACTATTAATCTTGTTTTACAGATTGGGAACTAAGTAACAAAGAGTCTAAGTGACGTACCCAAGGTCACATAGGAAGTCTGTGTCAGAAAAGGACATTGGACTTGGATTTACCAATTCCAGGGCTAGTGCCCTAAGCACTAGAGTGTCCTTCCTTCAATGATCTAAATTCTGCTTAGACAGGCTTCTTACTCCCTGACTTCTTTTAAAGTCCGTTGCATAGCCCACATAAGCAGCAGGTGGAATTTCAAATCCTGCTCTCAAAGGAGCACAGGCTGGCTACATGGTACCCCAAAAGTTATGGGGAGGCTGTGCAAGCAAGATCCAAAGTTATGGCTTTAACACCTGATGCACCACATAGAGTGAGAAGGAAATCATGTGTCCCAAGAAAAGATTTAGCAATGTGCCTTTGAGGCATAGAAAGCTAGTAGTGCTAGAGGATGCATTTTTAAAATGTATAATTTTGTTGGCAGGCACTTTGATTTTTTTATCAAGAGCTAGTTCTGTATCTATTTTTGGGAAAAAAACATTGTATTTTGGCTGACATGATGATGTTTAAGAAGTAGCCACTGTGCATGCCTAGGGACAGATCCTCAGCAGATGTAAACTGTTAGAGTTCCATTGACTTTGGAGCTCTGACAGTATAACTAGCTAAGGATCTGCCCCAGTGTCACTACTTTTCTTAATGGTTTATCAACCCAGAGGTTCAGCTTACTTCTTATGGTTTCCCAGAGACTGTTTAAGAGTGTTTAATGGAAGAACTGTATCATATCAGACTTATTCATCTAGTTCCATTGAGATACTGTAGCATCATTATTTCTAATAACATTTTAAGATCCAAATTATAGTGGATTTTGTAATTTCTTCAAAATTTCCACTGAGATTTGATCATCTACATGGAAAAATGTTTTCTTATCATACTTTGACACTGGACCAGTTTGTGTCTGAGTTCAACTGCACTAATCAGTGAGATAAAGAGAGTGAAAAACAAAAACAAAGCCCTAACAGCATTGTAAGTAAGAAATGAATAAAAGTGAGCCAGGAGGAAAGGGTAACAGGGAAAATCAAAAGGAGGAAGTAGCCTTATAGGGAAAGAGTGGGGGAGGGAGGAGGAAGAAGAACAGGAATGAGCACTGGGGAAAAGGAGGTAGGAGGACAGAAGATTTCTCACATGACATACAGATTGTGTACACCATGTGGTCACAGGCTGAAGCCTTTAATTTATGTACATTTCTTGTCTCCTCATACTGACTTCTGAGCTTGTCTATCCTTCTTCTAGCTGACACAGAGAGCAGCAAAGACAGAGCCTCCCTGGAATCCAGGGTAGGGGACAGGAACACAATAAAAGCAGGTTTCAGAGTGGTAGCCGTGTTACTCTGTATCGGCAAAATGAACGAGGAGTACTTGTGGCACCTTAGAAACTAACACATTTATTTGGGCATAAGCTTTCATGGGCTAAAACCCACTTCATCCGATGGGTTTTAGCCCACGAAAGCTTATGCCCAAATAAATTTGTTAGTCTCTAGGATGCCACAAGTACTCCTCGTTCATTTTACAATAAACACAGTTATATAAATGGAAGAAAATAGTACAGCAGTTTGGCAAGCAGTTACAAGATAAAAATAGCTAACAGTACAACGGTCAGGCACTACAGGTTGTAATTTGCAAAAATTGGGCAAAATCCTCCCTAAGTAGATTACTTCCACATCTTTGTACTGGTTTTTATTTTATGTTTTGTAAAGTTGAAGCATGAACTGAATGCAGTTTGCAATGGGGTAACTAGAGAACAGTTCTCATCAGAATTTTGTTTTGTTTTTCTTTGGTGGTTCTCATGGGATAAAATATGGGAAATAAAAAGCATAGACAAACCTGGACTTGTATGTTTACATCTCCCAGATGGGCAAAACTGTTTACTCTTTGGGTTCAGTTATGGCTCCTAAGACCCTGAGATGCATTTAGGGAAGGGAGGAAGCACTCTTCCTAGTAGCAGTACCTGGAGGCATATGACTTTGAAATGCCTCATGGGCACTGGGAGGAAGAACAGGGAGAGGCTACAGCTGTTCAAAAGGATGGAACTATGCAGGAAACCTGGTACACAGAGGGTGGGACGACAATGTCTTTCCATTGAGTCGGGCCCTTTCTGGGGCCTCTGAGTGCTGCTGGCAGCTCCTTACTATCAAATTATGGCTACCCTTGTGCACTAGAAGAGGGGGAAGAGCTCTCTGTGCACTTCCCTCTGTCAATGCAGTCACTTTGAAACAACTATAATTTTGTTTATAAATTTATTGGCATATGTAAAAGTAGCTTTACTGGAGTAAAAACAGTCAAAATTGGCTCTGCTGCTATAATAATGTAAGTATGTGCTTAACTTTGTTATTGGGAGCACTCTTATTGATTTCAGTTGGAGTATTCAACTGAATACTAATATTCTGCTAACAAAATTAAATACATGCAGGAATTTTTGCAGAATTTGGCTCTAAAATGGAAATGAAATACTGCAAGAATTCCAGTTACACTCTTTATAATCACAAGAACAAAGAATTTGGTAGTACCATTTTAAAAAAATAAAGCAAAAAATGTCTAGAACCATACTGATTTTCTATAACCTACTTAACTAGAGAAGAAATATAACAGCAAAGAAGCAAGAACATTAAACTTTGTCACTGAATTAAAAATAAGTAAACAAACCTTTTCTTTTGCAATCCAATGTTTGTATGGGAAATACATAAATATGACAAAGAGAGGAATCAAATTCTGGTTTGACAACTTTAGGCTTTGTTGCTGCTAGATTTTTGGGGTCCAGTCTTTCCTCTTCAGTACATAGACGTTCAGCTTTGATCTGCTTTAGCTTTTGATCTTTCAGTTCTATTGGGTGTACACACTTGGCATAATTTCCCAAGTTCCTGTTTGTTGGAACCTGCAACATCGTAATAAGAGTTTCCATCTCACAGGTGCAATGCCAAGGATTATCATAAAGACGCAGGTAGTTTAGAAGGGGCATATAAATAAAAACTTCCTCTGATAAAATCTTAATCTGGTTATGCTGAAGTAAGAGTGTGGTAAGTTTGTTTAAACCAAAAAAAGCCTCACTTTCAATTTTTGATATTTCATTCTGTTGTAAATCCAGACTTTTTAATGTTTTATACTTGGAAAACATATTATTCTTCAGTTTGCGAATCCTATTTCTTGCTAGCAGCATGTGTCTTAAATCCTCAGGCCAATCAGGAGACACAAAAGTCAGTTTTCTTTCTTGGCAATCTAAGTATTTCTCATGAAGGTAGGTATACACATCACAGGGGAGGCCTGGGGCATAACGCTTAACAGTACTAGATGCTTTTCTTAAACTGTTTGTCCTTCCATTATTTGCTTTGTTTCTCAAACTCCCATTCCTTGTCTTCCTAAAGTAGGCTGCTTTACAAAAGAAAAGTAGTATTATAATAGTAACCACTTTCATTATGACATCCAGCTGGCCCCCTACTTTCTGTGACAGCTGGAACAGTCAAAGTATTCCTTTGCAATATAAGTTTGGAGCTAATATTGTTCCGGATTGAGGAAGTACAGCTGGTGGATGTGGAATCCCTGTGTAGGAAGAAAAGTGGAATATTAGAAGGTGTAAAATAGACATTTTCACAGAGACTGGTATTTAAAATGAACCATTACAAAATGGTTCAGCCAGCACACTAGATTCACTCAAAACTTGAAAATTTCTCGGACAAGGACATTAAGGTCCCTTCTTATTGTTTAGTTGTTTTCACGCTCTCTGTGATCCGCTTTCATTCACTTTGATTAAATTTAGCAAGCTGTCAAAATACAGGGCTAGATTCTAGCTGGCTTTCGTTTAGGTGCACATACAGATTCAGGGGAAGGGCACAAGGATTCCTTTGCCCCATTGTGCCCTCTGCAGAAGAATCAAGCACAGTGCCAGTCCCTGGTACCATGGGCGTGCAAGGACTGTCCCCTCCTAGCACACAAGGAGTGAAAATCATCCCAGAGGAACTGGCCAGCTGGGGAGAGTGGAGAATGCCCTCATTCTTAAGGGATGGTAAAGCATGTGCATTCCTCCTGTGTTCTGTGGAGGCATAATCCCTCCTGGAGTTCCCTTTGGGGTGATGCAGCTTTATATGTCCCTACTCAGGGCTGTGTACCGAGTATACAATGTGGTCATAAAATTGTATGTTGGCAGGGACGTGTTAAACCCTGAGGTTCTCTCATTATCTGCCGTTTACTCCTCTTGCATGATTCCAGCTGTTTGCTGGCCAAAGAGGGCCGGATGTGACTCCCTCTGGATCCTGTTCAGTATTGTTTATGAGTCAGCTGCAGGGTAATGCATGATTCCCTTGGCCTGTGCACGATGTCTCTGCAGGATGCAGAGTCCTTGTTGGTCTGAGAACTTTGAACAAATCCCAGTTTTCAACACATACCATTATATGGTAGTTTTGTGTACCACTATACCATCACTGTGGTCTCAAAGGCCTTGTCTTCACTAGGAAAAAGGTGTGTTCTTAACTCAAGTTAACTAACATGAGGTAAAATTATATTGAAGGCAGTTTTAGTTTATACATGAGTTAGCGGGTGCAATCGCGTAGCTAGTGGGGTGCAGGTAGGGTGACCAGATGTTCTGATTTTATAGGGACAGTCCCGATTTTTGGGTCTTTTTCTTATATAAGATCCTATTACCCCCCACCCCCGTCCCGATTTTTCACACTTGCTATCTGGTCACCCTAGGTGCAGGGGACGCAGCCGTTTCCCCTCAGCACATTTTCCCAAAAGTGGCACCTTAGTTAGGGGTTACCATGGCGCCAGCGGGCGGGGCCCACGCTCTGCTCTGAAGCTTGGCCTGCCGGGCCGGCAGAGAGAGGGCAGTGGCAACAGCGAAGGTTACTGGGCATGCTCAGTTTGGGTGAGCATGCTCAGTACACCCAAAGTAGGGAATTGGGAGCAGGAACTGTTTGTGTCGTTACCCTGGCACTGGGCTCCTGCAGGCAAGGGGGGGTGGGGTGGCCAGAAGAGCGAGGAGGGGCGCAGCATGGCAGCCCGCAGCGCGACCGGAGGAGCCATGGGGGGGGGGCGGCGCAGCCGGAGGAGTGAGGGGGGGCGCAGCATGGCAGCCCGCAGCGCAGCTGGAGGAGCCATGGGGGGGAGCTGCGGGGGTGGCACAACATGGCCAGAGGAGCCATGGGGTGGGGTGTGGCACGGCCGGAGGAGCCAGCCAATGGGGGGTGGGGTGCGGAGCGGCCGGAGGAAGAGCCAAGGGGGCATGGCCAGAGGAGGAGCCAAGGGGGGGCGCCTTTTTGATGTTTGGTCCCCCTGCTCTTAGAACCTGGCTACGCCACTGAGCGGGTGAAGATGAAGCTATGGGAAAGCCTGTAATTTACCTTGACCTGTTAACTCATGTGAGAACTACAAACTGCCTGGTCTTCAATAAGATTTTACTTTGTGCTAGTTAACTCGAGTGAAGAACTCTCCTTTTTTGCTAATGAGGATGCACCCAAAAAGTACGGTCTTTAAAGGGTAGAATAAGTCGCTGTCTCGTTATCACTGACCTATTTGTAATATTTCTTTATTTGGATCAGAAATCCAAAGTTTGACACTTAATTTTATAACAGAAAATGAAAAAGGTTGTCTTTAAAAGTATAATTTAGTTGTTTCTTGCTAAAATAAAAAAAAGATTTATGCTGCTCCTGGATATAATTATTTTGTTGGCAAAGCATCTGAATTGCTCCTCCGTTTTATTTCTGCACCTGCCAGCTCTCTTCTTATATCAACATTCTAGTAAAACACATAAACATCTTTTAAAAATGAACATTATAACTAGAGCCCTGTGAAATTCTTTTTATGTTTTATTATTTTTTGTGAATTTCTTGTTTTGTTTTATCCAATAAAATGTTGTTTTATTTCTTTTTATTACATGTACATTAATAAAATGTCACATGACCATATATAAATCAAAACAATGTATAAATCCCAGTTTATCTATACAACATCATTTATTAACGTTACTCATTATTCTATGCCTTGAGACACTCACCAACCCCCACGAGAGTTAGCCAACCCAAAATACTCCAGACAGCTCCTTAGGGTTCCCCCCTTGAAATTTACCTAGTACTACAGCTTCCAAATTACATACACTTCTCTGTGCCCACTCAGTGACACAAACCTCATGGAACACCCCGGATCTTCCCAACCCCTATGACTTCCTTCACCAGTCCCCCCACCCCAGTCTCCCTCTGTATCCCCAGGTTTCTCTATGCCCCCTTATATATTCCCTCTCTCACATTGAACCTCAATCTCCCCAAGCCCCAGAAACCCCTCCCCATCACCTCTTAAATATTCCCCCTCCCCCATTGTGCACCATAACCCCATCCCCCATTAGTCCCAGGGACACCTCTCCTATCCTCCTCCCTCATTGGGCCCCTTGTACACACTTCTCCTATCCTCCTCCCCCCATTAGCCTCTCTTCCATGAGAAAATCAGGGTCTTTCCCCGGAGGGGTGGGAGGCCTTGCGGGGGAAGCTATAGAGTAAGCCAGCCCCATATTCACACTGGAACAGCAGCTCCTGTCCTGCAGGGCAGGACCCGGCTCCCCACTCCAGCTGGCCCTTGAGGTTACAGTACGCTCAGGTTTGGCTCCTCTGTCTTGATGAGAGGGGGCAACTGGGCCAAATTTGAGTGAGTGGCACTGAAATTCCAAATTTGAGCAACCTGCCCTCCCATTATGATGGAGGGGTGGCCAGGCCAAAGCTGAGCAGCATTGTGACCCCGTGTGCCAGGTCACAGCACCTGGAGTACGGAGCTGGGCCCAACCCCATAGGGCAGGAGCTGCCGCTGCAGGCTGAGTTTCATGTTATTTCATTTTTATGTTCATTTTTGTTTTATTTCTTTATTTTGCATTTGCGAAATACATAGGGTTCTAATTATAATTACTGATTTTGACCATTACATTCTGTGAAAAATAAAAGGAATTTTATTTATTAGTTTTTGGAAATCAGATGTTGTTCACTCTGACTAGGGTTGCCAGCAGTCCCATATTACAAGCTACGTCCCTAATTTAAATAGAAAATTGCCTGTCCCATACTAAATCAGTGTAGAATGCTTTTTATCCCATATTCAACAGCAGTGGGGCAGTACTCACGGCTGTATCTTTCCCCTCCCCTCCCAATCCTGGCCCTTGAGCGTGGCCCCATCTGCTTTCCCCATGCAGCACTGAAGGGCCAGGGAGGAAAGTGGAAAGATGCACCCATGAGTACTGGCCCACTGCTGTTGAAATATGGGATAAAAAGCGTTCCTCTACCGACTCCAGCTCTTGCGCGCAGCCCCATCTGTTTTCCCTGCGCAAGCTCCATCTGGCAGGGCATATGTGGGGATATGTGTCCTGGACCTGTACTGAAGGGCCAGGATCAGGAAGGGGTTCTGTCTGGCGGGGGGCAGGGGGTCTGTACTTCCAGGTGTAGCCTCCTAGTGTGCAGAGTCTCTGCCAACATCCCCAACAGGGTGCACAGCACTGTAGCAGGCAAAGACAAGGAATTGCAGCCTCCAACTCAGCTACTGGCACCCAAGCAGAACCTGAACAGGAATCACAGCAGCTGCTGGCTCAGCATCTGAGGCCCTGGGTTCTCTGCTGTATCCAGAGCTGGAGAGAGAAAAACCCTAGGAAGCATGGGGATGGAAGGAAAGGAACTTGTCCCCAGAGGTTCAAGTCAAGACTGGGGACATCTGAAGTCTGTCCTGTATTTTTAAATACAATATTGGCAACCCTAACTCTGACTGATTGTTCTAATCATGGCCATTAAGACTGGGATGCTCTGTATTATTTGGAACTGAGCTACACAAGCTCCAGAAGGTCTCTGATACTGGCAAATCCAAGGGAAGTCCTAAATGGACAAAAGAGGAATCTGGGGGAAGATAGCTAAGAAATGTGATTTATCTAAGTACTCTGTCTATTTCCCTCCAGTCCCCTAGGACTGAATTGGGGAAAAAACAGTAGTACGCACGTCCTGTGTTGATGCAAGCAGCACTCCGGAGCCTGGCGGCACCGCCACAACGCCATCCAGAACCGACTAGTGAAAGCCATCCCACCGTCCCTGGGGAAGATCACCGTCGACTCCGCCATCCCTGGGACAGACAGCCGACTGTGACCCGACATCGTGGTGATGGACACAGAAAAGAAGAAGGTCCTCCTGGTAGATGTCACGGTGCCTTTCGAAAACCGGTCACCTGCCTTCCACGAGGCCCGAGCATGGAAGGAGTCGAAGTATGCCCCGCTGGCCGAGACCCAGAGAGCCCAGGGCTACGAAGTCCAGGTACACGCCCTGATCGTGGGAGCCTTGGGCTCATGGGACCCCCGCAACGAGCCGGTTCTGAGAGCGTGTGGGGTCGGTCGATGCTACGCCTGGCTCATGAGACAGCTCATGGTGTCCGACACCATCAGGTGGTCCAGAGACATTTATACCGAACACATCACCGGACACCGCCAATACCACACTGAGTAATTGAGACAGCCGACCAGGGAAATAACCCACTTCCTTCCCTGAGAGACCAAGGGACGCACCCCACCCATGTACCTATCCGCTCCACCGATACTGACTTGGACTCCTTATTCATACCATGGGTGGCGAACCCGAGCCCACTTATTCACTGACACTTTAAAAACCCTTGCACCCCAATCTGGGTCTATGCCGGTTATGCGATATGTATGTATCTTTTCATCCTTGCAAACGATATCTGTAACCCCCATAACCCAAGCCTGACCCCAGATGTACAGTACCTTCCCTCTCAACCTGTGTATATTTCATTTTAAACATTTACTTTAATAAAATTTTTAAATCTAAACTCTGCCCACATACTAAGTTTTACTCTGTCGTGGCACCAACATGAGATACTATTCTCAATAGATTGTGCAGCTCTTCCTGACATGATGTTCTCTCTTTCTTGTCCTGTATATCAAATGTTGGCATTTTAATTGTTTTAATTAGGCTCTGGAGTTAACAGTTCATTTAGATGAAGTGGAGCAGTTCACACTGCTCAGAGATATTTTTTTCAGACTGTCTGCAGACTCAAGGAGATGTCACTGCATCATTTACATTCAGTTCCCATTTAGAAGATTCTTTGCAACCATAAAGGCTAGAGATTTAATTTTTAAAATAAAGGCTTAAATTCTGTAGCCAACGATGGCAACTAGTATGAAGTATCAGCATACCTTAGTTCAGGTTCTGTTTTCCCCTCTGCTATCTGTAGAGGCGAGGCGTATTGTGGTTTTAGGATGGGGATATAGGGAGGCATAGAGGTGGCATGACATTCCTGTAGCCTACCAATCATGGAGCTTATTTTAACTGGATGGAATCTTTTGAGTTGGCAGGTCTCTCTTAACAGCATTATGTTTTTTTCTTTCAAAGGGCTTTTAGTAAGATAGTATACCAAGGCTTTAGTTGAGGTCATTGTTTTCATAGAGAGGAATGTAGAGACGCAATGTTGGATTAATTTTTGACTGCAGGTAAAAGCATATGTTTGGCGGCCCCTTTTTCAGATGTGTTATGTGAGAATAATTATTTAAAAGATTTTCAAAATATTTCTTGTTATCAATATAAACATCTCATATTGAATCTCCCACATCAAGTGTCTGCCTCAGGCTGAATTTATTTATTTATGTTTTTTAAAAAATCAGAATCAGATCAGCCATTTCTGAGAATGAGAACAAGGAAAAATACATCGTTTGCCCTTGTTGAAAAAAAATCTGACAATTATTTAATTGAGAAGCTCTAGCAACTCCATGCTTTGGAGCGGGGACTTGAAATTTGGCAGGAGAGTTGTCTTGGTATCAGATATGTGCCTTTTGCTGCTCCTGTGAAAATCAACCTGATTTTGGCCAAATTATAAGCCTCTTAAAAAATCATAGTTCACACATTCTTAGTAGAGACTTGTTAGAGTTTGGCGGCTAAATTCTCTGAAGATTCCATGGCTTAGGGGATGAGGAGGACTTTCTCTGCAGTTGCTCCTTCTGGCTGCCAGGGGTTGCTGTGGTCTGAGGATCTGAGAGCAGGGAGACTATTTCCATGTGCTCTCAATTTCCTGTAGAAAACATAGTATATAATCGTGTAGTTAAATATTGTATCATAATGCATACGCACAAGAGAGATGAATTAAGATTGGATGGGCAACCTTAATTCTGGCATTTCCTAACTTTCGAGTCCTTGACTTTATAAGTTTATCATTATTTTAACATAATTTTTAATGTAGTATGGGACGTGAATCATCATGCCTCAGGACATAAGCCAGCCACTAAGTGATGGGGGCTGAAAACAACTTTTCTGATGAGTAAGTTATTCCATAATTGTCTTCTGCCTGGTTTCTTGGACTTTCCACTGAATCATCTGGTACTGGCCATTGTCAGGGACAAGACACTGAGGTAGATGGACTGCTGGTTTGAGCCAGGGAATTCCAACTGTTAATCTTTAACTCTAATATTAAGTTTATCTTTTATTTTAGGTGAATGTAAAAATTTGCAAGATTTGAATGTCTCTGAATGCCAGGGATTAAATGTAAGTACTACCAATTTTCTTCACAACATTCAAATTATATATAGGTGGGGATGGGATTTTCAAAAAAGTGCCTATATGAATTAGGAACACAAGTTTTGTGGGACTTATGCTCCTAATTCACTTAGGTGCATTTGAAACTGTAACTGTGGACTTTAATAATAGTCAGAGATACTAAATTAGGGTTCTAATTTTGTTTTATACAGTGCCAGAAAAAATGGTATACGAGACATGGATTCTTTTTAACAAATGGCTTTTAAATCTTTACCAGTTATGGGAAAGGTTCATGGTTTACTATGTGTTTAAAGTTGGCAAGAAATTCCAAGCCATTTTGTAGCATCCAAATATTTACTTACAACTACGCTTTCTAATAATTTACTAGATAATACATGTGGATATTTTTTGTAATTTTTTTGCCTAAATTGACAAGATAATTACAGTTAATATTCTTCAAAGTTAAGTAATCCTGAATAGATACTCTCTCCAAGATTCTTATTCCATTATTGCATGGAGTTGGAAGTGTCCTCTTAAAGTTTCTAAACATTTCTGGAACCCTCCAGTGGAAAGGTGATGACAGATGACTAGGGAGGAGTGGAAAGACAGATGACTAGGGAGAAGAATAAAAATATTGCTAGAGCATGCAGGGGTGTAATCAGGAAGGCCAAGGCATGACTGGAGTTGCAGCTAGCAAGGAATGTGAAGGGTAACAAGAAGGGTTTCTACAGGTATGTTAGCAACAAGAAGAAGGTCAGGGAAAGTGTGGGACCCTTACTGAATGGGGGAGGCAACATAGTGACAGATGATGTGGAAAAAGCTGAAGTACTCAATGCCTTTTTTACTTCGGTCTTCAAAGACAAGGTTAGCTCCTAGACTGCTGCACTGGGCAACACAGTATGGGGAGGAGGTGAGCAGCCCTCAGTGGTGAAAGAACAGGTTAAGGACTGTTTAGAAAAGCTGGACATGCACAAGTCCCTGGGTCCAGATCTAATGCATCTAAGGGTGCTGAGGGAGTTGGCTGATGTGATTGCAGAGCCATTGGCCATTATCTCTGAAAATTTGTGGTGATCCGGGGAGGTCCTGGACAATTGGAAAAAAGCAAATATAGTGCCCATATTTAAAAAGGAAGAAAGAGAACCTGGGGAGCTACAGACCGGTGAGCATCACTTCAGTCCCTGGCAAAATCATGGAGCAGGTCCTCAAGGAATCTATTTTGAAGCACTTGGAGGAGAGGAAGGTGGTCAGGAACAGTCAATATGGATTCACCAAGGGCAAGTCATGCCTGACCAACCTGATTGCCTTCTATCATGAGATAACTGGCTCTGTGGATATGGGAAAAGCGGTAGATGTGCTATATCTTGACTTTAGCAAAGCTTTTGATATGGTCTCCCACAGTATTCTTGCTAGCAAGTTAAAGAAGTATGGATTGGATGAATCGACTATAAGGTGGATAGAAAGCTGGCTAGATTATTGGGCTCAATGGGTAGTGATCAATGGCTGCATGTCTAGTTGACAGCCGGTATCAAGTGGAGAGGCCCAGGGGTCGGTCCTGGGGCTGGTTTTGTTCAACATCTTTATTAATGATCTAGATGATGGGATGAATTGCACCCTCAGCAAGTTCGCAGATGACACTAAGTTGGAGGAAAAGGTAGATACACTGGAGGGCAGGGATAGGGTCCAGAGTTACCTAAACAAATTGGAGGATTGGACCAAAAGAAATCTGATGAGGTTTAACAAGACCAAGTGCAGAGTCCTGCACTTAGGAAGGAAGAATCCCATGTACCGCTACAGGCTGGGGACTGACTGGCTAAGCAGCAGTTCTGTAGAAAAGGACCTGGGGATTACAGTGGATGAGAAGCGGGATATGAGTCAGCAGTGTGCCCTTGTTGCCAAGAAGGCTAACCGCATATTGGGCTGCATTAGTAGTAGAAGTGCCAGCAGATCAAAGGAAGTGATTATTCCCCTCTATTCAGAACTGGTGAGGCCACACCTGGAGTATTGTGTCCAGTTTTGGTCCCCCCAATACAGAAGGGATGTGGACAAATTGGAGAGAGTCCAGTGGAGGGCAATGGAAATGATTAGGGGGCTGGGGCACATTACTTACGAGGAGAGGCTGAGGGAACTGGGCTTATTTAGTGTGCAGAAGAGAAGAGTGAGGGGGGATTTGATAGCAGCCTTCAACTACCTGAAGGGGGTTCCAGAGAGGATGGAGCTAGGCTGTTCTCAGTAGTGGCAGATGACAGAACAAGAAACAATGGTCTAAAGTTGCAGTGAGGGAGGTCTAGGTTGGATATTAGGAAACACCGTTTCACTAGGAGGGGGGTGAAGCACTGGAATGGGTTACCTAGACAGGTGGTGGAATCTCCATCCTTAGAGGTTTTTAAGGCCCATCTTGACAAAGCCCTTGCTGGGATGGTTTAGTTGGTGTTGGCCCTGCTTTGAGCAGGGGATTGGACTAGATGACCTCCTGAGGTCTCTTCCAATCCTAATATTCTATGATTCCGTGATTCTATGAAAGGTGTGTATTATATCAACACTACGTAGCCTCTAGGCAATCCCTTCTTTTTCCTGTTCTCTGGAGGAGAAGCATTCCTTGTGGTTCATGGGAAATACATTTTGTCTTTTAGTTTTCCTAAATCATTTTCCAATCTAATTGGCTCCTGTTAGATGTTTTCAGTACCCCCTTTCTGATGAAAAATATTTTCTGCATAAGGTTGAGTTTGAAACAAGATTATTTTTATGCCAGTTTCTATTTTTTTATCTTGAAAACAAGGCCAATATTTTCTGTATATTGCATAGTTTATTAATACTGTATTAAACAGATATTATAGTATGTGTAGGAGAAGTTTTCTTATAGTACTTCATTTGCACTGGATAAAGTAATCTGTGGGCCACATCATCCACAGATGGTGTGAATTGGTATAGCTCAGTTGACTTCCATGGAACTATGCCTGTGTACAGCAGCTGAGGACCTGGTCTTATTTGTAAACAAGAACCACTTAGAAGTGGTCTGATTGCAACTATAAAATATCCTTCACTGATCATCACCAGTGGTGCAATGTCTGTCATTGAAAAGGTCCTATTCTTCTATCAATAATCTTAATTTATCGAATTAAATGTGAGCTCTTGCAATTTAATCCCTCGATTCTTAATTTTATAAGATGTTAATTTTGTATATTCTTCCAAAATTCCTCTCTGACGTGATATGAGAAGTCTGTCATAACCATCTTACTGACCTGCCAGTCTCTTCCTCCTGCTTTCAAGAATATCCTGCGGAGGTCTTGTTACACTGACTGGTTGGAGCATAAAAATATCACTTAGGTTTAGTTTCCTGTGACAGTAGCATATCTGATCATGCTGCATGTAAGAGAATCATGCTGACACCATTATCTTTCATATGCAGTTACACATTCAGGTCCTTACCTAACCTGACATCTTGTCCGATTGAATTATCTTTCTGGTTTTGGAATATTAGACTCAGGAGAAGGGTTTTTATGCAGGATTATTTACCTTTGGAAAACTAGTATGAAATGTATAATTGGTGTTCTTCAAAAGGAGCAGCCTATGGTAAAAACATTTTAGTTCCATGTTTACTCACCTACCTGTTTTCTCTCAATAGGTCTGTTTTTACTGTGGCTATAAAGTTAGAGTACCTCCTGATGGCTAAGATCAAAAGCATCAGATATTTTGTAACGAACAATATTTATACTTTATGAGAAATCCTGACTCCAACAAGGAGAAATTTCTGGAAACTTTGAGAAAGTACTTACTCTTGAGTCCATGCATATGAAACATATTAGTGTGAATCTATGAGGTATAATACCTTGAGAGAACAATTAAAATTACTTTTTTTTAGGATTCAGGGTTTAAAATTTCTGTGGCTCTGATTTTACCTTTTTTAAAGACATGAGCTGTAAAGATGCGTCCTTTTATCTTTTTACTCTTTAATAGCTTTTTAAAAGATTTCCACTGAAAAATGAGGATCTGAGAATGGTGAAAACCAGTGTAGTCTAGTAGTTCAGATATGCGCACACTATATAGTTACCTCGCAGCTGCATTAAGACATACTTTGAGATGGAATAGCAAATATTGATTTTATTCTAGCTATTTCTTAAGTGAGCTGAATAGCAGAGACACGAATAGAATAATAAAACAATAAGATCAATGAAGGAATATTCAGCTAGTTGAACCGCTTGATTACACTTGATAACATTTCTAGCCCTCTAATATTGAATCCAGTAGCAGAACAGTCTCTGGCTGGACTGTTGTTGTTACCATTTTTCAAATTATATGGTGTAATCATGTATTTTAAAAGCACGTGATAAGTTTTACAGACTTCTCTCACTTTCACTGTTGTTGGATTTAAATGTCAATTAATATCAATATTTTGATAGCCTGGTGTCTGCAATAGTTATAATAGTTATTTGATTTGCATACACAAGGTTATCTGATTTGCATACATGGGTTTTTGCCTCTCTAATGGATTCACATACACTTTTTTGGGAACAGCCCCCTGCACCAGTGTTTCAAGATTTGCCTCTGTATGTCTGTATTCTAATGTAGTGATCATATTGATACATAGAACAAGATAGATGGTGCCACTTTCAAAGAATATTAAAGAAAGGAACTGACTCAAATTAAAAAGAAATTTTGTGGACGTTGAGCATTCTATAATTGATGGACTGGTGTGAATAGTTAATAAAGCACACTCCCTGGATTTTAGAGAGTTGTCTTAAATTATTGTCTATAGACCTGCTAACTTAGGTTTTGATTCAGCAAAGCACTTAAGCATGTGAATAGTCCCATTGACTTCATTTGGACTACTTGGTTCTTAGGTGCCTTCCTGAATTGGGGGCATAGAAATAGTCCTTTTTACAATCAACAAAAATAGTTCCATAAACATTATAATATAGTATTTTCTTTAGAGCATTTTAAAGAGAAAATGTTTTTGATCGGTACTGTTGCATTTAAGACTTTTATGAAATTAATTCAGTTTTTCTGCTACAGTAAAGAAGAGACTTTAGATACACTAAAATACAAACAAATTCTAATTTGACATACTTTGACAAGTGATTTTTTTATTATTATTCAGGATGAATCAATGAGACTTATATCAGAAGGTTGTCCAGCTCTTCTCTATTTAAATCTGTCATACACAGATATTACTAATGGGACACTAAGACTGTTATCAAGGTAAAAATATCTCCTCCTACATTTAGATTAGTACAAAACAAAAGTCGTATGTACTCTACGAAAATATAAGTTTTAGTTATCATTGCAAAAAAAATATAACTTTATCTGAGTATTTAACAGGTTTCCTTTTATTTTGTAAAGAACTGAAAAATGCCGTATATATTGTTCTTAGGATTTTTCTCTTTTGTTTGTTTTTAGTGTAGTAAAACATTTACACTGGGTTAGTTTATAGGTCTTGCTAAGTTTTACAGAAACTTGTGAGTTTGCTAGTCAAACAAAGTTCCTTTGGACAAGCAACACTGTTGCTCATTGTTGTGCAACTAGCTTGCAAGTTTGAGATGATTATGTAAATCTAGGGTGACCAGATGTCCTGTATTTAAAGGAACAGTCCCATATTTAAGCCCTCCTGCAGGTGTCCCGACTTTTTCTTTAAAACGGGCAAATTGTCCCATATTTTCTGTCTCCCCGGCATCCCCAGCAGGTCCTGCTGCTGACCAGATCCCTGCTCGCCAGCCGCCTGCTCACCAGCAGTGAGTGGGGGGGTCCAGTGGCTGACAATGGGGGTGGGTGTGCAAGGCTAGTGGCGGGGTGAAGATGCAGCGTGTGGGACCGGCCGTTCCCTGTGCTGGTGCATCAGCGCAGCCCCTGCTGTGTGCTGGCTCTCAGCCAGCAGGGCCCAGCTCTCCAGGGGCGGTTCCGGCGTGCTGGGGCGGCATTCCGTGGGGGGCGCTCTGCCGGTCGCCGGGAGGGCGGCAGGCAGCTCCGGCAGACCTCCCGCAGGCGTGCCGCTGGTCCCGCGGCTTTGGTGGAGCATCCGCAGGCACGTCTGCGGGAGGTCCACCGGAGCCGCGGGACCAGCGGACCCTCCGACCGCAGGCACGTCTGCGGGAGGTCCACCGGAGCCGCGGGACCGGCGACTGGCAGAGCGCCCCCCGCGGCGTGCCGCCATGCTTGGGGCGGCGAAATGGCTAGAGCCTCCCCTGCAGCTCCCCCCGTCCCATTTCCGGCCAGCACTGGCTGCGCATTGTGAGCTGTGGCGGCCAGTGTGTACGAACAGGCGCCAGGCAGTGGCCGGTTACATGTCGCCCAGTGATGAGCTGCCAAAATATTAACAACCGGTTCCCTCCTCCTCACCCCATGAGGGGTCATGCCCCCCCCGACTCCTGTCCCATCCAACCCCCTCATGTTCCTTGACAGCCCCCCCCCGCTACCCATGCCCTATCCACCCCCCTTCCCTGTCCCCTGACTGCCCCTTGCTACCCCATCCAACCCCTTCTCTCATTCCTGATGGCACCCCGGGACCCCTACCCCATCCAACCACCCCTTCTCTCTGTCCCCTGACTGTCCCTGGAATCCCTACCCCTGACTGCCCCCACCCCATCCAACCCCTGCTCCTTTCTGACTGCCTCCCCGACCCTTGCCCCTGTTCCCTGCCCTCTGACTGCTCCAACACTAGTCCACCACCCTCAACTCCCCTGCCCTCTTCCAACACCCCCTCCCTGCTCCCCTTACCTTGCTGCCTGGAGATGGGGGCCCAGCTGGGCTGGGGCTGGAGCTGAGCCGCGCCGCTGGGCCGGACCCGGACGCGGACCCCGGGGCAGCAGGAGCCGAGCCCCCGCCGCGCCGCCCAGACCCCGGGGCAGCAGGAGCCCAGCCCCCGCCCAGCCCCCGCCGCACCGCCAGGACCCTGGGGCGGCAGGAGCCCAGCCCCCGCCACGCCACCCGGACCCCGGGGCGGCAGGAGCCTAGCACCCGCCGCGCCGCCCGGACCCCGGGGCGGCAGGAGCCTAGCACCCGCCGCGCCGCCCCGACCCCGGGGCGGCAGGAGCCCAGCCCCCGCCGCGCCCCACCGCGCCACCCGGATCCCGGGGCGGCAGGAGCCCAGCCCCCGCCGCGCCGCCTGGACCCCGGGGCGGCAGGAGCCCAGCCCCCGCCGTGCTGCCCGGCCGGACCCAGACCCGGAGCAGGAGCCCAGCCGGACCTCCCCTCCCCCCCCGGCCCAGCTTACCTGCCTGCCTGCCTGTTCAGGCTTCCCGCGAACATCTGATTCGCGGGAAGCAGGGGCGGGGGAGGAGAAAGGGGCGGAGCAGGAGAGGAGGGGGAAGTGAGCTTGGGCCGGAGCTTTTGTTAAATTTAGCAGCCCTTATAGAACTGCTGGAACAACCGGTTCTAAAAGGGCTGCTAAATTTAACAACTGGATCGCGCGAACCGGTGCAAACTGGCTCAAGCTCACCACTGATGTCGCCTCTGCTGCCCACCCATCGGCTCTTTATGTGCTCCCCCTCTCAGTGTCCTCTCCCTCCTTTGCCCCTTCATCCCATCCCCTCAGCCCTACTGCTTCTCCATATCTCCCCTGTCAGGGCGCGTCCCACTCACAGCGCTGTGCGGAGAACCAGCCCCTGGTCAGAGTGCTCAGCTCACCAAGAGCCTGGGTGGAAGGCTCCTTCCTTCCCTCACTGCCTCTGGCTGGGCCGACGCCCTAGGAAAGGCCAAGATCCTTTGGCCTGGTGCGCTAGCTGGGAGGAGCCGAGCCCGGCATGTGCCAAAGCCCCGCACAGCGCTGGCATGGGGAAGCCTCTCTGCCCCTCAGCTAAGCTCTGGGGTGGTGGCAGGGGGAAGCGATTTCCAGCCGCTTTGCATCCCAACCCTGCAGGCTCCACAGCAGCCCCCCCCGGGCAGGTACTTAGCACCCTCTTCACCCGCCCACCTCCCCGGGTCCTGCCCCCAGGGAGCGCAGGGCTTCTCCGTCCCCTAGGCACCCTCCCCTGCTGAGCCACCTCTCTGGCCCGGTTTGCTGAAGCCCCTGAAGTCAGATTCCCTGGCACAATGCATCCTTAGAGCTTAACCCCTTCCAGCCTGCGCTGTAGCTGGGGGACAGGAGGCGGCTGGGTTATGTCAGTGGCCAGCAACAGCTTGGAGGTGTTAGCTGCCTTTCGACACTGTGTGGGCAGGAAGGGACAAGCTGCTTCCAGCCACTGGGGTGTAGGGGAGAAGAGATGAGCTCTGCAAAGATATGGGCCAGGTCATCCCTCCGCCCCCGCACTCCCACCCCATGACTAGAAGCAGCTCCCATCTCTCCCCTCCTGCACACTGCCAAAAGGCTGCTGCAGGCCACATTCTGGTGTGAACCCTGGCAGAAATCTGGGGAGGGGGGGCATGTGACCCTGTGTGCCCCCCTACGTGTTGCCTCGGGAAGATGCAGCGCCAGGTACCAGGAAAGGTGGGTCCATCCTGGGGGCCCAGCCAGGCATGGAGGGCAGAGAGCACCGGGCAGGGACAGTCAAGTCAGTCGGTCCCCCCCTCCCACCCCGTTTGAGAGAGGTGTACGGGAGTGTGTGTATGTGTGTGTCACTGCTCCCTGTGTGAACCCTAAAACCTTAAAGATAAGAAGGTAAATAAAAATAATTCAGCTACACAGTATTTCTTTTTAACAGGGGCTCAGTCAACTTGATGTTAATTTTAACATTTGTACTGCATCGTTCTGATGAATTTCTGTTAAACTTGCTTGAATATGAGTAATTTTACCAGGTATCCCACATTCAGCATGGGGAAATATGGTCACCCTATGTAGATCATTAATCAGAAAAGCAGCAATTTTCTGGATTATAAAGTACAATAAGCCTTTGCTTTCTTTGGATGGAGAGGAAAACTCACAAACAAAGGGCACATGAATGTGCAGTTTTGAGCTAAAGTATAAGGAATTGCCATCCCGATTTGTTCTTTGCATTCTAGTAACTGGTAAAGCTGCCGACAGCGTACGAAAGAGGAATTTGTCATTACGCCGCGTGGGGTCAGGTTTTTTTACCCATCTCAATGGCTTAGTGGTGGTGCATTGCAAGTAGAAGAGCAAAGTTTAAGCTTTTATCTTGGACTGTTACCTCCCTGGCCAAATATGAATGCGTTAGAAGCACACCTCCTGAAAAAGGGCACTCAGCCTTCATGAGGCATATCACTGGCCATTTTGGATGACTATGATGTTGACAGGTTCTGAAAGCAGCCCTGTCACTTCAGCAGGAAGGTTAATGGCTGTGATGTAAGGTCTTGGGTGTCTGGATTTAAAAGGGGGTGATTATCTGCTCTGAATATGTATGACTGACTCCCAGAGAGAAGAAGGAACTATAAGTGAGTTTCTTATACTGACTACCATTTCCTTTATAATTATCTATTCACCAAGGAGAGATTTTTTTTTTACAGATTTTTTGGCGGTAAAGTTTCAGATAACTCAGTAGCATTGTAGTCTAGTGTTGATAGTTATAATTTGGCAGAGGATGTTTAGATGTGTTCTGTATGCATATCTATTGAATGAGATGTATTCAGAATTGCTTGGATAGTGATTTTTTAAAAGTAGATAGGCAGTCAAGCAATGTTGTGATTATATGTCCTGCCTACTCTACCAAGTTCCTGTTTTGTCCCTTATTTCTTCAAAACGGTCAGTAAGGCTTGGCTTTGCTTGAAGCTATCCGTTTTGATTTTCTTTATGGCATAGTAGTGGGTTTAAAGAAGTTCAGAGGGAGATTTTTTTCAGTCTGTGACTTGAATCCAGCAAAGTGTGCAAATTTCCATTGAGCTCTTGAGCATACGCTGGGTCTTATTAGTCTACAACAGTCACGCAGGCACATGTAGAAATAAGGCACTTTGTCTGAGATGTGGCAAAACAATATGCAAAAAAACACAGAGAATTGTGTATTTAAAGCAGCCATATTTCTTGAATCAAATATTTCTTGGAGAACTACAAAAAAAAAAAAAGCAAATGCAAAGAATTCAACTATCCAGGTGAACTATGTTGTAATAGTTATAGATAAACATCCATTCCTATTGTGGGAGATGTGTGTTCATCCACCAAACTGGAGGGCTGGAGGACCTACTGTTGGGAAGGTCCAGTCCACTTATCAAAAGAAGCAGTAGAAGAAAGCTGAGTTATTCCAACGGAGTTGTCTCCTTCTTTGATGGTAGTTGTGCACTACTTCTTCCCCCTTGAGAAAACAAAATTTGACTTTTCACAGCAGCTCCACATATTCCTGGAGTGTGTTTTTCTCTGTTGTTTGCATAGTATATTTTTGACTTTTGGATTTGCCTGCAGTGGAATGATGTCTTGAGAATGTACCAATCCAGTGCCAGAGTCTAGTCTTGCTTCAGACAGCCTATCACCCTCCGTCTCTGCACCAGTTTTATTCTTTCTATCATCTATGGAAAAGCCAATGTTTTTTTTCTCCATATTGGCATAATTTTTGCCTTCGTCTAGTTTCAATTTCTTCATGTTTAAATTTGGAATGTTTTTTCTGGAATACCTGCCACTCTATGTTATCCCGGCTACCCAAGCTTCCTATTACCACCAAAAAATTAGAGCCAGCTGCTTCTGTTTATGTATGGGCAAGACCCACCCAGGAGTGGGTTAACCAGATTGGTGGATGTCTCCAATATGAGAAACAAAATGTACAAATAAGGTAAAATTTCCTCTTTGGTCGAGTCAATAAAATACTAGAGTTTCATTAATGGATTTCTCTTGCCTTGTTTACAGTGTTTTTTCCTAAAATGTGTGAAAAATGTCAGTAGCAAATTATAATTCTGAATGAAAACTGCCAAATGCAACACTTCTTTGCTGAAGACATATGGACGTAAAGCAATACTATAGTTCTTTCTGAGATTAACAGTATGAGGCTTTTGATAGCACTCAAATTTCAGTAGTGTTTCTAGGGATGCTCAAAAACTGGCAGCTCACGACAGATACTTCCTTTGTAGTTCTCTGAGACAATGTAGCTAACATAAACGCTTTTAGCTGTGGAAATATATGCATCTTGCAATTCTTCCCATACATCTTACTGCTCCATATCAAGTATCCATTATTGGAAAAACCATCAAAAGGAACTGTATTCTTAATGAGCTGGAAACTGGTTGGCCATTTCACATGTTCCTCTTCCACTCTTTCATTCTATCAGGAGAATTGAGCCTCTGAGTTACACAGTTGATTTAAGATATTGTGACAAGATGGAAGTCTGCTTTGTATTTCTCCTCCAATGAAGTTATGTTACAGACCTTGCAATATACATGAAGCCTGTCTATCCAGAATAACTATGGAGGATTATTCTGGCAAATTGTTTTAAAACGTCACTATGTTAAGATCTTGATGCCAAATGATAGACTCAAAGTCACAAAAGCCAAGATTTTAGGATCCATGTCAGATTCAGCTATAAAATAGGATCCAGCACACAGGCAACTGTAAATCCCTGCTCTAAGTTAAAGATCTGCGATTTAGTTTTGTATTACTGAGAAAGTTGTCACTTGAAAATGTCAGAAGAAAGCAGGAAACACACAGATCATAAAAATAGAGGGCAGAGAAAGAGTTACATAGCAATCTGTAAAGAAAGTTAGGGTGCCTACAAGAAGTGTTGAGCTGCTACCTGCTAGTAGAAGATATTTGTTCCCAGTCTTCAATACAATGGAGCAGAAGCTTTCTCTGTACCTGACTGAACTCATTCTGCCTTGGGCAACCAACACTATAGATGGATCGAAGCAAAACTGTCAGAAAACTTCAAAAACATTCTCTTATTGCAGTGTGTTTCATAGAGACTATGCCTAGAGGTGTATCCTCTGAAAAGCTGATCAACAATGCTGAGCATATCTACTCTACTTCCTGATGCAGATTACTCCAATATAATGGAGAAAGGCTTGTGCTTCTAGAAAGTAACTTGGCAGTACTTACATTTCTTTATTAAATATAGAAAGAAACATCTTCCATTTAAAAAGATCCCTGAATTTATTATCTATTGTCTCTGTTTGATTGTTTTATTTGCCTTTTTTTCTTAATATGAAATTTAATTTTAGCATGTATTTAATGTTTTTGAGCAATTTTTCCTGTTGCTTTCCAACTTCCTATCCCCCTTTTTCTGCCCAGTTTGATTTAACAGTATGTTTTCTCAGTATACTCTCAAGGCATAAAGTGAATTCCCACAACAATGCTGTGAACCGCTCCTTAAGTAATCACTTCCAGAGTGGGTATTCCTGCCTCTCTTCAAAATGCCTAGTTTTTGCTGACTTGCATAACTAGCCTGAGCATATCCCTAAATCTAAATCTCTTACAGAGCAGTATGCCCTAATCCTAATTATATGTTTTGATTTTTTCTGTAAGCTTTCATTTCTGGTAATTATGATATTGCAATACTTGTTTATTTCAGTTAGAAATTTAGTTCAGTATAATTTAGAATCTTCGATATATTATATGCCTAAATTTGCATAATAAAAACTTGAATAGATTTAGAGAGTACATATTCATACAATACACTTACAATTTTCCATGTACATAGTTTCCCACTGTTCTTTTATCTAATATTTGGTGTAAATAATCAAGTATTTTCTAAAAATAATTGATTTAAACTTCATTTAGAGAAAACTGAATTCTTTGATATGTGTATGCATTAGTTTTGTATCTCTTTCCACTTTAAATTTGTTTTAATAGCATGCTTTTAAAATGTTAATGGAAACAATTACATGACCACAGAAGGTTTAACAGTATGTTTAATCCCTGTATGCTTTTATCATCCTTTGATAGAGTTCTGGTTTTCATTTCCAACAGACACAGCTTGTAAAATCAATGGCAAAGTAAATCCTGTAACCTTGCCCTCAAAGGTCTATTGGCTTCCAAAATATACACATTCATTCCCAACTTATTACAAAAATGTGTGCTTTTGCAATTAAGTAAATTATCTGTAAATTAATGTTTATTTGACTATAGTTAAGGATGATATGATATACTGTACCATAGTACTGTTTCCAAACAAGTTACAATACTTGAAACAAGGAAAACTAAATTATTTTAAATTTCAACAAGGAAAGAATCTCAGTTAAAATCTAGCATCCCTTTTTTACAGAATTTTTAGAAAGATGTTAGCTATGGAATGTGATTGCATCTATGTTCTGTAGCCTACTGTTGTAGTAACTGTTTTTTCTCCCTCTTTTGTAAAGGAGCTTCTCCAATTTACAATATCTGAGTTTAGCTTACTGCAGAAAATTCACAGACAAAGGTTTACAGTACCTGGGATCTGGGAAAGGATGTCACAAGCTCATCTATTTAGACCTTTCAGGTTGCATTCAGGTTTGCATTTCATTTCTCTTTCATGCTGTGAGGAAAGGAATCCTTTCGATGACTGGCTGCATCCAGCACTCATGGTATACTAAAGTAGTACAAGCACTGCAGCAAACTTTTCAGAGGTTTTAAATTACATGACCACAGCTGCTTACATTTTTACTGAGGACTAGCACTATAGGCTTTGGCTCATGTCCAGCATAGTGTCATGTCTATAAACAAAAAGTACTTAATTGCATAATAAAAACAAGCATTATTTTACGCAGACTTAAAATAGACTAATTTTGTGTTGTGTTACTATGTATACAATGTGAAATTTAAAATCCAGAGCCTTGAAAATACAGTTTATACCAAGATATCAACAAACAAAAATCTTTATGGGAGAGCTTGCACCACATTTCCTGAAAAGGAAATCAATCTACCCGTGAGCTTTCTAATACTACTACAAAGTAAGTTTCAATTGAAAACTAAAATAATGTGTAATTCTGCAATCTAAAATTAGCTAATAACTTGGGGAGTTTATTTTATTTTCCTACTAAAATTTTTAGTACTAAGTGCTGAGTATTTCCAAGACTTTCAGATATATGCTATATCCTGATATATCTTTTCTTAAAGCACTGTAAAATGCTAGACTATGGAGCAGTAATATACCACCAATATTTTAACAAATATACCGCCTCCACATGAATTGTCCCCTATGTGATATGTTTGCCTCCTCTTTCCTTCATGGCTTGATATTTTAGTAGAACCATTCTATCTATCCATCTGCATACTTAAATTGCCGTCATCACTGTATCATCTAAGAAATAATGTGCTTGTGAATCAGGGGATTATTATCCCCATTTTACAAATGGAGAACTAAGGGACAGAAAGTAACTTGTCCAAGGTTACACAGGATGCTTGTGCCAGGAATTGAACCCACATCTTCCAGTCTACTGCCATAACAACCTGACTGTCTGTTCTCTCATTAGGCATAGCTTTAAGGCAAGATAGTAATATCAAAGGAGTTATAGGCTCGGAAAAAGTAATTAAAAAGGTAGGTATGGAGATGATATACCTGAAAGCAGTAGGCATTATTTTAAAAAGTTAGATTTAGAAAATGTAAAATTCTTACATTGAATCAGAATTAATACCAATATCAAAATATTGCTATAGATTGTATTTATCAGATTGAAACTTTTAATGTGCCAAAGACCATAGACCCTGATCCAGCAATGCATTTTAAATTTCCATGTGCTGCTCTTGCCCTCAGGCACACACCCCCCAGCTCCCGTTGGCCTCATTTCCCAGCCAATGGGAGTGCAGAGCCGGTGCTCAGGGCAGGGGCAGTGTGCGGATCCTCTTGGCCCCCCCTGCCTAGGAACTGGACCTGCTGCCCGCTTCCGGGGTGCAGTGCGGTGCCAGGACAGGTAGGGACTAGCCTGCCTTCGACCTGCAGCACTGCTGACTGGACTTTTAATGGCCTGGTCGGCGGTGCTGACTGGAGCCACCAGGGTCCATTTTCGACCGGGTGTTCTGGTAGAAAACCGGACGCCTGGCAACCCTAATCAAAAGCACTATGAAAACTTGGAAAGCACTTTCTGAAGAACTAATTAACTCATTTCTTCTTGGGAATACCACAACTAGGGATAATTCCAGGATTACTTTAAAAAGAATGGTGTACATTTTGTATTTCTGCACCTATGTATTCCCTTCTCTGAAAGCATCTACTCACCTTAACTTCATCCAGATTAACACCAAAAGTAATAATTTAATAATTCCAGATTTTATCTATGCTCAGGGTGCCTATAGAAACTATTTATTGGCTTGCCTCCACCTTCCTTAACATTTTAGGGAAAACTGTGAACTCAGTATCTTTAGAACTGCAGGGCAGTCTAAACAACAGGTTTGAAATGCATAGGTTCCAAATCTGAAGGGATAAATTCCTCTCACTCACAACTGTTATCTGATTATGGGATAAGAGATGGAGCAGAAGTTTACTTTTAGGGACATTTGAATTGAATCTGTGGACTGCGCTTTGGTATACTTTGTACTTGCGAACTGTGGTGGTGTTGGTGAATCCCTGAAAGTGGAATCCTGGAGAAGGATAGGAGGAGGTGGAAGACCTGCTTTTCTCTCCCACCCCTAGGGTAGCTGGAAAGTCATATTACTATAAGGATTTGGGGTTTTTTTGTTTAAGAAAACAGGAGTGCTAACTACCTTCCCTATGTGAGCATGTACGAGTATGGCATGTTCTCTCTTTCTTCTCCTCATTTGGAGGCGTAAATAGGCCTTCTCATTTGCAGTGTAAAATGGGCCTCCTGAGGTTGGTGTGAGGTAGTCCTGCTATATGTGGCATCAACCCAAATGTGTATTATGTTTAACCTGAGAAGAGATCTTTCTGATACAGCCCTAAATGAAGACATAACGGATTAGACATATTGGAAATTGTGGTTTGTTTTTAGGAAAAACTGCAAGTGGATTGCTGTTATACTATAAGAAAATTTGGTGAGGGGATAGTATAATTCTATATAAAGCCTGCTTTCTTAGAAAAAATGTGAAGGTTGTGGCTATAGACCTCAGATATATAAAATATAAAATATAATTGATGTTCTTTAGAGAAAAATCTTGTCACTCAACTGAATAATTGAATAAAAGGAATGAAGTATACAAACCAACTATTCCATAGAATAAGCTTTCTTTCATTTTCAAAGTTCAAAAAGAGAGACAGTTGGGAAAGAAGCCGGAATAATATCTGCAAGTAAGGCAAATAATAGAACAGATTGTCACTAATTAATGAACTGACAGTCCCAACCAAACTTTGTTAATGGTATATGTTGCTACATTGACAAAGATAACAATCTGTAGCTTTCTCCTTATATCAGCTAATGTCCACCAAGCAAATTAAGGGAAGCGTGGAGTAAAGAGTAAAACTGCCTTGCTAACAGCTCAGTGGTTTGAGCATTGGCCTGCTAAACCCAGGGTTGTGAGTTCAATCCTTGAGGAGGCCACTTAGGGATCTGGGGCAAAAATTGGTCCTGCTAGTGAAGGCAGGGGGCTGGACTCGATGACCTTTCGAGGTCCCTTCCAGTTCTAGGAGATTGGTAGATCTCCAATTATTACTTTACTTTTAAACTGTCGAACAAGTTGTGCAGAACACCAATAGATCTACCTCTGACCTAAAAGTTAAACTCATTCATTACAAAATGGCATGTACAGCATACTGGATACCTGTTAGAATGAAAAAGCAGCAGTACTGTAAATGAAAAAAAAATAGAGAAGAGAATGGAACTCTGTTGTACAAGATACGGAAATACCCTATAGCAAATTATTTTGGGGAGGGAATAATAAGTAGACTATGTATTGTTTCTGAATAGCTATCCAAAATAATACAAAAATCTTTGTCAGAGGATCTTAACACTTTCATAAAAATCACAGGGCAAATTCTTGCTACAATACAGTACATTTGTTGCTTAAGAAAAGGGAGAGCCAACAGAAAGCATCCTCAATGGCTGCTAGCCTATAAAACATTTGGGGGCCTCCTGGCTATGCAGTTGTGGATTATACACCCATTCCTTAGGGATACGTGCCCTTGGCAGTGTATTGTAATGCTGGTTTAGGCACTGTGTGATTGACCAAAACTACTCCTGTTCCACACGCAAAATTACATGTTCCATGTAGGCCAGTTGTCGTATATAAAATCATGGAAAAAGCTGTCAGAAAACTCACTGAGTCTCAGAGCAACACTGGATGCGTGTCTTCCCTGGCTGACTGATGATCAGTCACCCTGGGATAGTTTTGGCACAGTCCAAAGACTTCCATGTGGCCGACAGCTGTATTTTGGAGCTTAGACAGCAAGAAATGAGGAGTCCATGAAGCTAAAGATTTCTTCTCCCTGCTGCTGCCACAGACCAACTGGTGTTTTTTTGGTGGGAAGATGTTTCACTATCAGGCTCAGTATTGCAGAAATGGCAATGCACAAAAGAATTGAAGGTCATTAATTGTCATATTAGATTGATTTACCTAGCCAACTCAGAAAAAGTATTTTCAGTTAAATAAGAGGCAAGAAGATTTTCAAGAAATTTGAGACCAGATTTTCTCCTGTGCCAAGATCTTGTCAGCATGTGGGGGAAAGAAGGTGGCATGTCAAGGAATAACTCACTGATTCTCAAACTGCAACTACCTTATCCACAGTGAAAGTTAAAACAGCCTAGGGGTTGTTTTAACTTATAGTGGTTGGCTGTAGTTCCTAAGAGATCATATGCCAGCTGAGAATTGGTCAACATCACTCTTTCCTTCCCTAGCATGCTGTGCTGTACACTGAGGTGGGGGTGAGCGTGTTGGCTTAGGAGTTGGCTGCACCAGTTTTATGACCTCTATGACTTCCCCCTCTACTACCCCCACCATTTCCACAAGGGAATTCTCAGCATGGCAGCTGCAGCTAAGAAATGCAGTATTAAGTTCCAGTTACAGGCTCTTGAAGAATCTCAAACATAAGGGGGGTCTATTAAAGACATTGAAATTCAAAATAAATTGACTATGCTGTGGTTTTGTGATTCATTATACATTTCCCACACATAGTGTTCTGTCTCTTAAGAGTGACCACCAGATGTTGGTTCTTCTGTAATAAAAAGTACCTTTTCAATATGTAGTTGGCAGATACTGTCCAAAAATAAGATTTTTCTGATATATTTATTTATGAGAATAAGGCAAAAGGTGTAAATATGTATGATATTGCAGCAGGCCCTAAATGAGGACTAACTAAATTATTCTAATCTCCTTTTAAAGCCAGTTTTCACAGCTGAATTTCCTCAGCTTTATGCCTTAGAGCCGTTATTCCACAGTTAAAAAAATACTTTGTCAGAGTTCCCTACCCTCCTCCCCCCCCCACCCAAAAAAAAAGTTCTGGACAGTGATCTTATTGGCTGGCTCAGTATAATTGTTTTTGGCTTTATATTGAGTAATAAACTCAGCTGCTGCTATTTGTGGTATCAGCTTGCCCTTGTTCAGAAAACAATGTTTTTCCAGAGAAAGAGATTAAAAGTCTTTTCAGTAATCGTCTAATTTAGTGAAAAGTTTATTGAACTCTAGAAACTTGTGGGCTACACCCATGCTGCTCTGACCCATCTGCACAGCTAAATTTGAATGCTCCTGACTACTATATCTAATTTCTGCATCCCTTTTTGTGTCTCTTTACCGTTAGTGTCCAATTCTCAGTTCAGCACTTTCTCCACTCCTCCATACCCTGTTCTGAATCACAGTCCCTTCCCAGCTGCTGCACATCCCTGGTTGCTACAACCCTCTCCACTTGCTGTTTTCATCAGTACTATATGAGTTTCCAGTCTTTACGTCCATCATCTGTAGCCTCTCTTCATTCTTAATGGAGACTGTTTGTCAGCATACCACTTTTCCAGCTCCTCCCCAAACCAGCCTTTGCTGCCCTTACCAAACCTTCATTGCCCAGCTGAATTTCTGACTTCTCTGCAAAAGGTTCACCTCTCCTAATGTCCTCTTTCCCCCTTCCCACCAGTGATGGATGAAGGCAGAGACCAGCCCTTTCCTTCACTGCTCATATCTTCCATGCAGGTGGAAGTTCTTTGTTGAAGGGCAGTAACTGGGGAAAATTCCATCTCTCTTTTAATGTGGGGGTGTCAGCTGATCTGGCTGAAGGCAGTCTAGCCTAATAGTCAGAGCGGGCATCAGGAATTGACAAGTAGGGTCAGAGCTGGAATCGGTAGTCAGAAGCTGAAGCTAAGGAGGGATTCAAAGTAAGGGCAGGACAGAGGCAAGTCTGGGGGCAGGACAGAGGCAAGTCTGGGAGCAAGGCAAGGGCAGCTGGAACAAGGTAGCACAGAAATAGGCACAGAGGTGGATGTTAGCATTGAGCAGCCAGCGAACTGCTGCTGGCCCCCACAGCCACAAATCAAAGCTGTGAATGACAGCCTTCTGTTGCTTGGGCCATCCCCTGGAGTTGAGTGGCAGGGTGTCCGGAGGGGGGCCCCCTCCCCCCGGCGCTCTTGGGTGTCTGAGTGAGGAGGATATGGAACTTGGCGAGGAGGGCAGGCAGTTACACAATGGCTGCAGCGGTGGTCTATAGTCTAGTTGCCTTTCCTGCAGCTCCACCAGATGCCTCATCATGTCCATTTGCTCCCCCATTAGCCTCAGCATCTCCTTCTGTGTGTTCCGATCACGCTCACTGTATGCTTTCCTGGCCTCTGCCACTGAATGCCTCCGTGCATTCAGCTGTGCCCTATCAGTGCGGGAGGACTGCATGAACTCGGAAAACATGTCATCGCGAGTGCGTTTTTTTCGCCTTCTAATCTGTGATAACCTCAGGGATGGGAGTTGCTGTGGGGAGCATAGAAGCATTTGCAGCTGCGGGGGGTGGGAGGGACAGTAGACTTTAAAGATGATACATTTCTGAGAACAAAATGGAGACTCTTTCACAGTGAATCAAGCAATTCACAGCAGGCAGCACATGTGTTTTAGGTACAAGATCGCATTTTGCCTTTTATACTGAGCGCCTGCTGGTATGGTGACATATCACACACGGCTGGGCAACAGAATTTGGTTTCCAGGCAGCCATGGTAAGCCAAAGGGTACGTGCAGTTGGCATCTTCCACGTTCATAACATGTGGGAATGGTTTCAAACTGCAGCACCCTCCTTTCCCATAGCAACCAATGCCAGTTGTGTTTGCCATTTAAAAGGAGGGGCTGCAATTTTGGGGTGGATGTGCAGCACACCCTTACCCCCCTGCATGGTTATTCTCCAGGATGATCCCTTTTAGCCAAGAGCAAACAGCCCAACATGCCTGGGGTCTAATATGTCGGGGATCAGCAAACAGAGGGGATTGCTGTTCCCTTACAAAACTTCCCTTATTTCAGCCAGGTGACCATGAATGATATGACTCTCCTGAGGCTGACACAGAAAGATAAAGACTGAATGTTGCATGAATGCAACCAAAACCCAGGACCATTCGCTGCCAGGCTTTGTGCTGCAAATGATTCCAGACCACTTGCTATTGGCTTGGCATGGTAAAGTGTCCTACCATGGAGGACGAAATAAGGCAGCCCTCCCCAGAAACCTTCTGCAAATGCTTTCAAAGTACCTCCAGGAGAGCTTCATGAAGATGTCCCTGGAGGATTCCTGCTCCATCCCCAGACACGTTAATAGACTTTTCCATTAGCTGTCCTGGCTGCGAATGCATCCCAATTGTTCAGGGTAAATCAAACATTAAACACAATTGCTTTTAACCCCTGTAGTGTCATTACAAATGTACACTCACCAGGGGTTCCTTCTCCGCCTTCAGGTTCTGGGAACAATAGGCCCTGGGAGGGTATTGGCTCCAGAGTGAGGAAAAGGTCCTGACTGCCGGGGAAAATGGATTTCCCGCTTGTCTGCTGAGCATTCTCCTCCTCCTCCTCCTCTTCCTCATCCACAGAATCCTCATCCGTGTTGCGTGAGGCTGCCACCTTGTAGGTGTCCACGGAGAGTGTTGGTAGGGTCCTCCTCTAGAATGGCATGCAGCTCATCATAGAAGTGGGATGTCTGGGGCTCTGACCTGGAGCGACCATTTGCCTCCTTTGTCTTTGGGTAGGTTTGCCTGAGCTTCTTAATTTTCACGCGGCACTGCTGTGCATCCCTGGTGTAACCTCTGTTCACCATGCCCTGTGCGATTTTGGCATATATATTAGCATTTCTTCTGCTAGACTGGAGTTCTGCCTGCACAGATTCTTCTCCCCATACACCAATCAGATCCAGTGTCTCCTGTTCGCTCCATGCTGAAGCTCATTTGAGACTGCATGGTCACCTGTTCTGCTGAGCTCGCCACGCTGACCAAACAGGAAATGAAAGTCAAAAGTTCCCGGTGCTTTTTCTGTGTACCTGGCTAGTGCATCCGAGTTGAAAGTGCTGTCCAGAGCGGTCACACTGGAGCACTTTGGGATAGCTCCTGGAGGCCAATACCATCGAATTGCACAGCGCTGCGTCTACACTACCCCATATTCAACCCAGCAAGGTCGACTTTAGCGCTACTCCCCTCGTCGGGAAGGAGTACAGCAGTCGATTTTAAGAGCCCTTTAGGTCGGTGGAACGGGGTTGGTTGTGTAGATGCATTCATTATAAAATCGACCTAATGCGGCTAAATTCAACCTAACTTCATAGTGTAGACCAGGCCTCAGAAAGCAAAATACTTTAGGCAATCACCCAGACTCTTCATTGCCCTTATGGAATCGTGAGTGAGAGGGTGATCACAGGTTTTTCTTTGCTGTGTAGATGTACCCATGGAAGGCATGATTTATTCATTATAAACTTTACCTTTATAGAATCTCATCAGGCTGAAAAACCAGCATAATTGGAAATTACATGGACTAATAAAGTACGGTTCAATTCCCTGCTCCACCACTGACTTCCTGTGTGATTTTGGGCAAGTCACTTAGCCTCTCCATGCCGGAGTTCCCCTTGTGTGAAAATGGTGATAATAGCATTGCCCTGCCTCACGGGTGTTGTGCAGATTAATATATTAAGAAGAATGTGAAGCACTTTGAGATCTACTGATGTAAAAGCACTATATAAGACCTAGGTATTATTATCATCACTACTACAAATTCTTTTGAAGTTCTCTAATTTATAATGTTAGATGAATCAGTTCTCAGAAGACAGCACTTAAATTCAGAAGAAACTGAAAACATGTTTATTATGTTTTATGTTGTACAAAAATATTTATCAGTATTTTAAAAATGGGCTTGAGCCATAAAATTCTGATCTGGATTCCAAGCATCCCAGGGCTTGGGTTAAGTCCATTGTAGAGATAAGAAAAGACTGTAAAATTCATACTAGGATTTAGATTTTGAAATACTCCCTCCTCTGAAGTGCTAGATGAACCACTATTTAGTTCTTTAAAGTGCCAAGTCAAACATCTCAAGCCTCTACAATTATAAGTAATGTGTTACACTAATACTATATACAGGTTCTTTACTTGTTTAATAGTTTGAATTGATACATTTTATGGTTCACTCACTATGGAGGTACAAGCAATTCTGCAATACTGGAACATACCTCTGGCTCTTACCGTACTGTTCTTCGAGTGCTTGCACATGTCCATTCCAATATAGGTTTGTGCATGCCCCAAGCACAGTCGTTGGAATTTTCTACTCTAATGGTATCTGTCAGGTCGGCTCCAGTGCTGTATGGTGCCATGCATTCATAACACTGGTATAAAGGGCCCTGCTCACCCCGTTCCCCTTCATTTCCTTCTTACTGCCCAGGACAGTGGCTGGAACTCCTTTCATTGCTCAGGCAATTCCTCCTAGTGGATTTTCCTATTTCTTTAGTGTAAATAGTTACTGTAGTTTGGTAGTTAGTAGTTAGTTCAAATAGTTGAATAGTTTTAATGGATCGTTTTGGATGCCTCCACTCTTCGTTAGCAAGGTTGTCCGCCTTCCCAGAGCCAGGGCATGCCTCAGTCATCGGGCATCAAGCCTTGCACTTCCTGTGGCAAGTCAATGCCATTGAGTGACTTGCTCTCAAGTTGTCTCAAATGCTTAGGGGAATCTCACAGGAAAGACTGCTGCCAGATTTGCAGGGACTTCAAACCCTGCACCAAGAAGGACAGGGAAGCAAGGTTGAAGGTCCTTCTCATGGAGGCAGCCCTAAGTCCCGCTTCAGAACCGTGCTTCTTGGACTTGGCATCAACCACCTCAGCTTTGGTGCGGAGTTCTCCTCCTACCAGTTGTGAGTCCTGGCACTGATCTTTATCTCCAGGGCCAAGAAGGGGGGGAGGGATAGCTCAGTGGTTTGAGCATTGGCCTGCTAAACCTAGGGTTGTGAGTTCAATCCTTGAGGAGGCCACTTAGGGATCTGGGGCAAAAATTGGTCCTGCTAGTGAAGGCAGGGGGCTGGACTCAAATGACCTTCCAAGGTCCCTTCCAGTTCTAGGAGATTGGTATATCTCCACTTATTTAAAAAAAAAAAGAAACCAGCAGCAGAAGAGTCAATCTCTGGTGCCAAAGACAAGTAGGCATGGGGACCATGATAGAGTGAGACCTGCACTGGGCCACTCTTCCTCCCTGGCACTTCAACAACAGAGTACCTCCTCAAGTTCTGCTGATGCCAGCACAGGAGGCATCTTTTTCAGGCAGACAGTGTACAGATCAGTTCACAGTACCATTGACTATGGAGGCATTTGCAGTGACCAGAGACCGCGGACGGCTACAAGGGAGCGGTGCTGGAGGTACGCTGAGGCAGCTGCTGCACCTGCAGAGGGAGGAGGCCCATGGCAGTCCCCCGCCCCAGCAGGCGACTCTGAGTCGACTGTGGGGTGGGGCTTATCCTGGCTGGACCTCCTGAGCAGCAGCTTGGGAGGGGCTTGGGTGAGTGTCAGCTGGGGAAGAAGGGCTCCCTCGCCCCCCCAGAGCTCGCTGCTGCCAGTGGGGAGAGGGCTGTGGGGAGTCCTCTTCTCTGACCCCCTGCCCCAGGGCAGCCTGCCTGCTGCACCTCAAACTCCTCATCCCCAGCCCCCCACCCCACACCCTAACCCTCTGTCCCAACCCAGAGCCTGCACCTCAAATCCCTCCTGCACCCAAACTTCCTCCCAGAGCCTTAGGCAGGTGTGGGGGGGGGGGACTTGGACCCGTTCTGGGCACCACCAAAAATTATACAAACCTGCTCCCTCTGATTTGTGGTTCTTCTGTTCAGCCAGTCAGCCGCCCCACAGATCTTCACCAAATGCATGGTGGTGGCGGTGGCTTTCCTCAGAAAAAAGGGAGTTCATGTATTCCCATACCTTGACGACTGGCTAGTCAGAGGTTGGTTGAGAGCTCAGGTGGAATCCGACATCCATCTCATCCAATTGACCTGCCTACTGATAATCGACCAGAAATCCACCCTTGTCCATGTCCAAAGGCTAGAGTTCATTGGTGCAGTTCTTGACTCCATGCAGGCGAGGGCCCTACTTTCTGGAAGATCATTTTTGGTCAATTACGGCTCAGATTAGGTCCCTCCAGGCTCACTCAATCACAACAGCACAAAAGTGTCTGAGCCTTCTGGGCCACAAAGCTTCATGCAGATACATAGGGCAACATGCGAGGCTACGTCTCAGACCTCTGCAAGCTTGGCTGACCATGGAATACTTTCCCTTGAGTCATCTCCTGAACTTGGTGCTCACTGTTCCCACTCAGGTCCTTGATTGACTTACGTGGTGGCTCAACCCCTGCATAGTATGTGCAGGGGTTCTCTTTTCGCAGACTTAACCATCAATGTCACTAGTATCCAACACATCAGCCCTAGGTTGGGGAGCCTACCTAGGGTCCCTCTGGACTCAGGGCCTCTAGTCTCAAGAAGAGCTTTCCCTCCATATCAATGTCAGGGAGCTCAGGGCAGTTAGCCCAGCCTGTCAGGCATTCCTACTTCACATTACAAACAAGATCATTTTGGTTCTCACAGACAACACAACAGCCATGTTCTACATCAACAGACAGGGTGGAGCACTCTCTTACCCCTATGTCAGGAAGCAATCCAGCTGTGGGAGCTCTGCATTGCACAGTCTAAAAGCGTCCTACCTTCTGGGAATGCAGAACCAGCTGGTGAATCAACTCAGCAAGTCTTTCTCCTCTCACCACAAATGGTCCCTCCAATCGGACATCACAAGGGACATCTTCCAATGGTGGGGACTCCCCTTATAGACCTGTTTGCTACTGAAACAACAGGAAATGACACCAGTTTTGCTCCCCGTAAGACTACAGCCCAGGGTCTCTAATAGACACATTCCTGTCTATTATCACTTATATTATGCATTCCCTCCTACCCTGTTGATACACAAGGTTCTGATGAAGATCAAGCGGGACTGAACACAGCTCATTCTCATGCCCTGGCATGGCCCAGACAACAGTGGTTCACCACCCTCTTAGGCCTTTCAGTGGAGGCCCCGCTACTGCTTCCGCTACACCTGGACCTGATCTCCCTAGACTACGGTTGACTGCCCCAACCAAACCTCAGCTCCCTCCATCTGACAGCCTGAAATCTCCATGGCTGAATCCTGAGAGCAAGCTTGCTTGGAGCAAGTCCATAGAGTCCTACAAGGCAGTAGAAAACCCTCCTACAAGGCCATCTACCTTGCAAAATGAAAACGATTCTCCATCTGGTTCTCCCAATGGGGAATTTCACTTATGCAGTCCTCACTACAGTTCATTTTAGAGTACCGTTTGCTTCTGAAGCAAGGTTTGGCCCTCTCTTCAGTCAAGGTTCACCTTGCAGCCATCTCAGCCTTCCATCCCAAGGTTAACAACTGATCTATTTTTTTGCACAAGATGTTTATGCATTTTGTTAAAGGCCTGGAGAGGGTATACCCATGGGTAAGAGAACCTATTCCTCCCTAGGATCTAAACCTTATCCTGTAGAAGCTCACAGGTCCACCATTTGAGCCATTTCAATGTGGTCATTGTTGAACCTCTCCTGGAAAGTGGCCATCACTTCAGCCAGAAGGGTTTCAGAGATCCAGTCCCCTATGTCGGAACGCCCATATATGATCTTCTAGGATAATATACAGCTGCGTCCACACCCATCGTTCCTCCCTAAGGTGGTTTCACAATTCCACTGCAGTGGAAGCAATCTTCCTGCTGGTATTCTACCCTAAACCACATGCAAACAGAGAGGAACAGCGCCTACACTCGTTGGATGTTACATGGGCTCTAGCTTTCTATGTAAAAGGACCAAACCATTCTGCAGATCGATTCAGCTGTTCATAGCGATAGCAGAAAGGATGAAGGGCCTTCTCATCTTCACCCAGAGAATTTCATCCTGGATTACTTCATGCATTCGGGTGTGTTATGAACTCGCAGGTGTCCTGCCTCCAGCTAACCTGACTGCTCATTCCACAAGATTGCAGGCCTCCTCGGCCACCTTCCTAGTGCAAGTCCCTATTCTGGACATCTGCAGAGCAGCGACCTGGTCATCGGTGCACACATTCTCAATGCACTATGCCAGGGTGGCCAAACGGCAGCTCGCAAGCCAAATGCGGCTTTTTTACAGTTAAAGTGTGGCTTGTGGAACTCCCCAGGCCTCTCCATTCTCCACTACCAGATTGTGGCGGAGGTGCGGGAGAACTCGGGGCTTCTGCCTTGCAGCAGGATGGAGTGGCTAGGGACTTCCAGCAGGGAGAGGGGTCTAGGGCAGGGGAGGGCAAACTATGGCCCGCGAGCCAGATCCGGCCCGTCAGGGCTTTCAATCCGGCACCACGTCCCTGCAGCCCCTGGGGGAGGGAGGAGCAGAGGGCTCTGTGCGCTGCCCCCGCCTGCAGGCACCACCCCCTGCAGCTCCCATTGGCCGGGAATGGGGAACCGCAGCCAATGGGAGCTTCGGGGATGGTATCCACAGGTGAGGGCAGTGCGCAGTGGAGTCCTCTGCCCCACCCCACCCCCAGGAGCCACTACCGGACGTGCTGGCCACTTCTGAGAGCAGCGCAGGGCCGGGGCAGGCCAGGAGCCTGCCTTAGTCCTGCTGTGCACTGCTGCCACCCCAAAGCCACTCGAAGTAAGCGGCACCAGGCCGGAGCCCGCATCCCAAACCCCTCCTGCACCCTGCACCCCAACCCCCTGCCCTGAGTCCCCTAACCCCCTGCCTTGAGCCCCCTGCTGCACCCCAACCCCCTGCCCAAAGCCCCCTCCTGCACTCTGCACCCCCTCCTGTACCCAAACCCCCTGCCCTGAGCCTCCAACCCCCTGCCCTGAGCCCCCTGCTGCACCCTGCACCCCTCCTGCACCCCAACCCCCTGCCCTGAGCCCCCTGCTGCACTCCACACCCCTCGTGCACCCCTGCCCTGAGCCCCCTCCTGCACCTCTACCCCTTGCCCTGAGCCCCTTCCTGCACACTGCACCCCCTTCCACACCCCATACTCCCTCCTGCACCCCAACCCCCTGCCCCAGCCCTACATTCATGGCCCTGCATAACATTTCCCCACCCAGATGTGGCCCTCAGGCCAAAAAGTTTGCCGACACCTGGTCTAAGGGCTTCAGCCCCACGGGAGGTGCCTGCTGGGTCTGAGGGCTTCAGCCTCAGGGGAGGTGCCAGCTGAAGCCCCTAGCCCCACCACCCTGCTGCAGGGCAGAAGCCCCAAGCTCTGGAAGGTGCACCCAGCTCTCGAACTTCTGAAGATTGTCATATGCGGCTTGGAAGGTCAATAAGTTTTGCCACCCCTGGACTATGCCATCACCCAGCAAGCTAGAGATGATGCCAATTTCAGGCACACAGTCTTATAGCCAGCCTGTCTTTGAACTCCAAGCCCACCTCCTGTACAACTGCTTGTGAGTCACCTACATTGGAATGGACATGTGCAACCACTCGAGGAAGAAAAAACAGTTACTAACCTTTCTTCAGCTGTTCTTAGAGATGTGTTGCACATGTCCATGCCAAAACCCACCCTCTATCCCTTTTTATTTGAGTCAATCGGTAAGAAGAAACTGAAGAGGAATGGGATTGGCAGGGCCCCTTATACCGGCGCTATGAGTGCAGCAACAGAGGGTGTCGGAGCCAACTCGATGGATACCACTAGGGAAAAAATTCCAGCAGATGTGCTTAGGGCATGCATACACCTATGTTGGAATGGACATGTACAACACATCTTGAAGAACAACAGTTACAGAAAGGTTAGTAACCATTTTTTCTTTGTTCTCTTTCCTGCAAGATGTAAATGCTTTATAAAACCTGATTTCTTTTTTTTAAAATCAGATCTCTGTTGATGGCTTCAGATATATTGCTAACAGCTGCAGTGGGATTAAGCATTTGGTAATCAATGATATGCCAACTCTTACAGACAAATGTATTCAAGTAAGAAATTGAAAACAACCTTGCATTTAGGGGAAATTTCTGCCATTGAATATGTGTGTACCTTTCACATTGACTTCAAAGGGAGTTGTGCACATGCAATCTAATAGGAGAATTTCACCCTTTAAGCACTTTTAACAAGAATATATTTTTTAAAACATCACCAAACAAATTGATCATTTTATTCCAGACCAGATTTACAAGTCCTTTTAACTCTTGATTCCTCTCAGAAACTTTCAACAGTTCCATCTTTTCCCAGCTGTGTATTGGCACAATCAAAGCATAATCTCCTAACATATAAATAAGACTTATTTGGCTTTATTTTGTATTAAATCAAAGTTTAGCTGGCCATTAGTATAGAATATCAGGCCAATATTGTGCCACTGATTTTTTGCAGAGAACTTCCTGTTGACTTCAATGAAGAGTTCTGCATTAAAATCGAAGGCACAACAGGGCCACAGATATGGTAAAACAATTTCAAGCTTCTGCAAATCTAATTGTTATACTAGATGCATACCCTTGCATATCTGCTCCTCAGCATACCTCAGGTCACTGATTTTTTCCCCGCTTATGTTTCAAATTATAATAAAAAAAATACAAGATTTTAAGTTGATTATCTGTACCATTGGTCACAGTTTAAAAGTTTAGTATTAAAATTGGGTTATAACTATAATGGAAGAAAATACAATTGTTATTATTAGATAAATGAACATAATATTAGTTAGCTTTTGGCTATGTAACATACCACAGATGTGGTTGTTCTGTTTAATCATCCTTTTTTGTTTTCTTCAAAGGCTTTAGTTGAAAAATGCCAACAGATTATGTCTGTTGTCTTTCTGGACTCTCCACATCTTTCTGATGTAGCTTTTAAAGCCCTTGCTGAATGTAAACTTGTCAAGGTCAGAATTGAAGGTCAGTGACGTTACAGTATTTCAGCAGAATTATTAATTTATGCTTTTAGAGTCTGATTTGGCTCATTTGGAAACAGCAGGAGCATTTCAATTAATTTCAGTGGGGATTTGGATCAAGCCCTTAATGCATGGCTAATATGTGATTTATGCCTTCATGTATTTCAACAGGAAATAACCGGATTACTGATTTAAGTTTCAAGTTGATGAGCAAATCTTGCCCACAAATCAAGCACATTTATATGGCTGATTGCCAGAAGATTACAGATGTCAGTCTTAAGACAATTTCTCCACTGAAGTATATTCTTGTATTGAATTTAGCAGACTGTGTAAGGTAATAAATTACATCCAGTTTTCTGTGATCTATTTATTTTAGTTAAATGATTTATATTCCTCTTAAGGTGAATTGCTTTCAGATTTAAATGCTCCGACTGTGCTCATAAATATATGATTAATTTATTTTAAATATATTTTTGTTCCAAATATACCAAATGTGTACCAAATACAAATACATTTTGTTCCTGTAGCATGTTTTGAAAAATACATTGGATATAAATACTTCTTAATACCCAAATCTAGCAAAGCACTTAAGCATGCATGTAACTCTAAGCACATGAGTAGTTCCAGGCATGTACTTAAGTGCTTTGCTGGATTCAGGCTATAGTGAGGATAGTATGAAACAGAATAGAATGTACTGTGGGACAGGACAATTAGAGTTTAAGGGTGTTTTATTAGCTTCTTGAAGATGGAGGTAATGTATTCGGACTAGGAAGTACTAGGACATAAACAAAACTACCTTCTTTTTCACAGCTATCAGCATAAAAGCAACAAGTTGCATTACTGCAGAAATATAGATTTGATGTAAAATCTGTTTTCAAATTTAAGTTTGTATTATGTTGTTAGAAACAAAGCCAAATAACAAATAGATTATGGGCCAGATCCTGGCCCAGGCTCCAGAACAGCACAAAAGAACCCTAAAACTGTCCCCATTCTAGGTTTTGTGGTGTAGTGGATGTGTCAGGAGGAATGAGCACAAAAAATTATTTAAATCTTGGCAGTGGCACATTAAATAGTGCCATGCAATTGGGTTGCTGCTTATCTTGAGATTTCTAGGGTCATCCTCATTTTAAGGGGGCTACAGTCACAAGCAAAAGGATGGCAACACTCTCATGGTGTTGTCCATCATCCCATCCAGAATACAGTAAGGTTTCTCCTGAGGCTGTTGTTAATCTTCCTGATCCCGTCCATCTGCTCTCGCTGACACCCAGGATGTGTAAGCTGTAGCATCTCATCTCTGCTGTGACCTGAGCTAACTTTTCTATTTTGTACATTGTTCGTACGTTCTAAAAAACAAGTTTAGTTTTTGTCTTGGTGTTGAGCATGTCAGTCTTCATGCCAGTGGCTTCCTTTCAGCTTTCACCACTGGCAATTATACGGGTCATTGACTCCTGAAGGCGGGGTGAAAGTAAAATGGAGCTCTTTCCGGTATGGTGCTTCTCTGTCTCCCCCCTCCCCCGAAATGGGCAGGGCCTCAGGTGGAAGGGGCAGGGTTGGGGGTCAGCGTCCCCCACCCAGTCCATCTGAGTTCCCTGGCCCATGCTGCCCGGAGCTCCAGTGGCGATTAAAGGGCCCGGGGCTCTGTCCGGTGCTGCCGCAGTAGCCCTCTGTTGGCGGGGGGGGGGTGTCTGCCGACACAGACTCGGGGGATTGTTAGAGCATGCAAGCTGTCCTGCCATGACAAGGTACGGACACCAGAGTACAAAATCAACCACAATAAGACAGATATCATGACCTTTAATATTGCCTCACCATCACCAATACGGATAGAGGATTATGTTCTCACCAATGTAGAAACGTTCACATACTTGGGCAGCACCATCAGCCAGGGCGGTGGAATAAGCCAGGACATCTGGAACAGAATCAGTAAAACCAGGAACACCTTCAGGAGCTTAAATACAGTCTGGAAATCATCAAAGTACAATGCCAAAACCAAACTCAAGATTTATCAGAGCTGCGTACTTTCAACAATGCTTTATAGTGAAGAATGCTGGGGAATGAGAAAGTATGACATGTCCAAACTGTCTTTATTCCATACAACCTGCCTCAGAAAAATCCTCCGTATCTTTTGGCCCAGAACAATCTCAGACCAAGATCTATTGACACAGTGCAGCCAAAAGGATCCGAGCACCATCATTGCCAGGAGGCATTGGAGATGGATTGGCTATGTGCTTCAGATGGAAACTGATTCCATCAACAGAATAGCAATAAGATGGACACCTGAAGGCAAGCGAAAATGAAGCCACCTGAAAACAACATGGCAAACAGCTGTGGAAACCGAGCTGAAAAACCTGGGGCACAGCTAAGGAACCATTGAAAGACTTGCCAGAAACAGTCAGAAGTGGAGGAGCTTCACTGCTGCCCTAAACGCCAGAGGCGTAATGGGAACATGATGATGATGATGATGATTCACAAGCAATTAAATCACTTTGGGGCTTGTTGATGCTGCATCACAATGTGATAACAATGCATGTAAATATAATTTATGTTGTGTTGAGATGTACCACAGAAGTGGCATGACATTATGATGGTGGAGACAGCTGCATGAATTTGCTTTAACACTTAGACCACATCTATACTAGAAGGATTTACCAGTAACATTTTTACCTACATAGAGCTGTTGATATTGTAACGTTGCTGCTGTGTGTGCACACTTTGCTGGTGCTGCCTGTCTGCACTGTGAGAAGTTGTATTGGCAAGACACACATTGCTGTGGGTAGGTTTCCCAGTGCGCACTGCATGATCTAGCACTCTGCCTTGTGCAACATTTAGGAAGTGCATTGTGGGATGTCAGCATTCCTGTCAAGAAATTGTATGGGAGCTTAGATTCAAGTTCCCACGATTTGCTCTACTCCAGTCTCCATCCCATAATCTCATATTTTTGTGCTGTATTTTTTAAAATTCCAACAATTATTTGCACTGGTTTTCGATCTCTCTGCCATCTCACTGGCAGAAGCATAGATGGTGAACAGAATGCTGGAGTTCTTGTTTCTGTTGTAGTGATAGGGCATCTGGGCCTGATTCTTCTGTATTTGCAGCACCTCAGAGCTACTACAGTGGCCGGACATGCAGTAGTGAAAATGAGAAATTTAAGCAGGAGTGGATGCTGCAGACAGGGAATGAAAATCGCCAGGTACAGCAGACATTCACCAGCTGCACATGGTGGAGTAGTGCTTCCGGGCCTGTGAAATGAGCATTGAATTGAGGGATCACATTGTGATGCAAATCTGGGATACCAGTGGAAGTCTGTAATGCAGAAGGCCACATTTTTGGAATTGTGTGCAGAACTTGTCCCAGTCCTCCAGCACAGAGACTCCAAAATGAGAGCTGTTTTGATAGTGAGGAAACAGGTGGCAATCATGCTGTGGAAGCTAACGATACTGGATTGCTATCTGTTTATAGACAATCAATTCCATGTTGGGAAGTCTGCGGTAGGGGCTGTTGTCATCCAGGTGTGGAATACCATTAAACATGTCCTGCTACACATGATTGTGACTCTGGGCAATATGCAGTAAATAATAGATGGATTCAATGTTATGAGCTTCCCAAACTGCAATATGAGAGACATATCCTGAGTCTGTCTTGCTTCTGAATATACAAACAGAAAGGAATACTTCTTCAGGTTATGCCAGGTTATGGTGGATCCCTGAGGATGTTTCACTGACATTAACACTGGGCTGTCTGGCAAGGTGCACGATACTTGCATTTTCAGGAACACATGACTTTGATGACAAGTTGCATTCACAGAGATTTTCCTGGACCAGCGCATTCACAGTGGTGTGATTGCAATCCCAATTGTGATTCTTTGGGGGTCCCAATCTACCCTTTGCATCCCTGGCTTATGAAACCACATGTTGGGCTCCTGGACAACAGTAATAAAAGATATAACTATCCTCTGAGCTGGGTGCAAGATGATTGTTGAATGTGCATCCGGTAGATTGAAAGGATGGTGGAGTTGCCTCATGACTATACTGGATCTCAGTGAGCCAAATATTCCTGTCATTGATGCATGATGTGTGACTCACATCATATTTGTGAGGCAAATGGGGAAACGTTACCAACAAGATGGAGGAGGGGAACTGGAAAATCTGTCTGATTTTGAACATCCAAACCCAGGGGCAATTACAAGAGCACACCAAAGTGCTGTAAAGTTGAAGGAGGCTTTAAGAGCACATTTTAGATAGTGTTCTTTAGTAAGCCAGGATGTTGCTTTGTGTTTATTTGTGTCACTTTGCGATTAAATTGTAGTTTGCTACAATCCATGGTATGCCCACATCTTGAGTATTGCGTATAGATATGGTCTCCTCATCTCAAAAAGATATACTGGCATTAGAAAAGATTTAGAGAAGGGCAACTAAAATGATTAGGGGTTTGGGACGGGTCCCATATGAGGAGAGATTAAAGAGGCTAGGACTTTTCAGCTTGGAAAAGAGGAGACTAAGGGGGGATATGATAGAGGTATATAAAATCATCAGTGATGTAGAGAAAGTAAATAAGGAAAAGTTATTTACTTGTTCCCATAATACAAGAACTAGGGACCACCAAATGAAATTATTGGGCAGCAGGTTTAAAACAAATAAAAGGAAGTTCTTCTTCACACAGTGCACAGTCAACTTGTGGAACTCCTTGCCTGAGGAGGTCGTGAAGGCTAGGACTATAACAGCGTTTAAAAGAGAACTAGATAAATTCATGGAGGTTAAGTCCATTAATGGCTATTAGCCAGGATGGGTAAGGAAGGGTGTCCCTAGCCTCTGTTTGTCAGAGGGTGGAGATGGATGGCAGGAGAGAGATCACTTGATCATTGCCTGTTGGGTTCACTCCCTCTGGGGCACCTGGCATTGGCCACCGTCAGTAGACAGGATACTGGGCTAGATGGACCTTTGTTCTGACCCAGTATGGCCGTTCTTATGTTAATATACTGTTTGAATCTGGAGAGAGGATATTGGTTTGGGGGTCATATGGGGGTCCTATAAGACAACATAAATCTTGATTTTCACAAACCAAACTTTACTGAACAAGTATAAACCATAACACTTATACAAAACTCCACTTAAAGCCATTTTTTAAAAAAAAAGTGCTGAGCTTTCCTGTATGAATCACTTATCCGAGTAGGTTCACTCACTGGGGTTGAGTGGAAGGGATAGTGCAACACACTATGCTGGGAGACTGGGGGGCGGTCCTATGAGGCAGGCCCTGGAACCCTACAATTGTCCAAGCATTGCAATGGCTGCTGGGGTGCAAGTTTTTGGGCAACTACCAGTTTCAGTCACTGTTTATCTGTAATGCTGGTCATCAGATGCAAATTATATATTAAATCATGTGGATTATGAAAATGTGTATGTGTGAATATGTTTTTGTATTTATATTTTAGAATCAGTGATGCAGGTTTACGATCATTTTTAGAAGGATCTTCAGGGACAAAGCTAAGAGAACTGAACTTGACTAACTGCATCCATGTCACTGATACCTCCCTCATGAAAATAGCCCAAAGGTACTGCATTATTGTGCCACCAGTGTTGATCTGGTGGTAATTAGCAATTATTCTCTTAAAATATTATTTTTTAGAAAATTAAATTTGGCAAGTTATAAGGCTCAACACAAGGGTAACTGGGTGAAATTCTGTAGCCTGTATTATTCAGGAGTTCAGACTGATCTATTGGAATCTTCTGGCCTTCAGAATCTATGAAAATGATTGCTGTGATTGAGAGTTCATCTCTACTAATTCAAAAAACTGGAAAGTGAAGTTCAGTAAAGTAAAACTTCTTAAAAGCTTGTTGCCAGGTGGCAGAGCTGTCTTTAACTGTTAGCATTTCAAAGCTACATTTTTTTAAACTCAATAAATATGCATAACCGTGGTTGCACAAACTAATGAGAACTGCATGGCAAACCCCCTCCACATCAGGTTATAAATATAACCTTCAATAGGAACGCTGGGAGGAGGACTGGAGGAGTGCTGGCTGCATATCTGCCAAAACGTCATCTTGCAATTGCAGGACAAGATGGCATAATGCATAGTGGAGGGAGGGATAGCTCAGTGGTTTGAGCATTGGCCTGCTAAACCCAGGGTTGTAAGTTCAATCCTTGAGGAGGCCACTTAGGGATCTGGGGCAAAAAATTGGTCCTGCTAGTGAAGGCAGGGGGCTGGACTCAATGACCTTTCAAGGTCCCTTCCAGTTCTAGGAGATTGGTATATTACCTTTAGGCCACTGTTAGTTACTCCTCTGAGCAGGAGCAACATTCTTGATTTGCCAGTGTTTGCTGCTAACAGTAGCAGGCATGTTAGCATGCTGGGGGATGCCTGTGTCTTTTAGCTGGCAGACAAGACTCCTTTGAGGCCATGGAGTGTGGGCTAGGGCACTAGCTGGGTGTACCCCTACTGCTCTTTTGAGCACTAGAAGGGTTCCTATCTGCTGACTGTATACGAGGAAGAAGCTCTTAATACTTTTCCCTCTTGTAATGCACCTACCCAGCAAAGAGGGGATCTAGCACAACATAGTTTATTCAAAAAGAGATTTGTTGGATTATTGTCATTTAATGTGTTTAAAATGTACAGAATTATTTTTCCAAAAAAACCCATGCATGAAATAGTAGATTTCATCCATAGTGTAGAATCAAGATGACCTAGGCCCAAAAGAACTGACATGTAGTTCTGATGTTCAAAATATAAGGAAAACTTGGCTACAGTGTTATTTAAGAATATATGTTTTGAAACAGATATTGTCGGTAGTTTAAGCTTTTCATTCGATCAGTGTTTTTATTAAATACCTACACTATGTAGAACAGTAAATATTCTGTAGAGTTTGGATATTTTGAGGCTATTATTACATAATCTTATGTCTTGATTATATGATCTTATTGCCACTGGCTGGAGTGGCTCATAACCTTGTATGCCTACCTCAGGGCAGACTGTCAGAAACAGGGCAGATGCCCCAAATTGGCAGTGTGTTCTATAATTAGATTTCACCTTCAGATATACTCTCTGTGTAATGTTTAGAACTGTGAGTAGCCCCATTGGACAAAATAGCTACTTACAGTACTGAGCACTATTCCTGGCAGTAAGTGTTTGCAGAACAGGGCCCTATTTCTTACTTGGACGTGTAAACAATGTCCTACAAGCGGATAAATTGCAATCCAAGTTTCTGATTTTGGGTAGTGTTTGATTGCTGTTTGTTCTTCATATTTTGGTTGTTGTAGCTCTCTGAGCTAAGAGGTGAAAACATTATCTAAAAGTTGTATTTGTTGGTTTCTAATTTTTGTAGCTCATACATAATTTTGTATTTTTCAGTAAGTCATGTACCCCCCCCCAAATCTTACTGAAACTCAGTGGGAGCTGGGTGCCTGATTTCTTAGGCTACTTTGAAAATCCCAGCCAAAGATATTACAAAAAATGTACATAACATAACACATTTCCATAATGAAGTGGAAAGCTCACATTTCTGTGTTTTAATTTAGGTGCCATAATCTGGCCTACCTGAATATGCGTTACTGTGAAAGCGTGACTGATACTGGGATTGAAGCACTGGGAAACATGACCTCATTGATATCTATTGATATTTCTGGAACCACTGTCTCAGATATGGTAAAAACCCCACAAAAGAAAATCAATATGTTTCTTACCTAGATATTTTTCCTTAGTAACCCACACCCCCATTTAAAAAAATCACACAGATAGTAAGTAGTGAAGTTACCGTATCTTTAAAATATTCTGTAAAGTTTTGTAGACTATTTTGTACGGATGAATTTGATACATTTAAAAAACAGTTTCATAACTGCAGTAGTGTTTTAGCTTAAGAAAGGGCAGTGTAGTAACTGGGCTTTGTAAAGGGATCTCTGTGGGCGTTTGGAATTCAACCCCCCAACTTACAGACAAGCCATGGAGTTGCAATTCAGACCCTCCACATTCATTGTTCCACGCCATGCCTCTTTGCAGCTGCTATGCAGGATTTCTGGGCCACTGGATCCACATAATTGTGAACTCAGTGGCCCTGCCCCCAAACTGCCTTACATACTGCCTTTCTAAGGGGCTGTGTGCAGTGACCTTCTCCCTTCAGCCCATCCCTCTTTGACTCAGATCCTGGATCATCCAGGGGAAGGCCAGGAGCTGGATGAAGGATATACACATTGCCCAGGGTCTGGAGGGAATTCTGCTGTAAATGTAATACAGACCAGGGTTGAATTTCTCATTCTATAGCCCTTTTCCAGAGAGAATTAAGCTGGTTGCAAATCAAAATTTTCATCTTGTGGGAAATTCTAATGTTGTAAAAATTCTTTTCATCCTGAATTAAGACAAAAAATTGAAATATTGAAATTTTTCATGGAATGGAAAGTTGCCAAAAAAATTCAATTTGGAACATTTCATTTTGACATTGCATATTGCAATGAAAAGTTTTGATATTCCCAAATCAAAATATTTCATTTTTGATGGTTGAACTGACTTAAAATGTTTTGTCTTAAGTTGCTAGGCTTCCCAGCCAGAGTGGGGTGTTTCCCAAGACACACATGATCAGATGACTTCTGTGGTGCACTATGGTTGTTCAACCAGTGGGGAAAACTATGGTGCATCATGGGAGATGTAGTCCAGTCAGGGAGCCCAGCCCATGAAGGAGAATGGAGACATGAGGCACGCAAACTACAACTCCCATGAGGCTTGGCTGCAGCTCAAACATTCACGGATTTATGTTGATCTGATCCAAAACAAAATGTTTCAATATGGTTTGGCAAATGGAAATGTTTTGACTCAGGTTGATTAAGCTTGAGGGAAAATTGAAAAAATTAGAGTAAAACATTTCCAAAGGAAATTTTGAATGTGTGAAAACTGCATTTTCCATCGAAAACACATTTAGATAGAAAATTTGTAACAGCTCTAATAGAGAGGCCCCCTTATATTGTGCTCCAAGGTATAGCTGCTAGTGAAAGAAGCTCTGGCAAGGTAGTTTCAAAGATGTCAAGTTGCCGGGAGCAGGAAACAACCATAGAGGGCCTTGGAGCCAAGTTAGACACGTGGGGCTTCCACACAGATGTTCATGGCTCTTGGCAGATCCTCCAAGATCCACAGTGCTAGGAGCCAGGTCATTTGCTTCTTCAATAGGAGTCCAAACCCTACTCTCCTGATAGAGAAGTCTGGAAGAAACTGAGAGAGAAAACTCTGCAGCAATTTTTTCCCCCTGGACTCCTTACTGTGTGTTTTAGTACAGGAGAATATGCTCTTCAGTGTTGACTCAGACCCTGTTTATGCAAACCTGTGAGCAAGAAAATCAGTGTTTGGCTCTAAAGCAGTATTTGTTCAAAAGCAATTAAAAACTCCTTATCCTTGATGGAGGCCTAGAAAAGGAAAGAGTAACCCAAATAACAAGAGTAGGGGGAAAAACAAGGGATTTTCATTTAATTTAAATATAACTTAGCCAATGTTGGTATTTTTATAGTATATTTTATGTGAGATTTGGAATTCTTGGAACTGTAAACTGTAAAGTTTTATCATGTAAGAATATTCTTTTGATTTTCTCCTCTTTTTTGACCGCAGTCAGCCAGTTAAGATACTGTATGTTGCTTCTTATTCTGATTTACATGCAGCAGAGCCCCATGCTGCAGGCAATCATCCAAACTCTGTTGCTGACACTACATTTTTCAGACATTCAGTTTTCCCTCCTCCCACAAGACAGATAAGTTAACCCTGAAATTTAGCATTTATCATTGTAGTATACAGTGTTATTGTAGCTGCATTGGTCCCAGGATATTAGAGAAACAAAGTGGGTGATGTAATATCTTTTATTAGACCAACTTCTGTTGATGAGACATAAGCTTTTGAGCTTACACAGGCCTCTTCCTTAGGTGTAGAAAATGTACTCAGGCCTTGTCTACACTGCCACTTTGCAGTACTGAAATTTTCTCACTCAGGGGTGTGAAACCTCCCCCCCGCCCCGAGCAATGCAAGTTTCAGTGCTGTAAAGTGGCAGTGTAGACAGTGCACCAGCACTGGGAGCCAGGGAGTGCTCACCTCATGGGGTGGGTTTTTTTACAGCGCCAGGAGAGCTCTCTCCCAGCACTGGTGCCACGACTACACAGCCATATAGCATTGCTAGTGAAGACATGCCCTCAGAGTGTCGTGGCTAAATATAAGGTGGAACAGAATGTTTAGCATAAGTAGTTAACCCATATTTCAAGGGACCATTCAAGATGCAGTGGCCCGTTAACACCTCTCCAGTCATGGGGAGGGGTAGGGGAGGATTGAAATGAGTTACAGATTGTTGTAATAAGCCATAAATCCAGTGTCTCTATTCAGGCCATGATTTTTAGTATCTAGCAAAGTTTTGAATTTAAGCTCCCAAGCTTGTCTTTTGAAGGTGTTGTGCAGGTTTCATTGGAGGATGTGGACTGAGAGGTCTGCTATAGAGTGATCTCTTTGTGAAAAGTGTTCACCCACAGGTGATACAGTATTTTTGTCTTTTATCATTTTTCTGTGTGAGTTTATTCTAAAGCGTAGTGATTGTCTGATTTCACCCAGATAGTTGCTTTTGGGGCATTTAGTGCCATGGATGAGGTACATCACATTATATGATAGGCATGTGTAGGATCCATAGATCTTGAAAGGTGTGGTGTGGGAGAATGTTGATCATCGTGGAAGTGGATGCTAGTGGATGCTAATGTGGGAATGTTCTAGAGAGAGTTCAATGGATGGGCGGTGGTTGGTGAAGTTGTGGTGGTAATCTTTCTGGGAGTTTAAGTCATCTGTCCAGAGGATGAAAATAACAACAATGTATATCAGGTATATCATTAGTTTTGTGGTGCATTTGTCCAGAAGTTCTTCTTCATAGTGGCCAATGAAGAGGTTGCCATATTGGGGAGCCATTGGCTGTTCCCATGGTTTGGACAACATTTTTGTTATTGGATTTAAGATTGTTATGGCTGAGAATGAAGTGGATGAGTTTGGCAATATGTTTAGGATGGATATCATCTGTAGGTGAACACTTTTCACGAAGTGTTTACCCTATATCTGACGTCTTAGTCCTCATCCTCAAAAGAAACCTGCACACCACCTTCAAAAGATGAGCCTGGGAGCTTAAATTCATAACTTTCCTCGATACTAAAAATCACGGACTGAATAGAGACACTGGATTTATGGCTTATTACAGCACTCTACTTAACTCTCCCCCTTTCCCTCCTATGACTGGAGAGGCGGCAATGGGCCATTTCACCTTGAATGGTCCCTTGAACTATGTATTAATTATGCTAAACATTCTGTTCCACCTTGTATTTAGCTGTGACATTGAGTACTTTTCCCAGACCTGAAGAAGAGCTGTGTGTAAGCTTGAAAGTTTGTCTGACTCACCAACAGAAGTTGGGCTAATAAAATATATTACCTCACCCATCTTGTCATTCATCATTGTAATAATTTCTGAACTAACTGCTAGCAGTGGCCATTACACTGTCATTCTCTGTGCTATATACTGTACCCAGAGTATACATCATATCTTTACATCTTGAGACATGCTATGAAAAGTCATCTAACAACTTTTTGTTTAATTTGTGTGTGCTTTGAGCTTTTGATGAAAGAGGGATTAATTTAAATTTATTTTATACACTTTTTATAGTAATATAAATGAAGTTCAAACAAAGATAGATATTTATACTTTTAATTTAAACTTTGTAAGTACTGTGCAGAAGTTAGTTTTGAATACTGAAGTAAAGAACATCAGGTTTCAAGCCCAGTGGATCCAACACCATTAAATGGTGCTACTTAGGAGAAACCATGAGGGCCAAATTCTTTTCTGCAGTCTGTAAAGCGAATCTCTATTGCATATTCTTCAAGTATTCTGTCCTAATGATGGAGGTTAGAATTGCTGCACTGCATACATACATAATATATTTTGTATAGTGGTCAAAAATCATATGCAATCTCTGAAAATGTTTTGATTGGATTACTGGGCTGAGATACCATAAATAGGAGCCTACATTCAAATTCCTACTGCCATATTTAGCGATCTGACTGGTTTTCAAAACTGGCAACACCCAACAGCTTCCATTGCCTAACTATAGATCTAGGAGCATAATTTTGAGAGAGAAAAAATTGCCATTCTGGATAAAGAGGACACTTGACCTGTTGCTTGTATGTAGAAATTTGTTGACACTTGGAATTAGATTTAACAAAAGACAGTTTTTTATAGAAGAAAATTTCAGGAGCCCCATTGGACTCACTGTAATGAATATTGTAGTGCTCTTAGCAAATCCATTTCCACTCTGTCCCATGCCTGTGACAGTTTTAGAATCATTGCCATGTAGTGCTTGAAGAGGCTAAGCTTCTTTTCTAAGCTTTTCTTTCCAGATGTTAGGCCAGTTCGTCAAAACAAAACAAGAGTGCCAATGGAAATACAACAAAAATTAATATTCAAGCAGCAGTATTATTATCCTTAGCAAATGTATTTGTATTGTATGCAGGGAAAAAATACTTAATTTATTAGATATTTCAGCAAGTAAACGCATCAATAGGGCGTGTGTTGAATCAGGGCCCAATGTAAGCATGTGTTGAATCAGGGCCCAAGATTCGTGATTAACAATGTAAGAAGCTGATATGATGCCTTTTTCTGTTCTTGCTTTGTTATATTTCATAATGATGTTGTGGCACCATTACTATGGAACTTATCTTAATTTGCTCATTAGGTTTCAGACTGTTGCTCTCACTCACCTGAGGCCCAACTGTGTTACTCTTGGTCACAATGTTAGCACTTACGAGAGTAGTCCAGTTGGGACCACCTGCATGAGTAAGTACTCACTAACACGAATAAGGACAGCACAGTTGAGTCCATTGAAATCAATAGGACTACTTTTGAAGTTCTAGTTAGCCTGAGACAGAATGACAGAACCTGGCCCCAGATAATTTTGTGATTAAAAACTTAACGGAAAAAATTGAGATTTCCTGATGGGTTACTACAGTTTTGATTCTAAAAAGCAGATAGGAGGAATTTCTAGTCCCTGTACATATTGTATTTTTGTGAGCTTGATCCTGCAAGCCCTTGCTTTCTCATGGGGCCTAATCCAATGCTCAGTTAAGTCAATAGGAGTCTTTCCATTGACTTCAGTGGACATTGGATCAGGCCCATAATGTTTACTCTTCCCCATAGAGCCATTGACTTCAGTGGGACTGAGTGCAGGAATGAAGGTTTGCAGGATCAGGCACCAAACCAGTAACATCAAAAAATATTGTTAACGTCAAAGGAAAATGTGAATGTATTCACTTATTTTCATTTAATAGAAGACCATCAAGGTTAATAATGTTTAAGACACTTTCCATTCAGTTACAGTGTATGTTACTTTTGGGAAATTGTTTTTTTCCCCTTTTACAAGACTTAAAACGTGCTATGATAGTAGCAAGGAAGTACCTGATACACACATTTTCAAGCAATTTCCTGTCTGCAGTATTTCCAAAGTACATCTGCAGTACTTAAAAAATATAAATGCCTTCATTTCTGTTACTTCTGCCTTCCCTCCATGGAAGAGGGGATCCAGTATTATGTCTATGCTACCCTTTTATTGCCTTGATACACAGGTCATAACTACAATTAATGGAAACATAAGCTATAGCCTAACATTCTTGTGTCTACTGTTTTCATTAAAAAGGATACAAGGATTTTTGATCTGTCTAGGAACAAGCAAGTTTCAGACATATCTCAGCCCAAAGACATACAGTACAATCTTCTGAAAATAATGGAATATGAGCAAGGACATAGCCTATATTCTAATACCTCTCAAATGTATTTTAATGAAGGGAATCTTTCTCTTTTCAGTTTTACATTTCAGAATACATTTCTTTATTTATTAATAATCAAAATGATTTTGATAAATAACACATGTATTAAAAAGTCACAAGAATGTTTTTGTGACAAAGATATTGTTGTTCTTCCCCTCATACTCCAAAATGGTTGCTCAAAATTTCTCCAAAAAGTAGTTTCGGGCTGCAAGCAAGTCTGAGAAATTTCAGCCTAAAGATTAAAGTTTTGGAATGTTCTTCTTTGAGTGTTTGCAGACATGTATTCCACTCAGGTGTGTGTGGGCTGAAGCTGGAGAACAATGCTGACCAGTACCCATCAGGGCGGCGCTTGTGCCCTCTGGCTCTCAAAGCCCTTCCCATGGCTATATAAGTGCCAGACTGGTCTGTATAAGGGCGGTGCTGCCCTGACTCCCCTGCATTCCTTCTCACTGCCTGCAGCTTGGGTCCAAGCTTCCTGTACAGATTTTACCTCACGGTTTCTGATGACAACAGTGAGACTGTCTGTAAAGTTAGTAAATAGTACCTTTGTAGTTAGTACTTAGTTTAAAAATTAGTTCTCTTTATAGTGTTACATGGATATGCCCTCACTAGGGCAAGGGGCACCATATGGAACTTTATCTTCTTGATGTACTTGTTCAGGTTCCAACAGTCTGGGATAAGCACTAGTCTGAGACCACCTCTGGCTTTGGGTATCTGGTAGTATCAGGAATAAAAACCTGTCTTGATGAAGAGATGGCACCTCTTCTACAGTTTGTAAGTAATGTAGAGACTACACTTCTCATCTTAGTGCAGACTCATGAGAGAGGTCCTTGAAGAGGAACTGAGTAGAGAAGTGGAAGGGGGTGAAGCAGAAAATGCAGGATATATCCTGATTCCACCATGCTACGCACCCATTTGTCCAAAGTAATGGACTGCCACACATGTAGGAAATGGGATTACTTGTCCCAAAAAGGGTGAAAAGGCCAATGAGATCATGGTTGGACTGCATGCTGTCCTTGACATAACAGTCAAACTGACTGCTTCAAAGCCTGGAGATACCTAGATGAAGGGCCTGAGGAAGTACAAGGTATAGACCTCCCGCTCTGTGATCTCTACTTTCTCATATACTGGTCTGCCTGCCAGAAGGGCTAATATTGCTGCCTAGTCTGGTAATGAGGGCGATATTTTGTTCTCTTTGTAGCTGGAGTATAGTATATCCTGCATTTTCTGCCTCACCCCCTTCCACTTCTCTACTCAGTTTCTCTTCAAGGACCTCTCTCATGAGTCTGCACTAAGACGAGAAGTGTAGACTCTACATTATTTACAAGCTATAGAAGAGGTGCCATCTCTTCATCAAAACAGGTTTTTATTCCTGATACTACCAGATACCCAAAGCCAGAAGTGGTCTCAGATTAGAGCTCATCCAAGACTGTTGGAACCTGAACAAGTACATCAAGAAGATAAAGTTCCATATGGTGCCCCTTGCTGTGGTCATCCCTGCCCTAGGGCTGGGGGACTGGTATGCTGCCCTCATCTTACAGGACACATACGTCCATGTGGAGATCCATCCTGATCACAGGAAGTTTCTAAGGTTCATGATTGGAAAATATTGTTATCAATTCACAGTTCTGCCCTTAGGTTTTTCATTTGCATCAAGCGTTTTTGCCAAGTATATGGTGGTGGTGGTAGCCTACCTCCGCCAAAGAGGTGTCCACATGTATCCTTACCTGGATGACTGGCTGGTTCAGGGTCAATCCAGACATCAGATGGAGGCTGCTGTCCATCAAACTCTCCATCTGCACAGCTTCCTGGCCCTGAAAATGAACAAAGAAAAGTCAATGTTATCACCTCTACTAAGAGTAGAGTTCATTGGGGCAGACCTGCATTCAACCTCTGCCAGAACCTTTCTGCCTCTTTACAAGTTCCAGGCTATACAAGACCTCTGTGTGTCCTTCAAGGATCACCCACAAACCACTGTGAGGAATTGCCTGAGGCACTTAGGTCACACATGGCTGCACAAGAGCCCTCATGCCAGGCTGCACCTCAGAGTACTGCATCTGCAGATGTGGCTGAAATCAGTATGTCATTCTCACATTTACCATCTGAACAAGTTTGTGTGTATCCTAGATGGAGTGTTATCATCTCTGAGCTGGTGGATGAGTCATAGATTTATAGAGTCCAACCCCAGAAGAGACCATTGTGATCATCTAGTCTGACCTCCTGTATGACATGGGCCATAGAACTTCCCCAAAATAATTCTCAAGGCATATGTTAGGAAAACATCCATTCATGGTTTAAAAATTATCAGTGATGGAGTCTACTACAACCCTTGGTAAATGGTTCCGATAGTTTATTGTCATCATTAAAAAGTTACACCTTATTTCCAGTCCAAATTTGTCTTTCAAATGGGATGTCTGATTTTTCACCTGAATCAGTCTATATGCTTACCAATTTTCCTTCTGAAGCTGCATGCTCACATGTATGAGCAAAGGCTCCACACCCTAGCTTTGGCTTTTCACTTGCACAGGACATTTGGGTTTCTTTTTGTTTCACTTGCAGAGTGTATGAGAGGACAGCAGTGTAGACACTCAGAAGGGGTTGTTCTGTCGCTGCAGTAAATCCACCCCCTCGAGAGGTGGTAGGTAGATCAACATAATTATTCTTCTGAAAACCTAGCACTATCTATACCAGGGCTTTGGATTAACTTAACTCATTTCACATACCTGAGCGATGTAGCTAAGTTTTAGGTATAGACCAGGGCAGAGACTCTCAAAATGGATCTCCAGCTTCATCACTATGAGTTATGCTGCCAAAGGGGTAAAGCCTCTAGACAAGCTGATAGTGCACTTGACCAGAGCACTTTAAGCCTAGGCAGTGTTTGTGGCACATGTCCCTATTGTGGACATATTCAGGGCAGTGACATAGTCTTCAGTTGACACATTCGCCAGACAGTATACACTGATTGCAGAACCAAGGGAGGATGCAAATGCAGGAAAAGCAGTACTGCAGTCACTCTTCTGGTGAACTCTGAGCCCCACTGCCTAGGGTAATAGCTTGGATGTATGCAAGCACTTGAAGAAGAAAAATGGTTGTGGGAGGGATAGCTCAGTGGTTTGAGCACTGGCCTGCTAAACCTAGGGTTGTGAGTTCAATCCTTGAGGGGGCCACTCAGGGATCTAGGGCAAAATCAGTACTTGGTCCTGCTAGCAAAGGCAGGGGGCTGGACTCAATGACCTTTCAAGGTCCCTTCCAGCTCCAGGAGATAGGATATCTTAATCTTATCTTCTCATAAGTATTGTTCTTTGAGATGTATTGCATATGTCCACTACATGACCCAATGCATCATAGTCTATCATCATCATCTTCTGGTGCAAAGGAGCTGAAGGAGGGGCAGGGCAGCTTTATCCTTTAAGCCCTATGTTTGAAGCATGAAGAGCTAGGAGGTGATCAGGGCCACCCCTACAGGTACCACTAGGGAAAACTCTTTGGCATTGATGCACAGGCCGCACACACACCCCAACTATGTAATGGACATATATAACACATCTTGAAGAACAAGAGTTATGAAAAGGTGCATAACTTTTTTTTACTATTTCCAGAAGTGCTGAATACCTACAATTCCAACTGAAGTCAATGGGCATTGCAGTTACTCAGTAACTTGGAAAGTCAGGCCCAGTTTTTTGTTTTGTTTTTTCAAGAAATTTTTGTTACAACAGACACTGTGCTGTCTCAACTAGCCATCAAGAATAGATGTACTTCTCAAGTTGTGCTTAGTCCAACCGTAACTTATTGGGTTAGGTGCTGGTATTATTGAGAGAAGGTCTCTACCCTGTGATATATAGGAGGGAAGACTAGCTAATCATTACAGTCCCTGTTGACCGTAATATATATACATTTCTGATTCATCCTAGTTTTCCAATTTTCTGTCCAGAGCAAACTATTGCAGATGAAGTTTAAATCTGTTAAAAAAGGAGCTGAGAATAGAAAAGGTGACACAACCTTTACTTTAAAAAAATAATTATAAACAACCACTCTGTAATAACTGACTGAATCCTGTATGTGTTGTTTAATCATTATTTTTTATTTAGATAATGTATGAAAGAGAGAGTGATTTAATAATGGTTCAGATTGAGGCTCTATTGATAGGATTAGTTTCTGGCATCATATGCAGATAGTTATACTGCAACCATCTCTAAACAGATTCATTATTAGCAGAGATTTTGTAATGCAGCAATTACCATGAAAATTGTACAATGTAAGTTAAATGTATAAATTTTCTATAATAATTTAAGGCAAAAAATATAACTTTCCGTAGGTAGTCTAAAGAAAAAACATCAAGAGCAGGAAAGTAATTTAGTAATTTATCCTATCACAGACTTGACATACTTGTAAGACTGGTTTCGACTAGAGGAAAACAGCTCCGACACTTATTGTTTATACCTACATAAAAGAATAGATGGTTTTTGTGACCTCAGGCTAATCACACAATGGCCAAAAATTTTGAACTTCATTGCCTATTGTTAGGCACCTGAATCGATGTTTAGGCATTACATGCGGCCTGCCTTTTAGAATTGCTGAGCCCCTGCAATTTCCATTGACTTCAGCATCTCTGAAAAGCCATGTCACTATTTAAATATGGAATTTGGTATTTGAATTAAGTTTGAAACTTTGGTCTAAGTGGTTTGTTCAGAGTCACACAAGCAGCATGTGTGATTTTGATGGGGTTAGTCTTAGGAGTGAGGATTTGCAAGATCAAGCTCTAGTACTTTAACAGTAATCCTTTGTGCAACAGTAGAAATTCTGGACTAATCAGAACATATTTTGACTTATTTTAAAGCACATCAGAAAATTTAGGAAAGCAAAATTCTAAATGAGAGATCTTATTTGAACAAAGGCAAACCAACATACATTATAGCTGTTGACCTTTAAGGGTATAAAGAGACATGTGGATGAAAGTCTCAGCACAAGTTGAAAATAAAGTGGCACATGGTTATTATTAGTGAGAAACAGTAAACTCATATCAGTCTGTATTTGAAGGCTTTGAGGGCATAGCCTTCCAGTGTGTGGGCATACATAATAAAAAGTTGTCCTTTGGTATTGCCTCGTGCCATAGCCTCAGATGACTTTTAGCTCTAGCAAGTGAAGACCCTCCATAGATAATCAGAGTAAATGGTCACTTTCTACTCTGCAAGAAGCCTGTGCAAAACAATAATAATAAACTGTGTTCAATAGATGCTTGTCCATCCCAAATAATAAAGTAAATAAAACACTCTTTTAAAACCTTCTAAAATAAATTGGTTAAAAAAATAAATCTAGGTCACAGTGATAGACTGGAACAGAATAAGAAGGTTTTTAAGATGAACTCTAAGGGAGCTAACTAATATGTATGCTGTGCCAAAGGCTTGAGGACACATTCTCCCCCTTCTCTGTGGCTATTGGGGTTCCCAGACACAATGGAACTGATGTGATTTCACAGTGTAAGAAGACAGATAAGATTTTGAGAGCCTTCACAGCAGGTGCACATGCTCTGCATGCTGCCTAGCACTACTTTGCAGCAGATTCTTGCTTGGACTTCCACAGTGGAGTTTGGGGGAAGGGAAAACTGGGGGATCCACCAGTACAGATGCATAGACTGTTGCCCCTTGTAGAATAGAGGTGCAGGAAAAGCAGGCTAATGCAGCTCTCTTAAGGAGCTACTTAGTATTGATTAGGAGGTGAAAGTATATATTGTTCTCTTCACACCTCCTACCTGACACAATCAACACAGCTTTGGTTTTACTGAGGTTTAATCTCAGCCAGCTTCATGTTAGGTATTTTTAGTAAGGTGCTGTGAAACCACCTATCCCCTTCAGAGTTATGAATGAGATAAGCATGTTGGATGGTGGGCACCATTGAAAGATAAGCAGATGCTAAGCAGCAACTTCAATGTAGAATAGCATTTCTTTCAAATGCATATGGCAGCAAGGCATTGTCCTGAGGTCCCTTCCAACCCTGACATTCTATGATTCTATGAACTGTGATAAATATAAACAAGTGGATGAGTAGATTTTGTCATCATGACAATGATAGCTTAGGCCATATTTTCCACAAATCTCTGGGGCCATGATATAGAGAATGAGGCGATTCAGAGCCAGGAGAGAATTCTGGGGAGCACAGCACCATATATGATTCCAGAATATACCAATAAAGATTCACCAAGTGATACTAACAGACCATTCTGTCATGTGTGACTGGAGCCAGTTCATCACATTCCCAGTTATTCCAAGTTGCTCACCAGGTAATATTATAGAATCAAATCATCCACAAAATCAAAACCTACTGATAGATGTAAAAATGCCAATGAGTATAGGCTCCTTTATACAATTTGGTAACAACAATGTGACTCACAATGACTTCTTGAACCACTTCAGGTGGATTAGACTTTCTGCAATGCTACTCTAGTGGAACTTGGCTGTACAGTCTTGTTTCTTACAAACTGAAGGCTTAATAGTCTTGCTATGTAACTATGAGATTTTGCACCTCTCAAAATTCTTTCCCCCTAAATATCCTACACTCCTTGTTTTGCCAAACATATTATTAATGAAGTGCCTAGCACAGTGGGGCTTCATTCCTGAGCAATCCCTAGGCTCTATTGTAGTGAAAATAATAATTTATAGTAGTTCTTACACAGTGGACTCTGATGTGTTCATCAGATTTTAGATCCAGAGCATCTTGAGTGATCTCTTCTAGATTAATGGGTACTTGTAACATTTTAGAAGGGATTATAAAGTTTTCAGATTTAAAAAAAAACAATAAGGAATAGTAACTGAGACTTTGGTGTTCATTTTGCAAATACGTGGTTTGTATACCAGGACCCAATATTACTGTAGTTGTACAAAATAGTTGTAGGTTAGATATGAAGTAATGCCAGTTTTAGTTATAGTTTAGTAAAAAATCTTTAATGAACGTTAGTAATTCACTACTGGGTAAAGTAAATTAATGTTGGTTCTAAATGGCAATATAGAAATGGTACTAAAAAAAAAGGTTGCTCCACAAGTCTAAACCTACCACTAAATGGCTGGGCTCTGATTCAGGATAGCATTTAAGCACATGCCTAAAGCCACTCCTTTTCAGGAGAACACTTAACACATCCTTAACTTCAAGCACAAGCTTAAGTCCACTTGGGCCTTAAGCACATGCTTATGTGCTGACCTGAATAGGGATGCTTTGGTGAGCAAAAATGAGAAACCTCTAGCTGTTTGTGACTCCCTTAAAAGTAAAGTACAGCTGTAGCTCACGAAAGCTTATGCTGAAATAAATTTGTTAGTCTCTAAGGTGCCACAAGTACTCCTGTTCTTTTTGCGGATACAGACTATCACGGCTGCTACTCTGAAACCTTAAAAGTAATGATTGACCCTCAAAGATAGACATATCCACTGGGAAAAAATTCAGTTTCTTTACATAACATAAGAATGGCCATACTGGATCAGACTAATAGTCCATCTAGCCCGGTATTCTGTCTTCCTACAGTGGCAAATGCTTCAGAAAGAATGAACAGAACAGGGAGTCATCAAGTGATTCATCCCCTGTCACCCATTCCCAGAAAACAGAGGCGAGGGACACTTCAGAGCATGGTTGTGCATCCCTGCTCATCCTGGCAAATAGTCACTGATGGACCTATCCTTTATGAACTTTATCCAGTTCTTTTTTGAACCCTGTTACAGTCTTGGCCTTCACAACATCCTCTGGCAAAGAGTTCCACAGGTTGACTGTGCATTGTGTGAATAAATACTTCCTTTTGCTTTTTTAAAATCTTCTTTAGTTTCAGCCAGGGTTAGGATGAAGGATCTTACTTTTTTCGTTACTATTTTTAGGTGTGGCAGGATTCGATTTAAATAGTTAGTCAGTAAATGTTGATTTCACCTGACACACTGAAATCGACAGAAAAAAAGACATCGGTAACAGTCGGCAAGCGCGGCCCTGCCTGCATCTTGTGCCTGCAGGGATCCAGTGTCACTGGCTCCGTGGCAGTGTAGGGAGCCCTCTGCAGCCCGACTCGCTCACTCACCAGTTGGGAGTGCAGGGGCTGCCTCCAGCTAGGAACTTTTCAGCAGCAGAGCGGCCAGGCCTAGTCCTCCTCTTTGCGCTTCTGGCTAGAGGTGTCTGCCGTGCCCTGCCAGGATCGCATCCTTTGCCGCATCTTGTACCTGAAGGGATCCAGTGTCACTGGCCCCACACTCCCATTGTGAAACTCTGAAAAAAAAAATTTAAACAATCAAAATCAGAAAAAAGATTCAAAATAATCATCAATATTAATTGTCAAATTTACAAAAAAAAAAATGAATTCTGCCAAGTCTATTTTTTTTCAGTGGTCTAGGTTTCCAGAATTGGCAAAATCCACACTTCTGTCATCATCACAATAGTATCCACATCTGGATCCCAGACTGGATTTACACACTCTTATTTTTCTTTATCACGTTTCTTTCTTGTTCAGCATGGCTGTTCTGAAAGCTAGCAGATAATTTGCTGGTCAAAATATTCACACACCACTCATATAGAAGAAAATGAAAAATTTGTTTTCTGGAGGCTCACTTTATACTTTGTTTTGGTTTTACTACTGTAAAGCACACAGGTCCCTGGACATTTGGCATCAGTATAAATTTTTAAACACCAAAACTCTCATTCGCCTTAGTGTTTGAGAACAATAGCCAGTTTGTGCTGGCCCTTGCCCCCAGTGTACAAGGAAAAGAAAATTCAGACTATCTTCCCTTCCCAGCACTGGAACTTGCCGTAGTTGCAGTCCTGAACACAGGAACTGCTCCCTGCAGACATAATGTCCCCTGGAGCTCCTGCTAGGGTAGTCTGACTGTACACTACCTCTGGCTTGTGCCTAACAGGAACCATCTGGCCCTTGATTTGAGGCATAATTTAAATGTAAAATAACTGAATATAAAGCTTGGTTGAAGAACTGCAACTAGTATTTGTTTTTTGCCCACATAGTTAATGTAGACTTGTTTGTGAAAAGCTCTTGTTTCAGTCCAAAATTTTGAAGCAAATCGGTAAAATGGTTCACTTTATGAAAAGGCTAATTTGTTTACTGGAAGTGAAAACATTTCATGCATCTCTGCTTTCTCTACTTCCTTTTCTCACTTATATGAAAAAGTTCATTGTTGTTTTTCTAACAAATACTTTCTTAAAAGACCACACAGCAATTTTTATCTAACTTGGCTGGAGTGAAGCGATCTGCACAAAAGCCATAAATTTGTTGATTTCCAAACATGAGTGTATACAGACAGGAAATCCAGATCAGATGACAGTTCTCCCTAATGAACTCTTAGAAGTATTAATTTAATTTAATTAAAATAATTTAAGGAGCTAGTATGTAATGAACATTATTTCTAGCTCTAAAGAAAAGAGTGCAGATCAATATGATGTTCAGTTTTGGACCATGTGAGGATGGCTACATAAAGGGATCATTTTCTGGAGGACAGAACAGAGGAAGGAGACCTCACTCTGTCTTGAACTCTTTATATGACTTCAGGCAGCTCACTAATTCAAGGTCTCTGGCTTCACTTTCCTCTGTAGAACTGAGATACTATCTCACAGAGGTATTGTTTGGGTAAGTTAGTTAATGTCTTTAAAAGGTACAATCCTCAGATGGAAGGTGCTAGATGCTGTAAATTTAGGACATCATTATCATCTATCTTAACGAAATGTTATTTCACAGATGTGTTTTTATAATATAAAGTTGAAATTTATTTGGCATGTTTTCAGAGCTTGGCAGCTCTGGGCCATACTAGAAGAATGAAGGAACTTTCTGTATCTGAATGTAGGAAGATCACTGATATGGGAATTCAGGTAAGATAAACCAGACTCTTTTATAGGGATATAGACAGATGTCCTCCTAGAAGTCCTTCTGCTTTCTCAAATTAACCATGTCAAAAACAGAGCTTATTTTCCTTTAAAACCATCTCAATCACTATCCGACACCCAATCCTGCAGCCTTGGTGATATCACTGATCTTTCTCTTTCCTTTTCCCAGCATATTATGGCCATCAGTGAATTTTAAATTTTCTCTCTATATATAATCTCTAAAATACTCACCTTCCTAAATATCAATTATTCTAACCTTCTCCTTTCTAGCCTCCCCACTCTCCTCTTCTGTCAATCCAAAATACAGCAGCTAAATATCTTCCTGTAATATTGCATTAACTGTGACTCTCCTCCACCCATGGAGTCCCTTCACTGGCTTCTTATGTATCAGTCTTAAATTCATTAGCCTCACTTGCAAAAACCTTCACAACTCTACTCCTGCTTATAGCTTGTCTCTTTTCCACCTATTCTCCATTTCAATCAGACCTTAGTGAGTTTCATCATAAACATTTTTATGTCATAAGTATTTTCCTTTCTAAAATGATTGATTTAGGCTGCACTTTTGAAATTTTAATCTTGGGCTCTATACAACATAAAGATGCTGTTTGGTTACAGTTTGACCATGAGATGTGTTCTTTAAAGTATTGCTTTATATTTTTCTAAGTAGTGGTAGTCTAGAAATAAAACATATCCAGTATCCTTGTTTAGAAGGTGTTCTCAATTAACAGCTACTCTAACCACAGCTATAGCTTTACAATGCAAACAGAAAGGGAAAGTAATTACATGGTATAGAAACAACCTTTGTTTTGTAGCCACCCTCAGTTTGAAGTTACTAAAGAGGGAAGTATTTGCATTCATTGGAAACTATGACCTCTAAATGAAGTTATACTTCATTTTTACTTCATAGTGTCTAGCAGTTGTCATAAAAATAATAATACTAATACATTATTTCAGCTGAGGATTTCACTGGAACAGCACATTTGATGAATTGTTTAAAGTTTTGGATTTACTGACGCATGCAGCATCTGTTTTTAATTATTGTCAGTGATGTTATTTCCCATCTGAACATTTGTCACATTTACATTTTGATTGTAAAGGTTACTTGCATATTGAAATTCTGATTTATCATTTTGTTTCTGTTATAAAATTGCTCTTTATTGTTGTAATTTTTATTAATATAGCATTGTAGATAGTCATGGTGCTTCTGGAAACAATACACAACTAAGGCCTCGAACTTTATATGTGTACATACACTTTTATGCATTCACAAGTTGTGCATGAAGAGTGCCTAAAGTATGATTACAAATAGAGGATAACTTGTGCAAGCAAATATCTTTATACGTGTTCAAGCATGATTTACATGTGCACACTGAGCATTTTGCACTTGCAAAAGTGCATCACACTTTTCCACAAAGACCTTTAAACGTTTCCACCTAAGTCCCTGCCTGTAGACTCTAACACTCTAATTCTGCAAAATACTTTTAATTACATGAGTAAATGTTATTTACTTCAAGCACATGCTTACGTGCTTTTCTGAGTAGAATGGGATTACCGTTCTTAAAGTTACGGTAATCATGTGCTGAATTGGGGCCTAAATTAAGACAAGAGAAACAGGAGGAAATGACAAATTCAGAGAGAACAATGGAAAAGACAAAAAGATCATGGAGTTGCTGTATTGATTTATCAGTATAACTATCTAAAGATGATAAGCTTCCTTGAAGAAATGATTTTGAGAAGGGATTTAAAGAAGGATGGGGAGCGGTGTGGCAAACAAGGTCAGATAGGCATAAAAGAAGGTATCTAGTATGACTGGTTGAAAAATCAAGTTTTACCTGTGTGAAAAATTGCCAATAAAATGATTTCATTTGAAATTTTTCACAGAAAATGTTGGTTTTCCTATAAAAAAAATTGAAATGAAATTATAATGTGTTTGAACTGAAATTTTTGTTTTGTTTAAAAAATTTATTGAAAAATCAAATTTCATTGAAATCAAACATTTTCTGAAACATTTCTATTTCAATGACTGCATTTTTCTACAAAAAAATAGTTGGAATCCATTTTTTTTGACCAGCGGTAGTATTGATGTGAGTGTGGGAGAAGGAAATAAAGAGGTTAGTTTGCTTCATGCTCATCTAAGAGGGAGTTTTGGGAGGTAAAAGGTGACAAGGCCAGAGAGGTAGGAAGAAGCTTGTTTGTGGAAAGTCTTGAAGGAGCTTGAATTTGATGAAGGCGACAATAGGGGGAAAGTGTCAGGATTTGCAACAGAATTTTGGCCATTGGGTGTGCGGATGAGGTGAGTGTCAGGATTGAGATGCTTGAAAATAGAGATCTTCTGAAATTGACCTTAATTCTTAATAAGACAAACTCCCATGCTGACCTCTATCCCAAATTTAATTAACCAGCAAACATCTGTATTGGAGAGAAAATGGCCTGTGTTTAATTCATGTATCATAAAGCAGGTGATGTGATTACTATAATATTTTATTTGCTGACACTATAAAGATGTCATATTATTTACCTTCTCCACATTTTCTAAAAATCAGCATGGAGACATACATTTCCTGCTTTGCATATCACAATGACATAAATCAACGCTAATCAGGAACTTAAGACTGTTAACCTTACCAGTGGGCAATGAGATGGGATTTATATCATACTTCAAATGAGAACAACAGTTGGAATAGGATATAAACAGCAGCTGCAGTTTATACTTTAAATTGCACCTGACAAACACTCCTGACTACATGTGACAGAGAAATGCTGAGATCTCCTATTCACTGGCCATCACACTCATGCCATAAGCAGAGGGAACCCCATGGCTGCAGGTGTTGGCATTGCTATTGTGTAACCCCAGTCTTTGACTCCCACAGCTTTTTCCATTATAGGACTCCACATCCATCACTCTAAAGCCTTATATTATAGGAATGAGTCAGTTCCTACTGCACCCCAAGAGATGCATCTGGATTTAATTCTTTTACTCTGCATACATACAAAGATCTACAGACAAGCCACTGGCAGAACTGATGCCTTAGAGAACAATTCTGATTGGACTTTCTTGTATGTTCCATGTAATTGAAACATAAACAATGTCAGAATAGAAATATCTCCTCTAATTTATGAAAGCCAGTATATAGCCATCTGGGTTTATATATCAGGATCAAGAGGAATGTCACATGATATTTAGACGCAAAGCTTGTCTTCAGTGCAAAATATTGAGTTTCTCATCCATATAAAGTCAGCTCCCTAAAATTGTACATGGCTCACAAGATAAATCAGCTGCTTGTCTCAATACATAAACTTTCTCACTATCTCTGCAATTTTGCCATGAGAAACTCCCCTGTAAGTCAGCTGCCAGTAGGGAGCTCCTGGGTACATAGCAACTACAGGAGCCATGTTCCCAGGAAAGCTGGAGTTGTAAGAAAAAAGGAATGATTGTGAAATGGAGAGGCTAGGAATTATGGCAAAGATTGAAATTTCCTGCCCCCTTTAGAGGATTTTCCTACCTAGGCCTATCATATTATGAAATACTTTTAGATAGTTATTCTATTCCCCCCTTCCTACTCATTCATAGAATATCATGGTTGGAAGGGTCCTCAGGAGGTCATCTAGTCCAACGCCCTGCTCAAAGCAGGACCAATCCCCAGACAGATTTTTGTCCCAGATCCCTAAGTGGCTCCCTCAAGGATTGAGCTCATAGCCCTGAGTTTAGCAGGCCAATGCTCAAACCACTGAGCTATCCCTTCCCCCCTTTTTTCTAGTGGAGACTGAGCAGGAGCTGGGGAAGTTGCTCTCCCACTTCAGAGTCATGATTCAAACCCCTCCCCCAGGGGCTATGACATCATGGAACCCCCCCTCTCCAAGGCAGACAGTAGAGGCCCCACCCCACCAGGGAAGGTGGGGTCTAGTTGCACCCACAAGACACCCACTCATGGTGGCAAAGAAACCCCGCCTTAGTGCTAATTTGTATAAACTATATATATATATAGTACTTTTCCACCTAAGACCATCCCTCTTCTCTGAATTCCCTCCAATGTGCTGACTAGAGCTGGGCAAATGTTTTCAGAATAATAGTTTATTTGCTGAAAGCTGCATTTTTGGATTATGTGGTGTTGTGGGGTGGCTCTCTCTCAGTCTTTCCTGTTGAAGCTGTTCCACTCCGTATAAATAATTAAATATTCATTGACACAGAGACTGGCACCCCCACCTTGGCAAGTGTCCTAACCCCAGGCTCTCTGTGGTGCAGTGACTATTTAATTATTTATACAAAGAGGAATAGCTTCAAGAGGCAAGACTGAAAGGATACCCTATAGCCAGGGCAGTCATTTGCAGTATGGGAGACCTATGTTCAAAATCCTGCTCCAAATTAGGCAGAGTGAGGACTCGTCCCCTATCCCATGAAAGTGCTCTAACCACAGGGGCGGGCACTACCACCTCCTCTTCCGGTGGTTTTTGTGACTGGCATTCCACATTTCCTTTTATTTTAATAAAAAAGCAGCTAAAATCCGCAACTGAAAACAAAATATTTTATTGTACCCAAATCATTTTTTCTTTCATTAAGAAACCCAAAAAGTTTTCATTTCAGATTGATGTGAAGCAAATTTTTTTTTCAGTTCAGCCAGCAAACAGAAAAATTGATGATTTGTACAGCTCTAGAATTAACACATTGTTTGCACTGAAGTGCCCAGAATAAATTCAGTCAAGTTTCAGTCCAACCAGTGCTTTTTAAAATGGGACTGTCCCCGTCCTTGTTTGTGGCATGAAAACTCTGTGTAAACAGCCCAAAACTGCATTTTTTGGTCACAATATCACCTTTCAAGCTCACCTCTAATTTGCTATAATCATTATCAATTAGTTTTGTCCTGTCACTGAGCATGAAATTCAATGGGAACTGCATGCTGGCAAAGTTGCTTTGCCTTTTTTGTTGACTTGGAGGCCCTGTATAGATTATCTCCCAAAAAGATTCAGTCTATTCAAATAAAATGTAATTTACAGAAAGGATACAGCATAACAAAATATTCCAATGTTCTGTAACTATTTTTCATGTTACTGTATATGCCAGTTGTTATTGTTTTCATTAAAGAAAATAATTCTTGGCAGCACTAAGTTCCCCAGCACTCTCAGCAGGTTAAAAAAATACTTTGGAGTATGATTTTTCAGGACTTAAGCTGATAACTTGTAAAAAGCTAAGTTTGGGCTAATGGTGGTATCACAATTAGTGGAGAGTTTTAAAGGTCGGAGCAGCTTCAGTACCTATTTGTTTATGGATATTTTAAATCTGTACTCGTGACAGACTGTAGCAGCTTGACAAATATGATAAAAATGATTTAAGCATATCACACATACACTGAAATCCTGGCTGCAGCCTGTACTACATACCCTAGCTGGGAATGTAGTGATGACTTAATCACATGTGGGGATCTAATGCTGATGATAATTAGGCTTCTCTTACATGAGGAGAAAAAAATTCAGTCACTGGGGGTTTAGAAGTTTTCTACACTGCAGTTAACACCCTGCAAAACTGGCATTAAAATATGAAAGCCATAGTAGCTAACATTTATAATTTCTGTATTTCCACTCTCTGCAGTCTTAAAGTAAAACATTCACAACCAGACATATACTGTACTTAAAAACGGCAGTTGATGACCTGTCATAACCGTACTGGTCCAAAAAGCAAACTGCAGCACTAGACACAGATGGTAAGATTTAAAAACTGGTTAATTAAATAACGTTGAAATTATAAAGTGAGTGCGGGTGTGGGTGTATATATACCCCCACACACATGCAGTTCACACTTACATACATCGGTCATCCAAAAGTGAGCATTTACTAGCAATTACCACATAAAAGCATCCGAGATACCGCAGTGAATTCATATTCGAAGTTAAGGGAAATACTGCTGTGTTTCAGATACAATAATCAGGTAATTATTGGTAAATACTGTTTTTAGGGTGACACCTGTGTATGTGATATATTTTATTACTGATAGTATGATTCTCATATATGGAGGTGATATCTCTGTGATTAACTGCATTCATCATGCACCTTTACCTGCCACTCTTCTCACTAATCCCTCTACCTCAGGACTATTTCTAATATTAGAAACCTTGGAGGAGCTTCAAGCAGCCACCATTTTTTAACTCAGTCTGACACACAAATGTTTTCTCCTTTCCCTCACAGAGGTGGAATTGCCACTCTATCCCATGCTAACTTACACTAGCCGTAGGCCCAGGCTGAACAGTCCTTGCCCAAGGTCACACAGCAGGTTAGTGGCAGAATAGGGGCAAGAAGTTAGACCTCCTTAGTTTCAGTTTTGAGATCTAACACCTGGACCATATTCTCTGCCCAGACATAAGTTGCCTATTTTGCTTGCCAAATGCCTTTTAATATGTACAGCTAGGATAGCTGAAGGCACAATAGAGAACAGAATATTCTTGTGGCCTATTTGGAAATGTAGCCCTTAATGTTTGGATATGTTCATTGCAAAAGACACAAACTCAGGCTTTTATCTATCTTAGTAAGTGCAGTGAAACGTAAATGAAAGCGTCTAGGTGTGATCTGAAGAACACACTTTGTGATCTACCAGTGTCAGAAATGAAAAATAGCCACCTGGTGCATTTCTTCCTTTTTTGCTGGGCGTTATGGAATGCAACTGAGTAATCTCATTGATAATATATATTTTATTCCACATGTTCAATATGAGAAAAAGAATAAATGAATCAGTTACAGTGATTGCAGTAAATCAGAAGATTAGTCTGAATGTATTATAAAACTGCAAGCATCCAAAAAGGTACATGGGATTGATTTGGGTGTTTGTAACTGTGTTTCAGAAGTTCTGCCAGGGTGCAAAAGATCTAGAATACTGTGATGTCTCTTACTGCTTTCAACTGACAAATGAAACTGTCAAAGCTTTGGCATTTAACTGCCACCAACTTACATCCCTCAACATAGCTGGTTGCCACAAGGTATGTACAAGAGCTGGGAAGGGTAGTTCCAGAAATGCTATTACATAAAATGAAATAATGTAGCATTCAGACATTTGACTTGCTGATGTCCACATTTTGCACCCATCCTATAGCTTATTCTTCAACATTAAAAAAAGTGAATTATGTTATATATAATAATCACCAAAAATTAAAACCAATGAACTAACATTGACTTTCTGAATATGATCTGGTCACAAATTTTCAAATGCACCTAAATGATTTAGGAGCCATGGTCCCATTGATTTTCCATAAGAATTAAGCTCCCAAGTGCCCAAGTCACATTTGAAAATGGGACATAGGCACCTAAGTCACTTAAATATTTTGAAAATGTTACACATAGTTAGTATATTATAATCTGTGTGTGCATATGTTACTCCGGAGGGAATTCTGTGCCCCAAAAATTAAAATTATGCACACAATATTTTAAAATTCTGCAAAATTCTGCAAATTTTATTTGTCAATAAATAAATGTGGCTCCAGCTTGGCAGTGGGGAGCACAGGCCACTGGCTGCATTGAGGTGGGAGATCACCCTGAAGCCCCCACATCCCCCGGTACAGAGACTCGGCAGTGAGGCTGCACCTGACACAGTGCAAGGGCTGGGCCTGCCCCAGAAATGCCCCAGGGCCCCGTCCCTCTGCAGCAGGTGCACCAGGTGTGGGTGGGCAGGCTCAGCCCAGAAGGATCCAAGTATGGAGGGGCTTAGTGTGGGGGGATCCAGGTGTGGGGTGAGAGGTTTCTCAGTGGGGCAATCTGGGTGCGGGTGGCTTAGTGGGAGATCTGGATGCACAGAGGCTCATTGGGGTATTCCTGATGCAGGGACAATGGGACTCTGCAGAGGATGTAGGTGAAGGTGGTTGGGGTTCGGGGGGGGCTAGATGTGGGGAGATGGGGCTCAGCGGGGGGGGTCTGGGTGTGGGGGGTACAGGTGCTGGGGGGTGGAGCTTGATGGGGTGGGGGCCAGGTGCAGCTGGTTGGGGATCGGGGGGGGGGTCTGGGTGTGGGAGGCTCATCAGAGGGGTCCAGGTGTAGGGGAGTAGGGCTTGTCAGGGTGAGTGTTTGATGGGCTTGCTTAACGGGGGAGCCCCAGCTGCTGCCAAGGCGGAGTCATATGCCTGGCTCCTGCTTCCCCCTGCAATTTCACTATCCCCTTTCTTCTTCATCCCCCTCCCCTCACTCCCACATTCCCCTCCCCCATCCTATTCTACCCCTTTCCTTCCCCACTGCCTCTTCCGCCCTCATCCCCCTTCCTTCATTCCCCCCTCCTTACCCAGCTCCACTGTGCGTTGCACAGAATAGAAAACTGGACAGCTCCCAGCACACAGAACGGGAGCACAACTCTAGCACTAGGACCAAGGAGGTGGTGTTCAATTGCAAAGTCAGCGGAGTGGAGACACAGCCTCCTTCAGCTGGGCAGCTGTGTGCTTGCAGAATGGGGGGGGCAGTGGCATGTAACCCCTTGTGCCCCCTCCCCATACCTCACCTCTCTTTGGAGGGAGGCAATCCCCCCTGTGTCCATGGTCACCCCTGGCCCTCCCTCACCCCACACACGGCTTCCCTTTGCCCCCGCTGTTTTCTGCAGGGAAACCCAGGAAATCTGTGGGGAGCCGTTTTCTGCAAGCACACAGTCCTGCAGAATCCACCCAAGAGTAATATGTGTTACAGTTGTGGGCTCTGTTGTATTTGGTGTATTGACAATGGATTTTGTGTATTATTATACATACTCAGATACTGAAGTTTGCTTCAGTGAAGTTGCTGAATTACTTTTATTCTGTATTTCTAGTTATTTACACATTTTAATTAAAATAATTTCCAGTTACTAATTTATTTTAATAAGACTCATCACTGATGTAACGCCATTCATCCTCACCATTATCCAGTGATGAGCTGCCAAAATATTAACAACCGGTTCCCTCCTCCCCACCTCGGGGGGGTCGTGCCCCATCCAACCCCTCATGTTCCTTGACACACACCCCTGGGGACCCCTGACCCATCCCCCCCTTCTCTGTCCCCTGACTGCCCCTTGCCGCCCCACCCAACCCCTCCTCTCATTCTCGATGGCCCCCCAGGACCCCTACCCCATCCAACCACCCCTTCTCTCTGTCCCTGAGTGACCCCACCACCTCATCCAACCCTGCTCTTTCCTGACTGCTCCCCGGGACCCTTGCCCCCATTCATTCACCCTGTTCCCTGCCCTCTGACCGCCCTGACCCCTATCCAACCCCCCACAACCCACCCCCTCCCTGCCCCCTTACCACACTGCCTGGAGCCGGGACCGGGTCCACTCCGCCAGGACCACGACTGGCGCCGCGGGGCCCAACTCCCCGAGCCCGGCTGGACCAGAGCAGGCACCGCTCGGCCGGAACCGCGGGGCCCGACTCCCCAGGCCGGCACCGGGGCCGAGCCGCTCGGCCAGCACCGGGGCCCGACTCCCCGGGCCGGGCCGGGCTGGAGCCGAAGCCGCTCGGCCGGCACCGGGGCCCGACTTGCCGGGCCGGGCTGGAGCCGGAGCCACTCGGCCAGCACCGGGGCCCGACTCCCTGGGCCGGGCCGGGCTGGAGCCGGAGCCGCTCGGCCGGCACCGGGGCCCGACTCCCCGCGCTGGCCCGGGCCGGGCTGCGCTGGAGCCGCTCGGCCGGCACCGGGGCCCGACTTCCCGGGCCGGGCCGGGCTACGCAGGAGCCACTCGGCCGGCACCGGGACCGGAACCGCGGGGCCCGACTCCCTGGCCGGGCCGGGCCGGAGCCGCGGGGCCCGACTCCCCGGGCCGGGCCGGAGCTGCGGGTCCCAAGCTGGGCCGGAGCTGCAACCGCGGGGGCCGGGACCGGCGCCGCGGGGCCCGAGCTGCAACCGCGGGGGCCGGGACCAGCACCGGCTCTGCGGGGGCCGGGCTGGAGCTCTGGAGCCGAAGCTGGGGGCGCTCGGCGGGGGGTGGGACCAGGCTGGAGGGAGCCGCGCTCTGGGACCGGGAGCTGTTGAACCAGCCGCACCTCCCCTCCCCCCCGGGCCCCAGCTTACCTGCCTGCCTGCCTGCTGCTTGTTCAGGCTTCCCGCGAACATCTGATTCGCGGGAAGCAGGGGAGGGGGAGGAGAAGGGGGCGGAGCAGGAGAGGAGGGGGAAGTGAGCTTGGGCAGGAGCTTTTGTTAACTAAAGCCCTAATAGAACTGGTTGTCCTGGAACAACCGGTTCTAAAAGGGGCTGCTAAATTTAACAACCGGATCGCGCGAACCGGTGTGAACCGGCTCAAGCTCACCACTGCCATTATCTTGTACAGTGATGTGACAGTTTTCCATATCTTTTATGGTACCTCTTTAGCTAGACCCTAGGATTGCAGTGCTCTGTTTTGCCCCAACTGAACATGGTGGGTTCCATTTGCATTTTACTGCTAACATAAATACCTAGGTCATTTTCATTAGTCCCAGTACTTACTCAGCACATCTGCTCCCTGTGTGTATTCAATCATATATACTTGCTTGCTTGAGTAATAACAGTAGGTATTTACTGCATTCTAGCAATAGCCATCCGAATGTAAGTTTAAAAAAAAGTTTGTGTCAGCAAATATTTCCCTCTGCAGAAAGAGTCCTGCTTCCATGGGGGAGGTTTTTAAAAGTGCGCATGTTGGCCTAATTTTGCTCCCACTGAAGTCAATGGTTGATGTTGAATCCTTTTAAAAGCTACCCTCAGCCATTAGCAATTAAATGCAATGGCCAAAATGTCAGCTCCAGAGGTACCTCACGTTCCTTCCCTGCTTTTAAATGTTCAATTAACTTTTCAATAATAATAATAAACAATATTGCTATACATGGCAATCTGCAGGCAGAGAGATCGTCCCATACTAAGTGAAGATAGACACTTGCATCCCACCACATTTCTCCTCTCCCCACCCTGTGTCCATATATCTTCTCCTTAAAAAGATTATGAAGTAAATCTGGTACCTGTTCACAGTCTAAGATATTTGGTCTCCAACATCAAGAATCGTTCAGACAAACCCATACTAGATCTTGCAAGCCTTCTGTTGGCTTTAACCCAGTTAGAAACTCTATAAAGTACTATCAAATGGGGGGCCTTTGGCAATCTCCAGCATAAGTACAGAGTATCTAGCTGCCACGTAGGAAATATTTTCCACTCAGACACTATTTAAAAATGATCAGAAAAAGACTAAAGCAAGATCTAATCTCCTGTTCTAAGAGGGACAAGTTAGTATGCCTGGCAGAGTCTTGGCCTGCAATATCAGCTATATAAAAATAACTGAATAAACAAAAAGGTCATAAAGAGAAAACATAGGAACTGTAATTTAGGAACTTCACTTCCCAGTAAGAGTGTTGTGGGATGTGCTCTGGAAACTGGGACATTCCCAGAAAACTTTTCATACTGAAAAAACATAGACTTTAGCGAGAGCACAGTTGGGCTCCCTGTCATCTATATCTCCATACATACATTTCTAGGCCATGTAGAACAATCATCTTCCAAACATTGCTCCTTTCACACAAAAAACTCAGCATGCAGTTTGCATATAGCACAGTCACACCTCCTGTGTAATCTGTGAGTTCATAAAGCCAATTCAAGGAATAATTGTTAAATAGTTTTATAAGAAAGAAAGAAAGATTGTTGTGGGCAGCAAACCACATGAATGAGAAAAAATAGTGAGGGCTGAAAATGAATCCCTGGTTGAATGAATAAGCCAATTAAATAATGACTATCTAGAAATACAGTTCAATGGAAAAAAAATCAAATTATGAGTCAACAGTGTGCCCTTGTTGCCAAGAAGGCTAATGGCATTTTGGGTTGTATAAGTAGGGGCATTTCCAGCAGATCAAGGGATGTGATCATTCCCCTCTACTCAGCACTGGTGAGGCCTCATTTGGAGTACTGTGTCCAGTTTTGGGCCCCACACTACAAGAAGGATGTGGATAAATTGGAGAGAGTCCAGCGGAGGGCAACAAAAATGATTAGGGGGCTGGAGCACATGACTTATGAGGAGAGGCTGAGGGAACTGGGATTGTTTAGTCTGCAGAAGAGAAGAATGAGGGGGGATTTGATAGCTGCTTTCAACTACCTGAAAGGGGGTTCCAAAGAGGATGGATCTAGACTGTTCTCAGTGGTAGAAGATGACAGAACAAGGAGTAATGGTCTCAAGTTGCAGATGGGGAGGTTTAGGTTGGATATTAGGAAAAACTTTTTCACTAGTAGGGTGGTGAAGAACTGGAATGGGTTACCTAGGGAGGTAGTGGAATCTCCTTCCTTAGAGGTTTTTAAGGTCAGGCTTGAGAAAGCCCTGGCTGGGATGATTTAGTTGGGTTTGGTCCTGTTTGAGCAGGGGGTTGGACTAGATGACCTCCTGAGGTCCCTTCCAACACTGAGATTCTATGATTCTATGAAAGATGACCTCTGACATGAACAGGATTGGTGTATGTGACTAAAATAGATTTCCCTGAATAGGGCCTGGTCTTGCGTCTATTTAGGTCGGCAGCCAAACTTCTGTTTACTTCAGTACAGAAGCAGGCCTATTCTGAGTCAATTGCAGGACTTGATGACAGCCCTGAGGAAAGGTGTTACAGAACTGCATCTCCCCAGGTGGAGCTCCAGGAGGGACTGCGTGAAGGGATAGTGCACTGGCTGTCCATCTTTGTGGGCTACTGTGGATGGGAAGGGGAGACCGCATCTCCTCCTTGTCCCTGTTAGACTCCCATGATCACAGGGACTGAGATTGTTCCTGGCCCTTTCACAGGAAGTACAAGGGTGAGAAAGGCTACTCCTCATTCCACTCCATTCGAGCCATGGATAATCTGGGCTTGATTGAATACCTATTAGAGGATTTTTTTTGCATTCATCAAGTTTCCTTTAGATTGTAGGCCCCAATTAAACAAGGTGCTTAGCCACATGCATAACTTTAGGCATAAGTATTCCCTTTGAAGTCAGTGGGGCTACTCACATATTTAAAGTTACACACATGCTTAAGTACTTGGCAGAAATGAGGCCTTATATGGTGCCCAAAGCAAACTTCAGTTTGCATTACTGGTGATCAGTTCCAGATCAGACTATGGAACTGTGAAGTGAAACTGAATAGTTCTGTCTTGGACAAACTGAAAGGCACCCTAGGCTATAAACAAAAGCAGTAGAAAGACAACACACATGTATGATACAGTACTGAAATATGAAATAGGTGTTATTAAAATTAAAATTCTTTCTCCCTGTAGTTAACTCTAAAATGGATCAGTCTAACAGTTTAAATGGAATAATCTGAGAACAGTTAATCCTACCAAATGAGATATGCTATATGCAAAATTATGGGGTTGGGAGTATTGAGCCATTTCAGACTTCTGATTAGCTGAAATATCCCTACATGCTTTGGAATGTACTGGAATCATATTTAACGGACACCAAATATACTCCCAACATTTAACTGTTACATATAGTCTTTTTCATCTCCTATATCTGATAGTCAGAATTCATCTGTTCCATACATTTCATGTCCTATGTGGCACTTTCAGTATAATCTTCCAGAAATGATACACTTCAAAATTTTGAGTTGGCTGTTGTGTTTTGTTTTTTCTTTGGAATCTCCAGCAATCTTCTAACTTCTGTATGTGTATTTCTTTTGCTTGATTTACAGATGACGGATTTGTGTGTTCAGTATTTGTCTGGAGTCTGCCATTATCTCCACTTCTTGGATATCTCAGGCTGTGTACATCTTACTGACAAAACACTAAAGTACCTTTGGAAAGGTTGTACGCAACTCCGGATTCTTAAGATGCTGTACTGCAGAAATATTACCAAGTAAGATGTTGCTTCCTGGGCCAAAACTTGAGAGATCAGTGTAAAATTTGAATGAGTACAAATATCGTCATTACTAGTTTCATTAAGAGTAGGCCAAAACATGGGATTTTTTATGAAATTGGAATTGAAATGTAACGTGATCTATGTCACAACCTAGTCGACTCCCCCTCTAGATGGAGACCGGTTTGGTGTGAGTGGCCCCAACCACTGGTGGGCAGAGCCATGTCATTGTTCCTAGCTCTGAGGCCTCAGAAGCACAATCCCAGATCCAGATCCCATGTCTGCCACCCTTCCTTGGAACATGGGGCTCCACAACCCGGCCACCTTCACCCTGAAACCAGTGATTCAGACCTCCCTAGCCTCCAGATGTTTATACAGGTTCCTTTATACATTGCTCCTGTGGGCAATCTGAACTTCTTGTTTAACACTTTCAGGGGCAACATGACAGCCTAGCAGGGAATACAGGCTTAGCCAAGGAATTTCTTAACCACAGTCATTTTTATGCTGAAGAACCCACTAGAGAGTTAGTTCTTTGCTGCTCCATCCTCAGTCTGATTTTACCCCATCAGTGACTCGGAGGTCTGGTCAGCGTTTCAGGCAAGATAGACTTTCCTGCTTTCTCTCTTCAGCCTGGTCTTCTGGCTTGTGGTGGTGGATGGCCTCCCTTCTCAGATAAGCCCCTCTTTTATTCTAGTCTTTGACCCTGTTTTGCCATATGCAGGCTGGGAAATTTTAACCCCCATCATGCAAGCCCTACGTGAAGATAACTATTGTCCCCTGAGATTGGCCAGTCATTGAGAGTCACTCAAATTGATGGCCCTTGTGACATATTTTGATAGTCCTCTCTGAGGTGTCCCACACACCCCAAAGCAAGATAGTGTCTGGAAGAGAATGGCCTTGTCCAGTGCAGGTTGTTTTATTTATTCAACACAGAACACAGAACACAAAATGGATAGAGGCCAGGGTACAAAAATGGAAGTAATGAAACAAAACTGAGTTCACAGTTTGGTACACACATATCCCACTCTGTCACAATATAGTTCCACATTTAAAAAAAACTTAATGTTGTATCTCAATACCTGTACTGGGAAGTTGACAAAAAGCTACATTCACTTTCCAGGCAATAATCACTGCAAAATCATCATCACAGTACAACAATTCTTCTTCTTTCTATGGCTGATGTAGATGTAGGGCAACTACTATAATTTTACATTTAGATGGTTAAGCCAGATAATTGCATCTGGAGTAGCAGAGTGTATTGCTATGATGCCTCCTTCGTATTTGGGAATTGGGCATTGAGTTGTTACATGTTCCCTGATCTGTTCTGGGTGACCACCGTCACACACTGGAGAGTTTTAATTTTTCCATTTTTGCAGTAAGTATCCGCATCTGCCATGGTGTGTGCCAATATGGTTTAGGGTTGCACATAAGCTTTGCAGAAGATTGAAACCAGAGATCTTCTGAGTCGGATCTTTCACAAGGCGTTTGTTTATGACTTCTTGTGAACTCAATTCGGCTTTCCAAGCTTCATCAGGGTTCAAGTTACAATATAACCATGATTCTACATTTATTAATCGTGATTTAGATTTTTAGCAGTGACAGTAGGAAGAATGATAGTGTTATTATTGAATTTCATGGACTATTTTTAACGTTCCATGCACTTGATTCACCACTTCCATAATTTCAGCTAAGGAATAATAAGCAAAGACTTGTCATAGATAATATACCACTCACCAATAGCCCCAAATTCTCTTTTTCCATACTAATCAACTGTTATCATTAAGGATCTTATTCAACCCCAATGTTTACAAAAACAGGGCCAAAGCCTGGCTGTTTTTCGAAGTGTGCGATGTCTGTGTGCTACATTTCCTAGATGTGTTCACATCTCAGAGACCATTACGAGCGTTTGAGAGGATGGAGTCTGTGTAAAGTGAGATTAGTCTACAGAACAAAACATGCTATTCCTGCACACTCTACAAATATTAAATAAATAATAGAAGAAATATGGTTTTAATTTAAAGATGCCCCAGGACATCTATAAGCCATGTGCACTTCATGCTGCTAGAAGAATTCCTCAGTTATTTATTAAACACTGCCTGGGCCTAACAGACTTCACTTAGCAGACAGACCCAGCCATATAAACATTCAGGCACATCTCATGACACTATGTTACATCCTTTTTACAATTTTATTTTTATTGTTAGATTAAAAAAAAACACCCCAAATCATGAAATCTTGTCAGCTGCAAACCCGTAGAGCTCTCTAGGAAGCAGTTACAAGCAAAGCGAGGGTCCATCCTTTCCAATCTCAGAAACTGTTAGAGCTGACATTTGCAATCTAATAACATGGTGCAGGTTTCTGCAAATATTAAAATAAAAAAAAACATAATTTGGAATAAATATGGCCTGCTGCATAGGTCCATATCTAGAGCTTAATGACCAGTTAACTCATCACATCTGAGTGCCCCAGAGCATCGTCATGTAGGTGTGACACTGGTACAGCCTGCTTCAACTACTGGATGTGAAAGAGGCAGAATAGCCCTCAGTGTATGGCAGCACAGGCAGCATAAGGATATTAGCTGTGATTCACTTAGGACTAATGCTGTTTTGTAAAAAGGAAACATTCATTAATATTTTCCATGTGTTTAGTACATTAGTGACAGGATGGGGAGGCCTGGGCCTCCCACACATTCCTGAGGCTCAAAAATCAAGGCAGCACAAAGTGAGCCTATAAACTGGATTAAGGATTAAGCAGAAGTTTGCACTTTCAGAAGCAATTAAACATGGCTAACAACATAAAAATCTGTTTCTAGCCACTGTACACTGCTGTTTTTCAAATGTGACACACACAGAAACTTATTTCTGGACTCAGGCTCCTTGAACACCAAGTTTGAGCCCCCAGGGAGTGTGTTTGCAGGAGCTGTAAAGTCATAAAATAATACAGCTTTGCAGCTGACAAGGCTCAGAAAAGATGAGCGCTTATATAACCCAAGTGCTCTTACATAATGGAGGTTTGCAGTGTGCTGCGTTAGGTTCCTTCTTACCTTTCCCTTTTGCTCCCAGCCAGCCCCTTCTCTCCTTGCTGCGCACACCCATTTCTTAAGGCCAAAAGTTTTGTTCTGACTCAGGACCACCAGTTGTTGGCATTAATGCTGATTATTATTTGTTTTATGGCAGTGTCCTCTTACCCCTCCCCAAAGTGTTGGCGCCAAGGCTCTAGATCTATAAATGCAATGTTCCTTAACCCATGTATTTTGTTACATGCTGACAGATAAATAATGGCCACTTCTGGAAAGCTGGTCGATTTTGGCTCCAGCGACGGAGCAGCATAAGCCTCCAAAAAAGTAGTAATAGCTACTATAGTGCAGTAAGATCCACCCTTTAGCCATCATCCATTGAAAGCAATTTTCCATAAGCAAAGGGAAAGTGGACCTGGACAAGTGGCATTTGTACTAGATAGCGATAGTCTCTCTCCCACCATATACATCTGCACATGGGTTAATCCGTATCATAGGTTTGCTTGTATAAAAACACTTGTATACTATTGTGTTCATCTTGTTAACAGGAATGTGTTAACAACTAAATGATGTAATGTTGGAGCTTTAAAATGTGCTTTTGTGGTCAGAAAGGAATTCTTCCTGCTTAGCCAACCTTGTCTCTTATTGCATCAGCCACCCGTTCCCTTTGTTGCTGCTAATGATGCCACTCACAATGCTGCATTTGCCTGTTTCTCCCACAGCCATCTTCCCACTTCCTTCCATGTTGCCCCCTATGTACGGGCTTCATTCCCTGAGCTGGTGAAGAAACCCACTGGCCCTCTCCACATTCAAATCCTGCCTGAGGCCAATACCTAACACAAAAACATGCACCTACATCACCATCTTATTTCTTATACTTGTTTGTTGTATGAGTGAACAGCTTTTATACTGGAGGGAAGAAATGTAAATGCTGGGTGAATGCATAAGGATCCTGGACGTAAAGCTGGAGGTGGTTGTGAGGAATGGAGTAGGTGAGAGGGTTGGATGTTGGTTAGAGGAGAAGTTACTGTATTCAACTGAAAACCAAACAAGATAATGTGATCCACCTACCCCTGAGCTCTGCCTGTCGGGCGTAAACATTTCTCCGTGTTTGTCCCGTTAGATTCGATGCTCTTTTGGGCATAGATGGTGCCTCCTTCTGTGTTTATAAAGTGCCTTGCACACTTTGGGCACTAGCATAATCTAAACATCTTAATATAGGGAGAGCACTCAGAGACCCCAATCATACTGAGGGCCCCATTGTGCAAGGCGCTCTACAAGGAGACAGTCCCTGCTTGGGACCTCTGCCTTGCAGCGGGGTGGTGGGATAGCGGCTTCTGCCCAGCGGGCGGGCGTGTGTGTGTGTGTCTTGGGGCTTCTGCCCAGCAGGGTGCACCTGCCAGGGCTCGGGGCTTCAGCGGGAGCAGGGCTGAAGCCCTGAGCCCCAGCACGCGCCTCCTGCGGGGCTGAAGCCCTGACCCTGGCAGGTGTGCCCTGGCTCTCAAACTTCTGAAGACTGTCATACGCTGGTTGGAGGGTCAGTAAGTTTGGCCAACCCTTCTATACAAACTGAAAAATGTACTGGGGTATGTCATAGCCCCGCCCCCTTCCCTAACCCCAAACCAAAGGCTGTGTCCTTGGAACTTCCACAGTGGCCAAGGAAAGCTAGGCCAGAGCTGTGGCTGGACCCATGCATGCTAGCTCAGCATCAGCTAGAGCTGTCACTTGACAGCACTACAGAATGTTTGCTCCCCACTAGCAGCTGAGAATGTGACTTCACAGTAACACCCCCAACTCATCTGGAGATGCCCAAATAACAGCATGACCCATAGAGCCACCCACAGTACTGCATGTTTCATACAGCATGAAATAATTACTTTGACCAGGATAGAATTTGAAGCTAAGACCATTATTGTATCACCTGCTGCTTCTCAAAAGGCATAGTGGGGTAGGAAATATGGTCACTCTGAGAATCTGGCCCTGAGGGGTCATATTTTTTACAAATGTTCTTGGTAGAAATTTCTTGTGCACTAATATTAATTTTCATTTTTGTTTCAGACAAGCTGTTTTGAAATATTCAGCCAAGCTAGAGAAGCAGGAATATAATGATGCCGACCCTCCTGCATGGCTTGGGTATGATAGCGGCGGCGGTGTACTCTCCCTCAACAAGAAACCCAAAACAGGACCTGAAAAAGCTAAAGCCTTGTACCAGAATGAAAACAAAGAAGCTGCATAACATCTTCTGTGCTTCAAGTTTTCTTCAGCAGAGAGTGTAAAAATGAAACAGCAAGTTCCTGTTTCCAAAATAGTCATTTAATAAAGTGGATTTTCTAGTTGAATTGTGAAGCGTTTATTCCAAATCTTCTTAGCAGCAGTACTGCTGCCCGCATTCACAATTACTGTGCAAAGAAATGAAATTGCTAGCTTAATTTTTTAGTGAGCTTTCAGATGCTGACTCAATCTAGTGAAATTTCAGATGTGTTCATCTTCCAGGCGTGAGCAGCATTTATACAGCTTGCAAAGCAGTATTTATACTTTCACGATATGTAACTAATAAAAAGCTATGTGTGTGGTGTTCTTATTTATCAAGAGGGTCTGACTAGGGCTTGCCCCCGTGAGGGAACAAGAACCCTGAGCTCTCACAAAAATCTGGAAATTCAGCACCCCACAGAATTAGTTCATATCAAGGACATATATCAATATGACCATCCCCCACCCCACTACATATGCAAATATCATATTTGTGCCTTCAGATGGTCACTTGCACATACATTGCAGTAATTGCACATTCAGGCCTCTCATTCTAAAAATGTGGTTCTCCGCGTTACTTAAGGCCAGATTGTTAAAGCTACAGCTTGGGGCTTTTGAAAATCCTATTAGGCTCCTTGGTGCCTAACTGCCACTGATGGGCGCTAGGTGCACAGGCATTTTTGAAAATCCTTCTGGACACCTAGCTGGATCTTTAGGCATCTAAATAACTTTAAACATGAAGCATTAGATTTTTACCTTCGGTGATATGAAATTACCGAGTTGAGAGAGTCAGCACAGTGGAAGACAGAGGGACCAAAGGGACTTTGAAAAATTAGCAGAAAAACCTATGGTGCCGATTCTGTAAAATGTATCCATACACTTTTGCTGCTGCTTGGTGTTCCATTTAAGTGAGTGCACATCCATGTGGTAGTATAGAGCTGTGTGGAGCTAATTCTAAGACTGATCCTAGAACGGTACCAATCAAGGAACAAAACAGTGGGACACAAAACAATAGGTGTCCCCTTTGACTAAAACAGTTAACAGAAGCCTTGGGTTTGAAAATGTCTTCAGGAAATTAAAACCCATCAGATGCTTTCATTAATTTTTTACATCTGCCATTTCAAACTATCAGTGTTGCTCCACCTCAAGACCCCTTGTCCCCAGACCAAAAACTACATAGACTAAGGGGAAAGCAATGACTGATGTAGTTTTAATTAAGTGCTATGAAGGGTAATAATGGTGCCCTCTATTTTCTCCCTGTTGTGCCTTGACAATGGCACTTACACTGTGAAACAGTAGAATGGGCTGGCTTTACAACGTAGCCTGGTGATTTAGCGTGCAAGTGCACACACAGAGACAGAGCCCATGGGGAATTATGACCAGCAGTGGGGCTGTGACCTCTCCTTTTCCTTTCTCCGCCAGCTGCACTCACTAAGAGGGTTGATGGCCTCAGATTAAATTTCAGTTTTGAGAACCAAACTTGTGTACCTCCCGTACAAATACCACTGTACTGCAGGCAGACAAAGGCTTTTAAAAGCTTAATTTATTATTATGCATTTGTATTGTGGCAACATATAGAGGCCTCAACCAAAATCGGAGCCCTGTTGCGCTAGGTGCTAGATAAACAGTATGAACGAATTCCTGCCCCAAGGAGCTCACAGTCTAAACAGCCATGGTGGACTGTACATTATTTATTCATTTTGGTCTTTGTTTACATGACTCATGTCCCTCACGCTTAACAATGCAACCAGAATAAAGTTTCCCATGCACTAGCTCAACACTGCAGTACCTGAGGAGCATACGCTGCAGGGGAACAGTTACTTGTTAAAGGGATGCTGACAACATAGATTTTTGAAATTAGTTTCTGACCGGCCAGTTAGAGGCTACCACCTCCTTTTTGTTATTCAGGCCAAGGATTGGCTTTGGGGTCCTGAGCCATAACTAGGGCTCCTAGAGGCACCCATAGTTGCAATAAGCAGGGACCCCAAGGGGCAGGCATGGCGGGGACTGGAAGCAGAGACTTGGAAGGTAGAAAGGAAAAGTTGTAGTGCTGGGGAGGAAGCAGGGATCCATGGGGCTGGGGGCATCCTGTTGATGAGGGAAGTGGGAGGATGATGTGGAAGCAGGGATGTGGCAGGGGAGTAGAGATGAGGTGGAGGGAGCAGAGATGGGGTGGAGGGAGCAGGGACTGTAACCAACCTTGACTTTATCAGCGCCACCTCTGCAACTATTGACTCTAGAAGGAGCAGGGCCTGGTGGGGGTGGGGGAGTGATTCCCAGCCAAGGCTTGAAGGGGTAAAGGAAGGTTTTTTGCGGGGGGGGGTGAACTTCTGAGGTCAGGTGGGAAGGGGATGGGGGCAAGTTAACAAGTAACGGGGCAGGGGGTAAAGGACTAAACAGCTCTGAGTGCAGGCACTGGGGGTATCCCCATTTCTCCCCACTTCTGGTCCCTGTTACCCCTCCCCCATTCCCTGTACAGCCACTTTCCCCACCAAATTGCTGAAGGCAGAGGAATCTCTGGCATCCCCTTGTGCCGCCTACACATACCCCAGGCAGCAGCTTCAGCCACTGCTCTTTTGCCGGGTGTCCAGCTCCACCTACAGAAGCAAAGACGTGGGAAATTCTTTAGTCAATTTTTAAAGCTTTTTTTCTGTTCCGCCGCTGCTGCTGTGTAGGGCACATAAGCAAGGCAGCACATGCAGGCCCGAAAGCACCATGAAGAGACGTGCTGAGGGCCAAGTCTCCCCTCTCTACCTGGCATGCCTCTGCCTACCTCTGTTTTACAGCAGCACCCGCTCCCAGGTACGCTGCTGCCTCGCCACGCTGCGCCCCACGTAGTGAAGAGTTCCTCTTGCTGTTCCCTGCCCTGGGGAGGGCTCCAAGGAGAAGCCACATCATCATTGCCTCCTACTAGGCTACTAGAAACAACAGAAAGGAAGGTACAGTGTCACATTAATGGTGACATGGCAAGTGCCTGCCTGTTCACGGAGGTTTACCTCTGTGTGGTTTTAGTCCATCTGCAATCAAACTATAACTGCCTACAAGATAAGCCAGCCTGAACCTGCAAGCCCACCTCGGCTCTGACTAATGCCTCCTGAGGTGTAAGGCAATTTACACTTGAAAAGACTCTTTCCAAAGAAGGGCCTTTTGCCTCGGTTACAGCAAGGAAGGCATTTCCTTTCACCAGGTATCTAACCACACCCTGGTAGGAAATAACTCTTTAAAGTTGGTCACAGACAACCAGGCTAATATGAAGGAAATTTGAAGATTATATATTGGTGGAAATGGCATAATGGGAAGTCATGTTTCCTAATGCTAATGAAACTTTGAACACTTGCCTCTGCGAAGAACAAAGGAAGTCCTGTCTTTACACATCAGGACCCTGAACTAAAAGAGAGTGAGAAGGAGAGCAAGGACAAGCCAAGGAACACATATGCAGTGTTGGTGTAGCCACATCAGTCCAGGGTATTAGAGAGACAAGGTGAGTGAGATCACATCTTTTACTGGACCAACTGCTGTTGATGAGAGAGACCAGGTCTACACTACAGAGTTAGATTGACATAAGGCAGCTCAGCTTACATGAACCTAGCTCTGTAAGTGTCTACACTAAAATGTTGCACCTGGTGATGTAACTCACCAAATACACAGACTTAATAACTCCACTGCCACGAGAGGTGTAGCGCTGAGTCGACATAGTCAGGTTGACGCCGTGTCAGTGTAAACCCTGCCTTACTTATGTCAACTTTAGTGGCCACCAGGAGGTATCCCACAATGCCCTACTGTGACCACTCTGGTCACGATTTTGAACTCCACTGCCCGGCAGCAAGATACACAGGTATACGCCCCTCCCCTCTAAATCCCCACAAATTTTTGAAATTCCATTTCCTGTTTGCTCGGCATGGAGAGCTCACCTAGCAACTGCCCTGCTGACCATGCCTGCTTCACCCTGCAGACGCACTCCTGCCTGGAGTACACAGGAGGTGGTAGATCTCCTGGGTCTGTGGGGAGAAGACGCTGGGCAGGCGCAGCTCCAATCCAGCCATAGAAACGTCAATATCTACGAGCAGATCACTTGTGGCCTGGGGGAGAAGGGCTACAAGAGGGACCTGCAGCAGTGACGCGTGAAAGCCAAGGAGCTGCAGCAGGTGTACCAGAAGGCAAGGGAGGCTAACAGTCGCTCTGGTGCAAAACTGCAGACATGTTGCTTTTACAAAGAGCTACATGCTATCCGTGGATGCTTAGGAGGAGCCAGAGTCACCGGCACTGAGAGTGAACAGTGGGGAGGAGGTTTTGGACAAGGAAGAGGAGGATGAGTCTGGGGCCACGAGAATAGGGGATGCAGTGATGCAGTGAGCCAAGACCTGTTTTTGACTCTAGAGCAGTCAAGGCAGTCCCGACAGTCCAGCACAGGCGAGCCTGGTGCAGGGGAAGGGACCTCTGGGAAGTAGGCAGTTTGCTTTGATATAACAGGGACAGATCTGTACATTTACTCTTTTTGAATCATGGTAGAAGAGGTAGTGAAATAACCAATAGAGGTAGACTTGCTATCTGCTTCTCATTCTCCTGTACAGTTAGGCAGAAGGAGACATGTGGAGCAGCTTGTTTATGTACACCAGGATGTCCTGTGAATCCTCCATACAGATCTTGAGAAAACGTTCCAGGAGGTCCTCTGCAATTGTCTGCCGAAAGTCTCTGGGGAGGGCTGCCTTGTTTCTTCCGCTGCAGTAGAACACTTTCCCACGCCGGTCAGCAATTACTTCAGCAAGCACCATTGCAGCACACAGGCTTGCAACGTGTGGACCCGGTCTGCAGCTGGATGCAGGCAGGAGCTGTCCCTTTCAGCCTCCATTACCCTCAGAAGTGAGATATCAGCGACAATCACCACCGCCTGTGGAAAATGGTGCCAGTATTCAGTTCAATTGCCCCATCCACATATACACATGCCCATGAGCTACCCACCATTCTTTTCCCAAGTCACCCCCTCCCCCAGGTCATACTCGCCATGGCTGGGACTGCCACCGTGCTCTCTGAATCCCAAGGAGAAGTGAGAATGTAGTGCTTGTCCCTTGTGTGGATCCAGGGGAGTGAGTTCAGTATACAAACTTTCCATTTATCTTGTGAATACACTCACAATAGCACCTCTCTACATTGTATCTTTTGCAGCTGGAAATGTGGCTTTGAGGATCTCTTTATCCACACCAGCGGAGCGGCTCAGCCAGATGAGGAGGATAAGGAAGAGGACGCAGGATGACATGTTCCAAGAGATCCTGCAACCTCTGGTGCTTCGCATACCGAGCACAGGGCTTGGTGGATCACACTCATGGACAGAGACAGAGCGGAGAGGAGAAAAGCACAGGGAAAGGAGAGAGATGTGCAGTGCAAGATGCTAGTGCTTCTCAAGTGGCAAACAGACATGCTGGAGACTCTTGTTCACCTTCAGGTTCAGAAGACCCACGCTCGCCTCCCTCTATAGCCCATAGAGAACTGCATTCCGGGACCTCTCTACACACACTCCCGCCATTGCACATGGTGTCCAGGGCCGTTGCACTCCCATTACCACTCCACCCCAGGGCAGACAATCATAGACAATCACAGCTGCACATACACTGACCTGTGAGAGACATGGTTGGTGTATGTGTTTGTGAAACGAAAATGACTGTTCTTTCCCCTTCAAAGGTTCTTGTCACGGCATTTATAAAGTTTCATTAATACATCTGTTTGCCTGGATTTGGATAAAAGTCTATTTATGGAAGCTTAATTCATCTTTATTAGTTCACAACATATGCAGGCTGGGGCTGACACCATTCAGAGATAACAGCAAGAGGTGTATTTGCAATGTTATATTACTACACACACAGCACTCATTACAAGGTTCGTACCGGGGTGCAAAAAGCCAATGCCAGGCAAAGTGCAATACAGCAACACACATTACTCACTATTAAAATGGCCTTTCAAAGCCTCCCTGAGACTTATCGCTTCCCACTGAGCTCTTCTTATAGCTCTGGTATCTGGCTGCTCAAAAATCAGTGGACAGCCATTCCACCTCTGAACCTCCACACAGTGGAAACTCCCCCCCCCCCCCCTCGCCTTTGCTTCACAGCTATTCTGAAGAGCACAGCAGGCAGCTATAACCATTGGGATATTTTTTCATTGCCAGGAGCCCAGGGCCCTTTTAAATTGCTGGCCTGGGGAAGCTGCCCCTTGGGGTAGCAGTGGCAGCCAGGAGCCCTGGCACTCCAGTGGTGATTTAAAGGGCCTGGGGATTTAAAGGCCCTGCCCACCACCTTGCTCAGGACCCCGGCCCTATGTACCGGTAAGTCCCTTAAATTACTTTCACTCCCGAGTGTTCTTTGCAGTTGTTGAGGTGGCCAGTGTATGGCTTCATTAGCCACGGGAGTAAGGGCCAGGCTGGGTCACCCCAGATCATTACTGGCATTTCAATACCCCCAATGGTAATCCGCTAGTCTGGAAAGAAAGTCCCTGCTTGCAGCCTTCTGAACAGTCCTGTGTTCTTATAGATGCTTGTGTCTTGCACCTTCCCTGACCAGCCCACACTGATGTGGGTAAAACATCTTTGGTGATCCACAAGCACTTGCAATATACCATAGAAAAGTAGCTCGTTCTGTTGATGTACTCTGCGGCAAGGTGGTCTGGTACCAAAATAGGGATGTGTGAGCCATCTATTGCCCCTAGGCAGTTCAGGAACCCTTTGCTGCAAAACTATCCAGTATGTCCTGCAGATTGCCCAGAGTCACAGCCCTGCGTAGCAGGAGGCGATTAATGGCCCTGCTCACTTGCATCACAGCAATCCCCACCGTGGACTTTCCAACTCCAAATTGATTCCGCACTGACCAGTAGTGCTCTGGCGTTCCAAGCTTCCACACGATCGCCAGTTGCTTCCCCACTGTCAGTGCAGCTCTCATTGTGGTGTCACTGCTCTGGAGCAAGCTCTGCACATTCATCCAGGAATGTGGCCTTGCACAGCCAAAAGTCCTGCAGCCACTGCTCGTCATCCCGTACCTACATAACGATGAAATCCCACCAGTCAGTGCTTGTTTCTTGGGCTCAGAACCAGCGTTCCGCTACCTGCAGCTGCTCCGTGAACGCCAACAACAACCTTGAATTGTTTCTTTTTATGTCCCACAGCAAACTAGCCTCCAAGGAATCATCATGTTCTCCGAGGCTTCTCTGGTTGCTCTGCAAATACTGCAGGGTCAGGCTTGCCGTGCTCACAACGCTCATCACCACAGTGCAGAGCTGTGTAGGATCCATGCTTTTCACACAGATGGTGGCTGCATGGCTTTGTGGGGCTTTTGAAAAGAGGCATGAAACATTATGGGATGCAGATAAAATTAAGGGATGGAGAAAACTGCGTGTTGGGACATTGAACCCACGTTCCCAGTTGCCTCTGCATGACTCGTTTGCCCCCTGAGGCATTGGAAACCCTTGCCAAAGACCCTGAGCTAGATGGTGGCGAGTTGCACAGTGGGATAGCTACCCACGATGCACTGCTCTCTGAATCAATGCAAGCGCTGCTAGTGAGGATGCATACCGCAGACACAAGGAGCATAGTGTGCACATGCAAAAGCGATTTAATTTCTGTAGCAGCTGTACATTGACATAACTTAAGTCAACTTAATTTTGTAGTGTAGACTTGCCCAGAGACAAGCTTTTGAGCTTACATAGAGCTCTTCTTCAGGTCTGGGAAACACACCCAGAGCCAGAGTGTCATAGTTCAGTACAAGATGGAACAGACTGTTTAGCATAAGTAGTTAACACATATTTCAAGAGACCATTCAAGGTGAAGTGGCCAGTTAACACCACTCCAGTCATATGGAAAAAAGGAAGCGGGGGTGGGGAGTTAGTGAGTTACAGACTGTGGTAATAAGCCATAAATCCAGCGTCTCTGTTCAGTCCATGATTTTTAGAGTCTGTCAAAGTTATGAATTTAAGCTCCCAGGCTCATCTTTTGAAAGCGTTGTGCAACTTTCCTTTGAGGCTGAGGAGTGATCGTTTTGTGAACAGTGTTCACCCTCAGGGGATATAGTGAGTTTGTCTTTTATAATTTTCCTGTGTGAGTTTATTCTAGAGCGTAGTGAGTGTCTGGTTTCACCCAGATAGTTGCCATCGGGGCATTTAGTGCACTGGATGAGGTACACTACATATGATAAGCATGTGTAGGACCCATCAATCTCGAAAGCTGTGTTGTGGGGAGTGCTGATCATTGTAACAGTGGAGATATGTCTGCAGGTTTTGCATCTGTTGTTCTGGCAGGGTTTGGTGCTGGTCTGAGTTGCTGTCTTGGCTCTGGTCTACACCACAGAGTAAGGTCAATGCAAGGCAGCTTACATCGCCCTAACTCTGTAAGCATCGACACAAAAATGTCACTCCTGACAACATAACTCACCTGCTACACCAACTTAATAACTCCACCTCCACAAGAGGCATAGTGCTTAGCTCGATGTAGTGGAGTGTCAGTCAGAAGCCATCCCATAATGCCCCACACTGACAGTTAAATCAGTGCCAGCACTCCTGGTGAGGAAGCGCACCGCCACAAGGAGCATGGTGTGGACATGCAAAAGTGATTTAATTACTGCGGTGGTTGAACATCCACGTAACTTAGATTGACATAATATTGTAGTGTAGGCAACCCTTGGTCTATAGGGAGCTTGCTTCTGATGATGAGTTTGGAGAGATTAGGGGATTGTTTGAAGGCCAGAAAAGGGGGTCCAGAAAAGATGTCTTTCAGGAAGCCAAGGAATAGACGGATTGTGTGGGCTTACAGTGACAGATATGGCAATTTCTTGCAATATTTTTGGGAAAACAAACCTTACTGAACTAAGTTTAAGTAGCTTTGGAGCCCATTGTATTAAATGCAAAAGTTATGAACGCCAAAGGACTGTATTGAACAACGGATCAGACAAGAATGGACTTTTGGACAAAAAGTGTTATGTATTTCCTCAGGAATCTCTAGTGGGAGGTGAATGTAAATTTCCCACCTCTAGTTATGCAAAAACCCAGCCTTTTAAAGCTAGACTCTGACATGCTGATTACCTGAACCTGGAAACTGACGATCAAAGGCCCAAGCTGTATGAAGGAAAAGCTAACCTATCATAGGGAGGGCTTCTTCTCAGCTAAAGCTGTTATGAACTTGTTACCACAGAAAAACCCTCTGTGGGAAGAGTCTCAAGGAGTGACTCCTACCAGAGCCCCAGGTGGAGGGTGTGTGTGTCTGATCTCTGGTAAGCTTATTAGCATGCGTGTAGATTCTTTTACTGTTTTTAACACGTTTTCTCTGTAATGCTTTCATCTTAAGAATAAATGTGCTTGTTTAGAAATGGCCGTGTGGTGATGTATAGCTGTGCACAATCTTGCTGTTTATAGCCTCTAAGAGAGAGCGAAGTGCAGACACTGGCCTGTTTAGGCAGTCTGGCTCACTGGGAATAACGAAGTATAGGCAGGGAACTCTGCAGCCTGGAAAACCCCCGGTCAGAAGGGAGAGATGTGGGTGTCTGCCCAAGAGAGGTGATGGTCAAGGAGCCGAGAGCCTAAGAATGGGGACTCTTGCTTGACCATGGAGGGGAATACAGAGGCAGTTGTCCTGAATTGTGACACTTAGTATGCCTGGGATTCTGTCATTGACAGGCTAGAGCTCCAGCTGGAGAGAACAGGACACTCTATACGGATATGTAAGATCCATAATTCCCAACTTTTATGCAAGTAAGTCTCAGAAACTCTTCTAGGTGTGGGCTATGTAAAGTGAAGTTCAGATGCTTTTCTGAGTGTGTGTTTCTTCACTCTTTCTTAAACAAACAATATTTTGTTCAACTGCAGGTATAACTCAGAGCTGGCTGTTAACGTGGTGCTGACGGCATCCTGGAAGATGAAAGAATTTAAACTGCTATGGCAGCAAAAGAGAACAAGTAGAGAGAACTAGTCCTAAAGTGCCTATCACAGGGTGCAGAGTAGCAGCCGTGTTAGTCTGTATCCGCAAAAAGAACAGGAGTACTTGTGGCACCTTAGAGACTAACAAATTTATTTGAGCATGAGCTTTCGTGGGCTACAGCCCACTTCATCAGATGCATGCAGTGGAAAATACAGTAGGAAGATATATATGTACACAGAGAACATGAAACAATGGGTGTTACCATACGCACTCTAATTAGAGTGATCAGTTAAGGTGAGCTATTACCAGCAAGAGAGAAAAAAAAACTTTTTGTAGTGGTAATCAAAATGGGTGATTGGCCCTTTAAGGGGAGATGGATCCAGTCCCTACCTGTGACTGACCCTCTGTCAACCACCTGAGGCTGTGGGGCTCAGGTTCAGGTGAGAATGTGAAGAACACACGGCCTTCATAAAAGCCAGGGAGAGCTCAGATGAGTTATAACTGCAGAGAGAAGGTGTGCAGTGGTTAGGTGGCTCCAAGGCAGGTAGTCTGGAGAGTGAGAACTGAAGGGAGCACAGAGACAGGGGGAGACTCTGTAGCCTGGAACAAAACCTGGCTTTGGTGAGCTGAGGAAGTTTATTATGAATTACACCACAGTCCCGAAGAGACGTAGCAGTGCAGGGACCAAGGGAGGCTCCTTGGACTGGGATCAGACCCTGGATGCTGCTGAACTGAGGAAGCCTGCCATGAATTGCAAGGAGGCTGTGGAGCTCCTGAAACCAAAAGGAATAAGTTTGAGAAGCTTGAGACCAGGGCAAAAGGAGACCCGGAAAAAAATTCTCCAGAGAGACCAGGGATTGGCAGAGCTCCATGGGTCAGAGGGAACTAAGGGAGAGCTGGGACTTGAAGTCCTGGACAAAAGTGAATTAGACGCCTCAAGAAGATTTGAGGCTGAAGGGCCCAAGGAGACCATATTCTGTAGGACTTAATAACCCAGACCCCCAAGAGCAGGAATGTTATTTTAAGTTCTCTGGGCTGTGAATTAGTGGGAGAACCAGGAGGGGACTGAAGGGGGCATGTTCTGGGACTGCACCCTGCTACCATCCCCAGTAGTATAATAAAGAAGGGGTTCTCTGGCCCTTCCGTCAGTGGAGCCACAGATGAGAGAGGTTCATGAGGGCATAAAATAAGCTCTCACACTTTCGATGTGCAGGAGCTTGACCACCAGTTTTACACACAGCGCAGTATAGTAAGTCATAGACTTGTAGACTGATTTCTTAGGAGCCAAAACGCCTACTTATGATCAAATGTGAACTGCAACCCTAAAAGTGGTTTTATCCCACACATTATATAAATAACTCAGTAAAAGGAAATGCTCAGCATTATGCACAAACCACAAATTTCAAATGATAAGAATTCATTTAAAAGCAGCATACAGAATATGGCACCATCACAAAGCTTAAATCAAATTCTTGTATTTTCAGGCATCAACCTGTGTTGAAAATGTTCTTTGCAGTGGCTTTATACTTTTACTTGAAATTCACTAGCTTTCAGAATAGGCGGGGTGTGCGGGTCGAGTTTTACACAAATCCTGAATACACACGATTGTGCAACTGTAGAAGGCACTAACAGTAAAACTCGTTTCATACAGGAGCCAAATAACAGTCATTTAACATATACAAAGGTTGGGTAAAAAGTCCTCACAATATATTGTTTACTGTATTTTAATAAGTAGCATTCACCATCACTGTACAGTAACCTTTCTTCACCGTTCCTTGATTTTGAATACTTTTGGCCTATTACATCCTCAAGAAACCTGCAGCTTGATCGATTGGAACCAGCTCTGGCTTTTAAGATGCACTGTGCCATCCTGTGTGTCAGCCTTAATCCATTTGTCTCTTTCATTCATTTGATTCATATGACCTGAAAAACAAAACTGCATTCAGTTTGCTATTCTGACACATTAACAGTTTCTTCAGTATAAGCTTATTCAGAGCTTTCTGGAAACATTCTGCAAGAGGATTTTATTGGCAAAATTTGGTACATTTCTTAAGATATGGGATTAAGATTTGTGTTTCCTTGTTCACATGATACCATTTGTTCTCTGCATTCTTTCAGTAATATGCCAGTGGAATGAATCTGGAGACTCATAATATTTTCTATTCCATAAAAACATGTAGATTAGAATTGCAGTGCGAAAAGAGAGAAGGTGGATGAGGTAATATCTTTCACTGGACCAACTTCCGTTAGCGAAAGAGAGAAGTTTTGGAAACACACCGTCATGGAAGCAAGAAGCTTTCATTTCAGCTGCACCCTAGTCTAAGAAACATGGTGAAGGCCATGTACTATAGTGCTGATTTACTGGGACCAGTTTGCCACTTGTGGAAATGTTATTCTTATTACAGCAGTGACTGAGATTGGGGCTCTGTTATGTTAGGTGCTTTACATTCACGCGGTAAGCAGCAGTCCTTACCCTGAAAAGCTTGCAGTCTAAATGGACACAATAAGGGAGAAAGTCAGTATCATTTTACAGGTTTCAGAGTAGCAGCCATGTTAGTCTGTATCTGCATAAAGAACAGGAGTACTTGTGGCACCTTAGAGACTAACAAATTTATTTGAGCATAAGCTTCGGTGGGCTACAGCCCACTTCATCGGACGCATAGAATGGAACATATAGTGAGGAGATATATATACATACAGAGAACATGAAAAGGTGAGAGTTGCCCAACCAACTCTAAGAGGCTAATTAATTAAGATGAACTGTTGTCAGCAGGAGAAAAATAACTGAGCCATTACACACACTGAATCTATTTCCCCCATGTTAAGTATCCTCACAGCTTCTTGTCAAATTGTCTTAAATGGGCCATCTTGATTATCACTACAAAAGTTTTTTTTGTGTTCCCGCCATGACTTCAATTGGCCAGTTTTCATCCCCAGAATCCAAGTCTTCTTCTTGAGAAGAGACTGCCGCTACTACTGCGGTTCTACGGCGTCGATAAGTGGTGGCTACTGTGAGACTCTGGACAAAATCATGTCAACCTACAAGGAAACTATTTCAAAGCAACTGAGAAGACAGTTTGTTTACCCAGCTCTCCCACAGAGCAGGCAGGGATGTCAGTTTCCTAACGTACAGATGGTGCAAGTGCTTTGGGGATCTCCATGTGGATGCTCCAGTGCTTTCTCCTCAGTCCCCATGGCAACCTGGATCCCATTGAAGCTTTGCTCCTATTGGTTCCCTTCCTGCATTTGGGCCAAATCCCAGGTTTCTCAACGCCATCTGCCCAAACACTCCAAATGTCTGTCTTTGAAAAACATTTTAAAACAAAAGTGGAGTTCATGACAATGTAGGGCAGATGGGGTGTGCAGAATATTTGCCATTGCTGAAATTTTAAGTTCCTCAGAAATTTTATCTTAATCTCTATTACTTTTCATTTGCCATAGCTCTCTGTAGGAGAATGAAGAATAGAAATGAAAAGGGAATCTGCCTTCTAAGTAGAGACAGCCCTTAAAACATGAAATTGGACTGAATTTTAAACCGGAAATAACCTCCAAGTGTCAAAAAAACAAGCTGACAAAAATATGAAGGAAATCAATTTTCAGCTGTTCCCTTAGTAATGTTGTATGGTATCTAGAATGCAGCCATTTTTCTAGGCTGTAAGAAGAGGTGACAGAGCAAATAGGTGGAGCACAGAAATATATGCCAGGAGATGGAAGTGGGAGTTGAAGATGCCTGGCTGTAATAAGCATTTTATGCCAAGTGTGAATCTCTCTGGTGTGTTTTCATAGACTCCAGCAAGCACCACAGCATATGCACTGATGATATTTCATGCATCATTTACCTCTTATTAAATTATTGCTACAGAGCTGGAGAAAACCTTGTAACAAAACTAACAGAAAAAATATCCGAGATGTTTCAAAGTTCTAAAGTTGTCTGGACTCAGCCTCCAGTTTTGTATTTGCTGTTTTAATAAAAATGATTAATTCCTTTTGCTTCCTTTGGAGTTTTGTCTTGGCCACCCTGGTGGGGAACACAAGACCAACTTCCCTGTAACCAGAGCCCAGTGTCTGAAGTTCCACTTCCCTGCGACATGGCACCAAGAGCTCCCGGGGGGACAGATCCCTGAGCCCATCCCCATTAGCAGTTTAAATCAGGCTCAGGAGCGTAACATAGTTTAATGCACATGAAAACTGTCCAACTAAGCTACAATACATTTTATAAAACTGTGTTGGAGTCTTGCCAGAGTAGTTCTTGAGCACAGTTTTGTCTTAACACTTTTCAGTGCTTGTGCTCTGAATAAGGAGGCTCTACGTAGGTTTTGAAGACTGCTTGCCAACACATTTAAACTATGATAGCAAAAGCCATTTAGGTTTTTGTCAGTGTGGACAGGGCTTTACTTTCAAAGCACACCATTCATGCTATCTGTGCTATGCACCAAACATACTGCATTAGGCATCCCTTTCAACTTAATGCCTAGAAAACAGTATCTTTCCACGTGTTTTGATAGTCAAAACAATTGTTCTCTAGACAAAGGCAAGTATGCACAGGCTTTCGTGAAGAATGGAGAAGCTAAAATGGTCCCTTCCTAAATTACAAGATACAGAATTTTCTTATTTATTTTAATGTGAATTAATAGGAGAATAACCACTCCAAACCTAAAAATCTACAAAAAATCATATGCATGGCATCTACAAGCTAGGGATAAAAATGAGAGCTGTGATTCACATTAAAACCCAAACCTAGGGTAACCATACGACCCATTTTGGCCAGGACAGTCCCCCTTTTTAAGCTCTGTCCCGGATATCATGACATTTTTGGAAACCTTGCCATTTGTCCTGTTTGCTCTTGCCAACTGATCATTAGGGACAAATGCCAAGTTTTCAAATTGTGGGGCACGCCCCCTAGGGCACATGGAGGAATGTTGAGGGGGGTGAGCAGCGACGCCAGGAAGCTCAGGCAAGTGATGACACTAGACGGCTCAGGCTTGACACCAAGCAGCTCGGGTGGCAGCCCTGCATGGCAAGGCTCGGACAGCCAGTCGCAATGCCTGGCAGGGCTTGGGGAGAATCTCCCCGAGTGACACCAGGTGGCTCAGGCCTGGTGTCCTTTTTTCAGTTAGGGAAATATGGCCACCCTACCCAAACCATTTTCACATGATGATGTGGAAAATTAGGAAATCAATCTCTGGAATTGGAGTCCAGACCTTGGATTTCTCTCTGTTAAGGCAAAAACAGATGGAGAAATGCCATGCCAATGGTGGCTTTTTATTCTCACCTTGTGAGTAGAACATGACCAAAGGTTGGCTGCCAGTACAAGGCTCTAGTTTAAATGAACCTTGACAAGTCTTACAAGTTTTTGACTTTCTTGAGTTAAATGCAAGCTGAAACCAATCAAAAATCGATCTGTTGGATACAAGATGATCTAATGTGTTAGAAGCTGGATTAACTTTCTATTTAACTCCAAGGAATTTAATCTTTTGCAGATTTTTTTTTAACTTCTTGCTTAAAGGAACAAAGCTTCACCAAGATGTGCATACGGACATTGTGAAACTGTAAGAAAGTCTCTTCCCACTCAGTTTGGGTGACAAGGGTTTTAGCAGCATTTGATTCTAGGAAAGAAGGAAATTCTTGAAGTACCTTGAAAATATAGAAAATGATCGGGGTGATCTCCTTTGCTGGGATCAGGGCTCAAACTTAAAATGCAGCAGAGGCTTTTCAATTGCCTTCAAGGTGTGGGGAAGAAGTGACAATGAGGGATACCAGAAGAGAAAGTCCTCTAAGATGAGCCCTGACTCTCTGGGACCCACTGGCGAGAGAAAAGCGGAGCGCATACAGATTGCTTTGACCCTTGCAAATTTCTTGAAGGTGAGTCAGCAGCATCTCATGGTCAATCATGTCACTATCACTGACAGGTTAAGCAGTATTATCATGGCGGGTCCACCACTATATGTGGCCAGTAGGAAGCAGGCTCCAAAAGCTACCAAGGCTGTCTCTGCACCAAAAGGGAGCCTGAAACCTGGCTGGAAAATATCCAGGATACTGAAGGATGTCGGGTGTTACTGGCCACCTCATCCATTCCACTCTCAATGATTTTTGCCATGGAAGGAGAGGTTGGCGACAGGATGGAAGCTGGCAGGATCACCAGTGCCAAGTTCCACCAGTGGAAAGTCTTAGAAGTGGCTTCCCCAACAGTCTTCAGAACCATAATCTGTGGTATTGGGCCAAACTCCACCAGGGATGGCAGTCTGATCACTTGTTTCTCCAGTGACTTGTTTTCCTTGGAGTTATAAAAAAGGCTACTATACTTTTTTTCCTCCCTATAAACCTCACCACTAAATTAGAGGCTGGATGGCCCTGGGGACTAGGAATGATACATTGACCCCTTGCTCTTTAACAGGGATAAAGGCAACCCCCAAAACAACACCTAAAGAAGGGCCCATTTTGACCCCAAAATATGAGAGTTATATGATCTATTAGCTGGTGCAGTACGTACTGAAAACATTATGTGCAAAGTTAAAAGCATCTGACACACACCAGCCAAAACACCATATAATTCAATTTGGTGAATAAAGTGAGAGCCATATGCTCAATGATTTTATAAAAGTCTTCTCATTATTCCCCAATACTTTACTCGCCTCTTGGACGTGAGCAATAACTCTGACCTTCCAGAAAATGGATTGCTTAGGTGAAACTTTCCCTGCCTTCTGGGATGGGTGAGCAGGATGCTTCTCAAAAGATTAGTCTTTTTTTTTATTTGAGATTAAAACAAGGCACCATGGTTTATAAGACTCCATAAAAACTGCTGCAAATTGCTTTCTCTGCCCATTCCAAACTAAGCTGCCAAGCATGCAATTTACTCAGCCTGTCTCCATGTTCATATGCAGTATCTCTGCCCGAGATCTGCTGGGAAACAGAATATAGTATGCCTGGTTAATTTCTTCTCTCTACGCCTGAGAAACTTCAGTCACTGGGATTTTCTCTTGCAAAAGGTTTATTGTCTAGTTTGCTTCTTTTATTTTCCAAATCAAAAACTCAGGGGCTGTTTCTCTTTGCTGATATATAGGAAACTGAGTATCCTCACTTTCCCCAGATATTCTGCTGGTGAGAGAGATGATGCTTCCTTGCTAACTCTTAAAGATGTATTCTTTCCGAAGGACTTAAACTTCAAGGTTGTTTACTAGCTATCTGCTAGGTATTGCAGTGATGGGCATGCTGGAAATAGATCAAATGGATTAGAAAGAGCTATTCTCATGTCCCAGGATCCTCTAGCTTGAGTGAAGACCCAAAGTGGTGTTGGGTTGGAAAGGCCACAGAAACCACTTACTGATAATTTCACTAAAACTGACCAGATGAGCAAAAGAAAATTCATGGCAGGGGTGTTGGGAAATAGCTGGGCTGACTGCCAGTTCCCTGAGACCAGCCCCCTTTCCCTTTGAAGATCTCTCCACAACAGCAAGCCTCTATTCTCAGTGAATCTGTGTTCTTTGGCACATGAGCAGGCAATGCAAGTGTGGGGGAACCTGTCCATTGGCTGTCTTGCTCCTGAATGATTCCTGCCTGTACCTTCATGATCTTCCTTTCAGTCACCTCATAGCAGGTAGGAGCAGGTGGCCAGGTAAGCTCTTGGCCAGTCAATTCTGCCATGCATCCTTCACTTTAATTACAAGGTCCTTGCTGTATGTCTTGTGCCCCTCCCATTGCCCATGAAGTTCCACACACAGAGTTCATAGTTTGTAGATACCTTCTGATCTTGAGTGAGTGGGCATGGACCAGGGGTTAGGCCACAGGCACTTCTTCCTTATTGCCAAAGAAAAAGATAGGAGTGTCTGCCTAGTATCAGCACCAGGAAAGGAGTTATACTATCACTGTCCACCTATGCAGCCCGACAATGCTAAGAAGGAAATTGGGCCATAGAGTTTTCAAACCAACTCTTAAAACCTATTTTTAGATTTCCTTAGAGTACCCACTGACTCCTTAGAGAACTGAGGGCTCATCCTTGTTAATTACTCCTTCCATGTCTCCCTCCTACAGCAAATGCCCCAACTCCTCTGAACTGATCCTCCGTCTCCAGAGAGAACAAATGCCTTCCCACTTCTCTAACTTTCCCATCACCTCTCCTCCCAGCATTCTCCACCTACTACTCACCCTAGGCTGTTTCCCTCTTGTCTTCATACTATGGTCGAATTCAGCTCCATTCTTTGGTAGGCTCCCAGCTCCCCTGGATATGCACCACCAAGGAACTCGCAATCCTGCTACTGCCTTGACCAATATTGTACCTAGTAGCAGAGAGAGGACTAGTTGCATGAGTATTACACCAAACTCCAGGGTTCAGTGAGGGTTTCCTATAGCTGGAGGTGGACTGGATCAGAACTCACTTGATGCAAGAATTCTACCCTGTGACATTCCTCTGGTGTTATCTGGACTGGTGATCTGCGGGGCCACTCCAATCCTCGGCTCTGGGAGCCAGCCTTACCCTGCTCTGCTGTGAGAAGCCCCTCTCCTGGGATGTTCATGCACAGCCTCTGGCACATAAGCTGCTCCAGCTACATGAGTGGGCCCTTTTGACCAGCCGCTGCTTGGATTGTGCAACTGAATGACACTAGCCAATATCTCCGGTCCCAGACACAACTCTAGGAACCTCCGTCTTGCAGTGTCCAGTTATGCCCGCTGGCCGCTGCAAGCTTATATGAGTTTGTCAATTTAACAAAGAAATTGCTATGTACCAGGCTTGTTATCCCAAGGGGAGTCTCTGTCATGCTTCAAACCAAACACACAGCTTCAGTAGAATAAACAGAGTTATTAAGTACAAAGATAGATTTTAAGTAATTATAAGTCAACACACAAGTCGGATTTGGTAAAATGAAATAAAAGCAAAACGCATTCTAAACTGATCTTAACACTTTCAGTGCCCTTACAAACTTAGATGCGTCTCACCACAGGCTGGCTGGTTGCCCTTCAGCCAGGCTCTCCCCTTTGATCAGCGCTTCAGTCGCTTGGTGGTGACGTCTGTAGATGGAATTGGAAGAGAGAGGAAGAGCATGGCAAACATCTCTCCCTTTGATCGTGTTCTTTCTTCTCTCTTGGCTTTGCCCCCTGCCTTTCAGAGTCAGGTGAGCATTACCTCATCGCAGTCCGACACTGACCAAAGAAAGGGGGGGTGACTCACTCGAGAGTCCAACAGATCCTTTGTTGTTGCCTAGGCCAGTGTCCTTTGTTCCCGTGAGGCTGGGCTGGGTTTGTCCCATACATGCCCTGACGAGGTGTGAACTGCCCCTCAGCTCTTAGAGAGTTTTTGCCTGGCCTTGCTTTTAGCCATGAGGACACATTTTCAGCCTCATAACTATATACATGAAATTACAACCAATAACATTACTATAACAATGATTACTATAACAACAATGCTCAGTGCATCATAAGCCTTCCAAAGACACCAGACATGACAAACTTTGCATTGGATACCACACAATCATATTATAAGGATGAACATGGGGGTGCTGGGTGTTCCCCCAAGGTACAGAACGTCACACACATCAATTCTCCCCTGGAAGAACTCTTCACTTACCTCTCACACTAGAATTCCCAAGAAATATGTAAAATCCATTTAAAACAGCCAGTTCCCAGCATTAACAACCTGGAAACCAGCCAGCTTCTGAAGGGTTAACTATTTTTGTACTAACCTCTTAGCTTAGAGACTTAAAAGTCTAAATTGATATCCCCTTGTGATGTGGGTTTTTTTATGGTTTGGCAAACACGGATTTTTTTCATCTGTTTTATATGTTCTGCAGCTAAAACTCAAATGAAATTGCTGCCATGCTGTCCCTAAAGTTCCCAAGGGGAGGAACATTTTTCACCATGGATCCTATCTGTTATTTTATTAAATTATTTGTAATTATTAAAGAGTCTACTTGTATCAGATGATGATCTTACTGGAAAAATAATACTTTATGTTACAAAGGGAATCTTGACATTTAATATAAGACATTGTTAAATTAGTTGAAGGCAGGATGTGAAAAGAAGCCAGCCTACATTTAAAGGAAACAAAGGAAAACTGTATAAAAAAATACAGAATTGGACAAGGTTTATTGTTAAAGCACAGCTCCCCAAAATGTTATATTCAGACTATGAAGTCATACACTGTATGATTCATCCACTGTATGAATCATACATTTGTACAGAATCCCAGGGTATAATCCTTTACCCAAATACTGCTGAAATACAGGACAAAATACACCTCTACCCCGACATAATGCAACCCAATACAACGCAGGTTCGCATAAAATGTGGTAAAGCTCTGACACGCTGCTCTGAGCAGCGTGTTAAAGGTGCCGGGCCAGGCCAGAGGGGTTCGATAAGGGGAAGAGGGTCTTGGGGGCAATCAGGGGCTCCCCCACACAGGGTCTGGGGGGCAGGAGCTGTGGGAGGGCACTTTTGTGGCCTGGGGGATTAGCGGGGGGCCGGGAGCAGCCCGCTCTGCTTCCCTCGCCCCAGCCCCAGCCATGTCGCTCGGGTGAGGGGGCTTGGGGGAAGGGATTCCCCCTGCACTCACCAGCAGCAGCGGAAGCAGAGCAGCCTGGCCTCAGCCCCCTCCACCCTGCCAGCTCCCAGGAGCAGCGCTCCGCTTCCCGCCACAGTGAGTACAGGGGGGCATCCTTTCCCCAACCTCCCTGCACTCACCTGTGGCAGGAAGCAGAGTGCCGCGGCTGGGAGGTAGCAGAGTGGAGCAGGCTGGGGCCGCGTCGCTCCGCTTCCCGCCGCTGGTGAGTGTGGAGACCGTCCTTTCCCCAACCTCCCTGCACTCATCGGCAGCGGGAAGCGGAGCAGCCCAGTCCCAGCCAGCTCTACTCCGCCAGCTCCCAGCCGTGGTGCTCCACTTCCCACCGCAGGTGAGTGCAGGACCTTTCCCCAGCCGCTCTTCAGCAACACGGCTGGGGCCAGGGCAAGGAAAGCGGAGCAGGCTGGAGCCGCGTCGCTCCACTTCCCGCCGCAGGTGAGTGCGGGGGGGAGGGGCATCCTTTCCCCAACCTCCCCGCGCTTATCGATGGTGGGAAGTGGAGTGCCGCGGCTGGGAGCCAGGGCCGCCCAGAGGGGGGGGGCAAAGGGGGCAATTTGCCCCGGGCCCCGGGCTCCGCAGGGGCCCCCAAGAGAACAGCAGAGGCTCCCGCCTCCGCCCCTCTCCTGGAGCCTCAGCGCTTGATGTCTCCGGCGGAGCCCCTGAGCCCCGCCCCGCTCAGAGCCGTGTGGTGAGGGGGCGGGGCTGGGAGCTCAGCTCCCTCCGCTTGGCGTGGAGCTCCCAGCCCCGCCCCCTCACCACGCGGCTCTGAGCGGGACGGAGCTCAGGCCCCGCCGGCCACACGCTGCGGCTGTTCCGGCGAGGCGCTGAGACTCCGGGTGAGGAGGGAGCCGGGAGTAAGAGGCCGGGGCCGGGGGGAAGCGGGACCCGCTGCCGAAGCGCAGCCCGGTCTTCGGCGGCGGGGGGCCCTTCCGTTCCGGGACCCGCCGCCGAAGTGCCCCGAAGACTCGCGGCGGGGACCCCCCCCGCCGCACTTCGGCAGCGGGTCCCGCTTCGGCGGTAATTCGGCGGCGGGGGGCTCCCGCCGCGGGTCTTCGGGGCACCTCAGCGGCGGGTCCCGGAACGGAAGGGCCCCCCGCCGCCGAAGACCCCGGGCCTCCGGAATCCTCTGGGCGGCCCTGCTGGGAGCTGGCGGAGTGGAGCGGACTGGGGCCGGGCTGCTCCGCTTCCCGCCGCTGCCGGTGAGTGCCTGTCAGAGGGCGGGTGGGGGGGAGGTTGGATGGGGGTTGGAGAAGTCAGGGCCCACGGGGCTTGGGTAGGGGTTGGGGTCCTGCGAGTGATTAGGGATGGGGGTCTCTGGAGGGGGCGGTCAGGGAACAAGGAACAGAGGAGTGATGGGGCAAAGCAAGTTTGATATAACGCGGTCTCACCTATAACACGGTGAGATTTTTTGTCTCCCGAGGACCGCGTTATATCGGGGTAGAGGTGTATATTGATTTGTTCCTAGAATGTGGGACATTAGGCACTAAATACAGTTACAATGTCCCATTAAAATACGGTAGAGATGGTCACCCTGCCTGTAAACATGAACTATTATTTCCTCTAAACTATCTGCATTAGGATTATTGAAGTCAATCAATATTAAAATGATTTAAATGTGACACAGATAGAAATAAAGCAACATATGATGCAAGGACAGATCATCCTAAAATCTCTTACTGAATTTAATATCCATAGTCATCGGGTGCCTTATTGGAATGCCATGGGCTCTTTAAGGGAAGTGAAAACTAGTGGCCAAATGCTGTCTTCAGCATGTAACTCTCATTAACTCCAGTGGCCTTTGGATGTGTACATTTGAGGGCTGACTAATCAGGAGACACTGTCAGTCTAAACTGCTGAACTGTTTGTATGCAGAATGGTAGGTTTGTGGGTCATTTCTGTTTCAAAGATGATTCGCCCCCATCCCTCCCCCTCAAAAATCAGAGAATGTTAGAAGTAGATGCTGACCACCTCCCCCTAAAACAAACAAAAAAACACCCATGGGCCTGATCCGGGTATCAGAAGGATCAACCCCAAAGATAGAAGAGGGGCCACTCAGCTCACATGTACATTTTATACTGCAAGGGTATAGGTGTTTGTTTTTTTAAGTCCATGAGATCCAAACCACTGGCCAATCACCAGCTCCCCACTCATTGTGACATGTTGTTTAATTTAATCTGGAAAGTGAGTCTGCCTGCAGGGATTATGTCACTCTGAGGACCTTTAACATTGATTTTTAAAAATTCTAATGTCATATCCTCTCTATATTACACACTGTGCATTGAATGAGGGAGGGGAAAATAGTAGGTGGTGGTCATGTAATTAAAGATGGCTTCATAATGCATATGCACAAAGTGGCCAAATTAAGATTATACAGGCACCCTTAATTCCTTGCATTTTGAGTGCTTGACTTTGCAACCTTAATATTCTTTTAATATAGATTTGTGTGTGTGTTTTCTTACAGTTTTAAAAAAGCAAAATAAAAAAAAATAAATTCCATCATGGGTCATTAGCAGGGTAGGGAACCTTCAGTTCCATCACACAGACCTAAGCTAAATGGAGTGACTGGTAGCAATGGTAGACTGTTATCCTCTATGTGGACCAGTCACTAGAGGGGGATGAGACACATGTTTTGCCAGTGGATTTCACAGCTATAGATAGCTCACAGACAGCAGAGGAACACAGAGACTCAGAACTCCTAGGTTCAGTTCTAGGTTCTGCACAGGCATGTGCTCTAGTGGTTACAGATGCTTCTTTGTGCTTCTAGCCTGTCTTTGTCGCCTCTGCTCCTATCAACTCCCTCATCCCAGCTCCAGCCCCTCCCCACATAGTCCTATCCCCCCTCCTACAGGAAGCCCTGCTCCCTGGCTCCTGACACTGTCCCTTTCTGTTCTTATCCACTATCCCCCAGCTCCTGCCCACCCTGGTTCCTGTTCTCCTTGGGCTCCTGCAACATCCTTTCATCCCCCTTCCCCCATTTTTCACCCCTCTGAATTCCAGTGTGCCTGCTCTGTCCTTCTCTTTCTTACTGGGGGAAGTCAGGGGCTCCCCTCCCAACAGAGGAAGCATCAGGTATAAAATATATAAATGTATTATTCTAAAATATGCTGCATGCCCCTTTTACCCTGGTTATCAGAGGCACTCAGAAGAACACATTTGTAAAGATTCTTGTGTTATATTTTAATACACATTTGCTTGTCACCTATTTAATTATACTCAGCTGTCTAAACCAACAACATACTCTTTCTCTCTCTAAAAATCAGTGGGCCAAATTCTTGCCCAGTGTAGCTCCACAGAAGTCAATGAAGTTACGTTGGGGACGAATTTGGCCCTACAACTCTAATTAGTGAAACAGGTGATCAGTATTCACATGTAATTTACGAAGGCATGAAATAAAAAAGGCATCTAATAACAGATGTGGAGGCCATTGGCACAAGAAAACATCAGAAGTTGAAACAGACAAAACAGGAAGAAGCCAAGAGCAATAAAACCATAATCAAACATATCTATGTTTTATTTAGGCCAGATAGATTTATTAAAAACAAGTCTTACCAGTAATAGTTATGTGACCCTCTTTAGGGGCACACTGGGTTTCCTGTAACTGGATCTCTGAGCTCACATCAACCTTGCTTCCAGATAACTGTAAATAAGCTTTAAGAGAGGCAGGTACCTTGACTGTAATACAGCCTGTTATAAATTAAAATGAAAGAGATGAATGTTAATATCCAAGACAAAGCATGCAAACAGAGAGAGGGCCCCCACTATTCTGCTCTTTTCTGAGCTTACATGGGAGAGAGAGAGAAAGAGTCCTATTTTTGCTCAAGCATCTTCAGAGATGCTGGTTTCTTTTCTTGCCTCCAGGAGGATAAAAGGCACTCCTGTGGACACACGTATGCTCACTTACTGCAAACAGAAGATTGTGCAGCAGTACAAACAGCTATTTTCTGAGATATCTTCCCCTTATAGCATAGAGCTAGCACTTCACATCCATTGAGAAGTTGCAGCCTCACAGCTGATTCTAGCTTGGGGAATAAATTGCTGTCTACTCCACAGCTATTGCCAATTACATTTTACAGATGATCTGTTAGCAACATTACAACAGCTTCAGTAATCTGCTCTACCACAACTTTGAGATTAAAAACTGGAAGTCTGGCCTCTATTGGAACAGCAATCCTGAAGTACTTCCCTAAATGTGGGCCTCCTGTTGGGTTGAAGCTAATAGCTGAGCCATCCAGTTACCAGTCTGAGACATATTTGGAATAGTTAGATCGAGCATCTTCAGTAGCTGTGCTCTGTGCATGAAGGCAAAAAACAAAAAAACTCAACCACATTTTCTGAATAAAGGTTTTTTATTTTCAGTCTGATTCCTGCTTTCACTTGGCAAAAATTTTCATTTTTATATAGCTACATAAATACTGTAGGCCCAACTCAGAACATAATTAGTACTTTGATACACTATTTATATATCAGTCCTCCAAAGTAATATCCATGATGCTACCTGTACAAGAAAATGCAAACAACAGACATATAGGGCCTGATCCTATCCCTACTCCACACAGCACAAGGCAGTCAGAGAGCTACCCTGATAAGGCAGCTGGGGATTCCCCTTGTGTATGGGACTCCCAGGGTGGTATATCCTCAGCTCTATGTCATTGGTTCCTGACCCTCCCTAGAGGACAACTGTCAGCATAATTCAGGCTGCCATAAATTATGATGGGCACAGAAGAACCAGCCAGATCAGGGGAATGGAAAGATGGCTCACAGACACTTTTTCTCTATCCTCATGTGCTGCTTGGTCAAATTCAATGGTCTAGCCCAGGGATCGGCAACCTTTGGCACGCGGCCCATCAGGGAAATCTGCTGGCGGGCCGGTACGGTTTGTTTACCTGCAACGTCTGCAGGTTTGGCTGATTGCAGCTCCCACTGGCCGCGGTTTGCCATTCTAGGCCAATGGGGGCTGCGGGAAGCAGTGGCCAGCACATCCCTCGGCCCACAACGCTTCCCACAGCCCCCATTGACCTGGAACGGCGAACTGCGGCCAGTGGGAGCTGCGATCGGCCAAACCTGCAGATGCTGCAGGTAAACAAACCGTCCCGGCCCGCCAGTGGATTTCCCTCATGTGCCACGTGCCAAAGGTTACCAATCCCTGGGCTAGCCCATAAAACCTGACAAACACTCAGTTATTTTGACATTATAGGCCAGGTTCTACTCCACTGATGTCAACAGTTATTCTGGATTTACATTGGTGTAATTGAGAGCCGAATTTGGCCTATTCTGTCTTTGTCTTCACTGGAACAGATGTCAGAGCATGTTTTGCAAATCAGTTTAATATTTTTTTTTTTGTTATAACACTTATGAAACACATTTCCCTCTCTCGATGGTTAAACATTAATGTGAGTTACTGGAAGTAATTCCACACCTGGTTAGGTAGTAATGTGAATATAGTTCTTCCCATCACAGGAGATGGAGTGGCTAGTGCAGGACAACAAAAGATAGCACACAGGAATTAATTCAGTATCTTTCTTTCCTCTCTTGCTGAACACTGCATTCCTACAGGACCTATTCCCCATTTCAGGGATAACAGGGGAGGGTTATCCAAAGACAAATGACCACACAGAAACACTGGGAGAGTGCAAAGGCATAACAGAAATGAGAACAAAGAGTACTGTATAATGGCTTTTGCAAATGCATTACTCAACATTGTAACACAAAACACCTGCAAGGCATGAGTGTTTTTACTATAACGGGACCTTCAGGTCTGTGCTCTTTCAAATGGCAAAGCGGTAAATCCAGCTTTTGAAGGGTGATGTTTTAACAAGTAAAGTTGTGATAGGTAAGTAAGTAGATAGCAGAAATTAGGGGAGTAATTAGCTCATTTAACAACATGTCCAGGTGCTCAGGCATGTGTCATCTCTCTGGCTCTGCCTTCCCTTGCATTGCTGCTTTGCCATTTTAATTTCATGGTCTCCACACAAAGTCATTTTTTCATGGGGAAAAAGGCATGGAGAATTGAAATATGAGCCTCATCAGTTCCACACACCTGCCAACAGCATGGAGTAAATGGCACTGATGAGGCAAAGGGGGATTACAATCCTAGTCAGTTCTGCAGGATTCTACTGGTTTGGTGGGGAAGATTGCTGGAAGAAAGGTAGAAAGTGTAAGATTCCCACTGAAATGAAAGCTCCAGGTGATTTTGGGGGGTCTATTTTAAATACCATTGTCACCTGCAGTGCTTACTTTGCTAAGAGCCAATATACATTTTCTAATGATGAATTAGGTAAGAATTACTATTTTACTGTAATTATTTAAATATAGAGAGCGGGTAGTTTTACCATCTCATAAAACTTTCCTTTATATCAAAGGCTGCCATAAAATGTTCCAATTTGCTCACCTTTCTGGCTTTTCAGATCCACGTTTCTCACTTGACTAACATAAACATCTATTGCCCCCCGATGTGTAGAAGCTTTTAGACATCCATCTGATGACTCTGAAAAACAAGAGAATAGAAGGATTAAGTCGGAACAACGTTTATTCTAGGATTTTTGAAGTAATTTTCAAAATATTAAACTCTGAGCTGGATTCAGCCACTGGGATAATGAACTGGTATTTTTTGTGATATAGCTTTCCCTCATCTAGCTAGGATCAGACTCCCGTCCGACGTGCAACGTCAAAGGTTTGCATAAACCTTCCTCTCTGACCTGGGCACAGAGCAGCCATCTTGTTGTTTCTGGGTTTGTGGAAGCTGCCATGGCCTACTCCATCCTCCCAGGGTGGAAGTTTTACCATTCTGCGCCACTGGCCCAATCATGGCATCTCTAGCTTGCTACAGAGGGGGAACTTCATCCCTGTGCAGACAGCCAGCACAAGGCCTAAGCATCACTTAAGCCTTCAAATGAGGCCTGCACTGAACCTCTCTGTGGGGTAGATAGATTTCACTCAGAGAAAGCCACTATACATATAAGTTTGCCAGGTGTCTGGTTTTCGACTGGAATGTCTGGTCGAAAATGGACCCTGGCGGCTCCGGTTGGCACTGCCGACCGAGCTGTTAAATGTCCAGTTGGCAGTACAGTGGGGGGCCAGGGCTAAACAGGCTCCCTACCTGCCTTAGCTCAGCGTAGCTCCCATAAGTGGACGCCAGGTCTCTGTGGTCTCCAGGCGCTGGGGCGGACAGGGACTGGAAGGCTCCGAACGCTGCCCCTGCCTCAGTGCCAGTTCCGCAGCTCCCATTGGCCAGGAACTGCACCCAATGGGAGCTGCGGGGGCACTGCCTGCCGGCACAAAGGAAGCACACAGAGCCTAGAGGCCGTAGGGACCCGGCGGCTGCTTCCTCAGAGCTGCGGTAAGTGCTGCCGGGACCCCGCACCTCCCTCCCCTGCATTCCAATCCCCTGCCCCAGCCCAGAGTCCCCTCCTGCACCCCAAACCCCTAATCCCAGCCCCACCCCCACTTTCACCCCCTGCACTCCAACCCCTGCCCCAGCCCAGAGTCCTCTCCCACACCCCAAACCTCTGATCCCCGGCCCCACCCTAGAACTCACCCCCCCCCCCGCCGGAGCCCATACCCCCCTCCCACACGCCGAACCCCTCAGCCCCAGCCCGGAGTTCCCTTCTGCACCCCAGACCCCTCATCCCCAGCCCAGAGCCCATACCCCTTCCCGCATCCCAACCCCCTGCCCCAGCCAGGTGAAAGTGAGTGAGGGTGGGGAAGAGCAAGCCACAGAGGGAGGGGGATGGAATGAGTGGGGCAGGACCTTGGAGAAGGGGCAGGGCATGGGTGGGGCTTCAGTGATGGGGCGGGGCGGGGTGTTTGGTTTTGTGTGATTAGAAAGTTGGCAACCCTACATACATAGGCAGTATGGAGTTTAGCATAACAACCTCCCATCCCCTACACAGCACAATTGAGCTGATTTAACTAATTTTAGGCCTTGCAGAACAGTGTTTCTCAACCTTTTGTGGCTCAGAACCCATTTGTAAATGTTTATGAACTATCATGACCCAGTAATAGTCTGCGGCTGGAGGCCCTGGGATGGGTTTAGATGGGTCCTGCCTGGCACTGACCCCACAGTGTCAGCTCCCACAGCTCCTATGAGGATGGCTGGGCTTGGCTCTCCACTAGGGTTACTGCCTGGCTGGTATTTGACCAGCCCGGCTGGTTTTTTTAAATGGATTTACCAGTTGCCAGAAAAATAATTTAAACTGCCGGGTATTTTTTTTTTGTATGCGGGTCTAAAGATTTGCATTATCGTCACAATACACTGGGATATCTAATGTTAAAAGTTTCTGTGTCCAGCTAAAGATGCTGCAGTGTTCCCACTTCCAAAGGTTAAGTAAGAAAATGATGTTATCAGTCTTATCTATATGTGTTCTCTCTCTAGATATTATAAGTGGCTGTTAAGGGGAGGGTTGCGGACAGGACCGGTGCAAGGATATTTTGCACCCTAGGTGAAACTTCCACCTTGCGCCCCCCACTCTGGCCTCTCCCCCCAGAGCATCACTTATTACAAACTTTCAAAAATGAATACTGCATAATGTGGCATTGTTCATTAGAATTAATACACATTCGGCTTGAAAATTTATTCATTTCATTATTTAGACAACATATTTAATGAAAATAAATGAATAACCTGACAGGGTGTGGGGCTGGCTGGCTTCAGGCAGGGGGGTGCGACAGGGATTGGCTGGAGACAGGTGGGTGTGGGGCTGGCTGGCTTTGGGCAGGGCAGGGGATGCGAAGCTGCTTGGAGATGAGGTGCAGGGTTGGCTGGAGACAGGGGAGTGTGGCGCTGGCTGCGAGCTGGGGGCGTGGGGCGGGCTGGCTGGCTTCAGGCAGGGGGGTGCAGCAGGGGTTGGCTGGAGATGGGGCGTGGGGCTGGCTGCAGGCACCGCAGGGGGTGGGGGGCTGGCTGGAGACGGGGCGTGGGGCTGGCTGCAGGCACCGCAGGGGCTGCGGGCAGGGCTCGGGGTGCAGGGCTGGCTGCGGGCAGAGCAGGGGGTGTGGGGCTGGCTGCGGGCAGGGCTCGGGGTGCGGGGCTGGCTGGAGGCAGGACAGGGTGTGTGGCAGGGGCTGGCTGGAGACGGGGTGTGAGGCTGGCTGGAGGCAGGGCAGGGGGTGCAGCAAGGGCTGGCTGCGGGCAGGGCGGTGGGTACCAGGGCCATCCCTAGATATTCTAGGGGTCCTAAGCAGCCCCACCCGTGGGGGTGGGGGTGTGGTGCCCCAGCCTCCTGGGGGGGGGGGGGAACGCCCCAGGCTTCCGGGGGGGGAGGGGGGACAGGCCTCCGGGGGGGGGGCTGGCTTGGAGGGCAGGGGGAAACCACCCCCCAGCACTCACCGGTGGCGCAGCTGGGACCGCGTCTTTGCACTTCCCCCCGCAGGTAAGTGCAGGCCCGGCCCTGCTGCAGAGCTCAGGGGAGTGGAGGTGGGGCGGGGCTGAGCAGAGGCGGGGGCCCTGGGGAAGAGCCGGAGTAGCGCAGTGCCCCCGGCAGCGGGAGGAGGAATGACATCACTTCCCCGCCAGCCGGAGCTGATCAAAGCCACAGCGCCCCCTCGCACAGCAGCGGGAAGAGGGTTACACGTTTAGCTGGCACTGGGTGAGCATCCCAGACATTTTGGACACTGCTTTTTGGCGCCCTCAAATCTTGGCGCCCTAGCTGGCTGCCTAGTTTGCCTAGTGGTTGGCCCTGGTTGCAGAGTTGCCGTGTGGTTGGGGTTGTGGCAGGCTTGCCTTGAGGAGCGGAGGTGCCATTTTTTTGCATTTCAAAAGTGGTAACCCTGTTCTCCACTCTGAGTGTTGCAACCTCCGGGGTTGCAGCACCGCTCAGGCTTGGCCCCACACCTGAGACCTGAACAAATTTGTGTGAGTGGAGTTGTGACCTGGCTCATGGGGTTGCAATGCCATTCACTCAAATTTGACCTTTCCAGACTCCCGTCATCTTGTCGGCTGGGCCAATCGTGAGTGGCGCTGGGACCCCAGAGGCTGCAGTGCCTGGAACAGGGAGGTGAGCCAAGCAAACCCATGGGACAGGAGCCACAACATGACCCTTTGAAACAATCTGGCACTCCAATTTTGGTACAACCCAATGGGTTGGGAAACACTGTTATAGAGTATATGGGGACAGGATATTCTCCCCACATTTTAATTTTACTGAATTGGAGAGAAAATTACTGAATTTTGATATTCATAGAAAACTAGCACATACAGATAATGGTCTGATATCTCACTACTCTCTCAGAAAGCAGCATACATATGTTTTCCTTCATATATTATCAGTTTTCATCTATGACAACTGAAGACTCTCTAAAGGAATGACTACACACATACAATGCTTCAAAAAGGGCAAACCAGAGTTGGAGACAATTCTGTAATTGTCTCCATTTCCTGTCATTGTACTTGCAATTCATTCAGGCTTCAGGTAAACAAGTTTCAACAATGTTATACTCAAAGTCTGAAGAATTAACTTTTGAACAAACTAAGGAATATTTTTTTCCTGTAGATAAAGATTCTAAATCCCAATCTTAATTTAAGAAGTATACAGAAACTCCAGAGATTTGTAAAAATCTGAAAAAATATCAAGCCGTGCAGCATGATCAATGGTAAGTGAACTAAAAATCTTTTGTCCAGACAGCAGTTGGAATGAACAAATCTTTCCACTGTGAATTTCTTTTATCCAAAGGATGTATTGGCAAGGAATGTGAAAGGTTGATAGAAACCATTCCATTTTTCTGATGTTTTGTGTGTGCATAAAAGAGATAATCTGCCAGAAATTGCTAAAACTACATACATGAGTCTGACTGAAGCTAATTAGAGCTGATTTGGCAATTTGACATAGGGAAGATTTCTGGAGAACAACATGGTTGATTAGTTGTGGGGAAGAAAAGAAGAATCCAAGCATAACGCTCTAAGCTTTTCTGTTTTCTTTAGCAATAAGCAATCACTGAACTGGTCTGCAGTTTTTTGTTTTAACTGAGCTCTCAACCCACAGTTGTAACAGACCAACACACCAATTATAAGAGTAACAACATGGGAAGGGAATGTTTTCCCAAAGCTAAAGCTGCTTTCTTAGAGGGGAAAATATTAAGAAGAAAATAAGTGTGGCCAATCCAGCTCTAGTCAGCTGGGAAACTGGCAGCATCTTTTGGCTCATTTAAAACAGCAGTAACAGAGTAGCCTCCACAGAACTCTGAAAGGGATTTTGCTGAAACTGGACCATAACCAAACAATTGGCTCAGTACAAGTCCATTTTTACCTGCCTAGATGCTTCATGGGAGAGTGACACACTAACCAGATTGCTCAGGAGAACTGCCACTAGCGGTCTGTATAGTACAGTAAGTCACATTCAGCTGAGATCAGAGATTATTGAACCAACCCTTATCCAGGGCCGGTGCAACCATTTAGGTGACCTAGGCGGTCTCCTAGGGTGCTAAGATTTGGGGGATGGCATTTTCTTCAGCAGCGACCGCGGCGGCCGGATCTTCGGCCGCCCCGGTCGCCGCCAGCATTTAGGCGGAGGGAGCTGGGGCAGGGGAGCGCGGGGAGGGCCGTCTGCAGCAAGTAAGGGGGGGGGGCGGTACGCAGAGGAATTCCCCGCCCCAGCTCACCCCCTGCCCCGCCTCCTCCCCAAGCACGCCGTGGCTGCTTCACTTCTCCTGCCTCCCAGGCTTGTGGTGCCTAAGCTGATTGGTGCCGCAAGCCTGGGAGGCGGGAGAAGTGAAGCAGCGATGGCATGCTCGGGGAGGAGGCGGAGCAGGGGTGAGCTGGGGTGGGGGTGCCTCAGGGCGCAGGGCTGCCGCGGGGGGGGGCCCTCAGGGCGGAGGCTCAGGGACAAGGGAGGGCGCAAGGTGGAAGTTTCGCCTAAGGCGCGAAACATCCTTGCACCGGCCCTGCCCTTATCTGTTCCCAGTCTTCAAATACTGTGTTTCTATGGCCAATTCTTCAGAGAAACTCTCCTGAAATAAAGCTCTTCTGGGATTCTCCACCAAGGGAGGCTGCTTCTTCCTAACATCAGAGCAACAGTAACTGAAATACGTTCCTTGTGGATTGTATTTTCTAAATGGACAACCTACTTAATTCTCAATTACTGAGAGACAATCTCCACTCATTGTTATATTTTGCTTTCCACAACCAAATCTCTGTACAACTTATCATGAGTGATGTATCCAAGTATTCAGATTCTAAACTGTATTGTCAAATCTATTCACCTACATTTAGGTTATTGCTGATTACGTACTCTATGTATCATATGACTTTAAAAACAAACTTTGTATTTGTGCATAATCTAAGCACTATACCCAGATGTACAGACACTCTTTTCTCAACCTATGTATTATATAATTTTCTTAACATTAGCTTTAATAAATTTTTCAAAGGCTGACAGTTAGAAATTTGCCAGACTTCCAATTCAACTAAAGAGACTCCATTTAAAAAATAAATTCTATATTTGAGGCAAAACCCTGTGTGATGCAAGTGCACTCAGAGATGTTCCACTTTGCCTAAAATACTTAAATATTCAGTGGAGCAGACTGTAACATGGGTCTCTCAGGTAAGTGACCTAACGATTGGGCTATAGATTCTCGCAGTCTCTCTGCTCCAGTGAATACTTCAGTGTTTCATACAAAGTGGAACAGCTTCAATAGAAGAGAGAGTGAGATCCACCCCAGAATAGCCCATAGCCTGGTGGTTAGGGCATTCACCTGGGAGTGGGAGACCTGGGTTCAAGTTGCTGCTCTGAATCAGGAAGAGTAGGGAAGTTAACATGTGTTATATCCTCGGGGGGAGCCGGTTTAGGAAGAAATCAGTTGAGGCCAGAGAGCTGACAGCTAACAAAACCACCATTTTATTTACAGAGACAGAGAGCTCACTCAGCCGGCTGAAGCTGGCTGAGCTAACCCATAATAATCTAACTCAGTTGCCATAGCAACAAAAACCATGACAACCAAATACACAACATATTCCTCCCCCCCTAATAAGAGCATCCCCTAAATAAAACACACACTATACTAGAGAAGGAGGGTAGACTGCCTCCATTCCCGGCTAAACCCTGGGGATTATTTTGCCCCATAACCGTGGGTTCGCCCTAGCTAAAGATCCAGCCGATGAGGAGGCCTTCTGTCTCTAGGCGGATTACGGCGAACTTCTGGTGTTATTGCACCCGAAAGCACTAGGGGCTCAGGGTCCGCAGCACGAACGGGTGAGGAGGTGGTATCAGCTCGTGCTGGGCAAAGGGGTATCTCAGCCACCGGCAGTAATGGAGGAGAACAGTCAGGAACAGGTGACTCGTGATTCGGTGCCTCACCAGAAGAGGTGAAGTCAGACCCCTCAACTGCAGATGGGTCCTGAGGACTGGCATGACCTGGCAACAGCTGATCTACATGTCGCCGCCAGGTAAGATTCTCTGCAGTCCGGACTGTGTAGGAAACAGGTCCTGTTTGAGTGATGACTGTGGCCGGGACCCATTTAGCTCTGGAAGTATAATTCCGAGCCAAAACTGGCTGTCCCGGGCTAAAGGTTCGGTCTTTTGCTCTGGGTGCCCGTCTGATGACTTGATATTGCTGCTGATGTTGCACAATTTGTCGGGGTTCAGGAGGTTTCAGCAGATCAAAGCAAGTGCGCAGCTGTCGTCCCATCATTAGAAAGGCCGGAGATGCGTGGGTCGTAGCATGAGGTGTGTTTCTGTAGGAAAGTAAAAAGGTATCCAGACGCTTTTGAATGGAGTGTTGTCCCCTTGCTGATTTCAAAGCGTTTTTCATTGTCTGCACAAATCTTTCAGCTAATCCGTTGGTGGTCAGATGATATGGTGCTGACGTGATGTGGTGTATCCCATTTGCCTTCATAAAATTTTGAAACTCCTGAGAAACGAACTGCGGTCCGTTGTCGCTCACAAGTTGTTCTGGCAGACCAAAACGACTAAAGAGTCCTCGTAGTTTTTGGATAGTACTCTCTGCAGAAGTGGACTGCATTATAGAGACTTCTGGCCATTTAGAATGGGCATCTATTGCCACCAAGAACATGCTTCCTTCAAGGGGGCCAGCAAAGTCAACGTGAATACGTTGCCACGGGTTTTCAGGCCAGTCCCATGGGTGTAGGGGTGCCCACTGGGGTGCATTCCTCACACCCTGACATGACATACAAGCTTTTGCCTTCTCTTCAATAGCGCTGTCCAATCCAGGCCACCAAAAATAGCTTCGTGCAATTTCCTTCATGCGCACTATTCCACAGTGACCGGAATGTAGCTGTTCTAACATCTGTGATCTCAGTGGTGGTGGAATAATGACACGTCTCCCCCACAACAAACAACCAGATTGGACCGATAACTCCGTCCGCTTGGACATGTAGGGAACAAGGTCGGATGAGACCGGAGAGGTTTGTCGAGATTTTCCATGCATCACCAGGTCCATAACTTGGGACAATACTGGGTCAACGCGAGTTGCCTTCTTTATCTGAGTAGCAGTGATGGGTGTATTCTCTACCTGTTCAAAGTAGAAGATTTCCTTTTGGGCACTATCTTGGTGTTTAACCGGCAAAGGCAACCTTGAGAGGCCATCTGCATTGCCGTGCAGAGTGGATTTCCGATATTTGATTTCATATGTGTGTGCTGAAAGTAACAATGCCCAACGTTGCATACGACTAGCAGCTAATGGGGGAATGCCTGTGTAGGGTCCAAAAATTGATGTCAGAGGTCGATGGTCTGTGAGAAGAGTAAACTTTCGCCCAAACAGGTACTGATGAAACTTCCGAATTCCAAAAACAATTCCTAATGCCTCACGTTCGATTTGGGCGTAGTTAGTTTCTGCTTTGCTTAGAGTGCGTGAAGCAAAAGCAATAGGTCTCTCTTCTCCTGAAGGCATAATATGTGACACGACTGCTCCCACTCCATAAGGGGAGGCGTCGCAGGCCAATTGCAGTGGTAAGGATGGATCAAAGTGCGTTAGAACTTCAGAATTTAGCAATGCATCCTTAGCTTTGTTAAATGCAACATCACAGGCTTCAGTCCACTTCCAGGCCTTTTTCTGCCCAAGGAGCTCATGAAGTGGTTTTAGCAGTGTGGCTAACTGTGAGATGAACTTTCCATAATAGTTCAGGAGTCCTAGAAACGAGCGCAGCTGGCTTACATTTCGAGGTGGGGGAGCCTCCACAATAGCTTTAACTTTTGCAGGGGCCTTATGAAGACCTGCAGAATCAATTATGTGTCCCAAATATTCAACAGAGGGCTTGAAGAATTCACACTTGTCTTTGCGAACTCGTAGGCCATACTCTTCCAGTCTTTGTAGGGTAGCCTCTAAATTCTTTAAGTGATCCTCTTCATTTCTTCCAGTGACCAGGATATCATCCAGATAGCACTGAACTCCTGACAAGCCACACAAGATCTGGTCCATAGCCCTCTGGAACAGGGCGGGAGCAGATGTTATTCCGAAGGGTAGGCGACAGTATCGATAAAGCCCCTTATGAGTCGCAATAGTCAACAGCTCTTGGGACTTTTCATCGACGTGCATCTGTAAATATGCTTGACTCAGATCAATCTTACTGAACTTTTGTCCCCCAGCCAGGCCTGCGAAGAGGTCATCGATGCGGGGAAGCGGGTATTGCTCTGCACACAACACTGGGTTGACAGTGACTTTAAAATCACCGCAAATCCGGAGAGAGCCATCTTTCTTCACGATTGGAACGATAGGAGTGGCCCATGAGCTATGGGTAATTGGTATTAGGACTCCATTGGTGACCAGGCGCTCCAGGTCTGCTTCAACTTTTGGCCTGATGGCATATGGCACAGTTCGGGCTTTCAGATATTTTGGTGGACTGTCAGGTTTAATGTTCAATGTCACAGTGATTCCCTTCATACTTCCCAAATCATCTCCAAAAACAGCAGCATGTTTCCTTAGTATAGGGGTTAGACTGGTTTCTTCTTTAGTCATCCGGTGCACTTCTGCCCAGTTCAGTTGAATCTTCCCAAGCCAAGACCTACCCATTAGGGCTGGGTAGTTACCTCTCACCACAAACAGTGGCAATTTAGCAGCCTGTCCATTGAGCTCCACCTTAACATCAATAGTGCCCAACATGGGCACAGCTTCTCCCGTATACGTCTTCAGAACAGTTTTTGTTGCCTTAAGCGGAAGATGCTGTAGCTTTTCCTTATACACAGTCTCTGAGACCAGCGAGACGGCTACACCGGTGTCCAGTTCCATGCGTATAGGTTTGCCATCCAATAACGGGGTTACCCAGTATTCATGTGAGCCCATTGCCAAAGACAAAACATGCAGTAGCACTTCCTCTTGCGATGAGGTGTCACCTTGATCATCCTGGGTCTGCTCTAGGGTATGCAGGGTTCCTCTTTTTGTCGGCCAGACCACAGGCCTCTTTTTCTTTTGTTTACAGGCACACTCAATGTGTCCCTTTTTGCCACAGTGTCGACACACCAGGTCCTTACACCAGCATTCCGATGCCTGGTGATCCGGCTTACCAGAGCGGTAACATTCTTGACTCTGCACAGTTTTGTGGGTCGGTTCTTGTGACACTTTTTGCACCCTAGGGGATGCACCGATGTATTGCGCCTCCCTTGTAGCCAGTTCCATGGAGACAGCAATATCAACAGCCTTCTGTAAGGTAAGCTGAGCCTCTGTCAGTAGGCGCTTCCGTATAGCTTCACTGTAGAGGCCACACACTAACCTGTCACGCAGGGCATCATTTAACATTTCTTTAAATTCACAGTGTTCTGCTAGCTTTTTTAAAATGGCTACAAATTGTACAACTGTTTCATCTTCCTTTTGGTCTCTTTTGTGGAACCTATATCTTTCAGCAATTACTAGTGGTTTTGGGGAAAAATGGGACCCCAGGATTTCCACAATGTCACTGTAAGATTTAGTTGCTGGCTTAACATGGTGTAGTAAGCTGCGTAGCAGGGAGTAGGTTTTAGCCCCTACAACACTTAAGAATATTGGTACCTTCTTCGCTTCTGTAATGTCATTTGCAATAAAAAAAGCTCAAAACGCTCAGTATACACATGCCACTGCTCCAGATTCTCATCAAAAGGTTCCAGTGGCCTGGTCAGAGTAGCCATGATTTTAGTTTCACTTTCACAGTCAGTGCAAACAAGCAGCTTTTTTGTTTGTTTGTTCTTTACCTTGACTTCTACTTCCTTCTGTTACTGGAGCAGCACCGGAATCCCATCTTCGTCGCCACTTGTTATATCCTTGGGGGGAGCCGGTTTAGGAAGAAATCAGTTGAGGCCAGAGAGCTGACAGCTAACAAAACCACCATTTTATTTACAGAGACAGAGAGCTCACTCAGCCGGCTGAAGCTGGCTGAGCTAACCCATAATAATCTAACTCAGTTGCCATAGCAACAAAAACCATGACAACCAAATACACAACAACATGGGTCTCCCATGTCCTGGATGAGTGCTCTAACCACTGGTCTACTTGGTATAATGGCAGCTCCACAGTTGCTATCATCATTGTGGTTGTTTCATGCAGGACCCAATCCAGTAGGCATGCTCTAGGGAGGCTTATGATAATGCCTATCAGATCATGGACAATAGGTGGGGGAATACCTAGTTTGAGGAGACCACTGTAAGTTTGAAACTGAGCTGATCAGGGTGTCAGGACTTAGGCAGCTTTGTACATGCCCACTGAGAGAAATTTAGGTACCTAGGGAATTTTACTAGCAGAAATGTAGGCACCTGGGGAATTTAGGCAACAGGTAAGCATGGGTTTGAGGTAGGGCTGTCAATTAATCGCAGTTAATAGAATACCAACTGACATTTATTAAATATTTTTGGCTATCTACATTTTCAAATATATTGATTTCCATTACAACACAGAATGCAAAGTGTACAGTGCTCACTTTAAATTATTTTTATTACAAATATTTGCACTGTAAAAGTGATAAACAAAAGAAATAGTATTTTTCAATTCACCTCATACAAGTACTGTAGTGCAACCTCTATTCTGAAATTGTAACTTACAAATGTAGATTTTCTTTGTTACATAACTGTACTCAAAAACAAAACAGTGTAAAACTTTAGAGCCTACAAGTCCACCCATTCTTACTTCAGTCAATCACTCAGACAAACAAGTTTGGTTACAATTTTCAGGAGATAATGCTGCCTACTTCTTGTTTATGATGTCACCTGAAAGGAAAAACAGGTGTTCGCAGGGCACTGTTGTATCTGGCGTCGCAAGATATTTATGTGCCAGATGCGCTAAAGATTCATATGTCCCTTCATGCTTCAACCATCATTCCAGAGGACATGCGTCCATGCTGATGACGGGTTTTGCTTGATAATGATCCAAAGCAGAGCGGACTGACTCATGTTCATTTTCATAATCTGAGTCAGATGCCACTAGCAGAAGGTTGATTTTCTTTTTCGGTGGTTCCGGTTCTGTATTTGAGTGTTGCTCTTTTAAGACTTCTGAAACCATGCTCCACACCTCATCCCTCTCAGATTTTGGAAGGCACTTCAGATTCATAAACCTTGGGTTGAGTGCTGTAGCTTTTTTTAGAAATCTCACATTGGTACCTTCTTTGCGTTTTATCAAATCTGCAGTGAAAGTGTTCTTAAAACAAACATGTACTGGATCATCATACGAGACTGCTGTAACATGAAATATATGGCAGAATGCGGGTAAAACAGAATAGGAGATATACAACTGTCCCCCAAGGAGTTCAGTCACAAATTTAATTAACGCATTATTTTTTTAACAAGCATCATCGGCATGGAAGCAGGTCCTCTGGATTGGTGGCTGAAGCATGAAGGGACATACGAATGATTATCATATCTGGCACTTAAATACCTTGCAACGCTGGCTACAAAAGTGCCATGCGAATGCCAGTTCTCACTTTTAGGTGACATTATAAATAAGAAGCATGCAGCAGTGTCTCCTGTAAATGTAAACAAACTTGTTTGTCTGAGCAATTGGCTGAACAAGAAGTAGGACTGAGTGGACTTGTAGGCTCTAAAGTTTTACATTGTTTTGGTTTTGGTTTTTAATGTAGGTTTTTTTGTACATCATTCTACATTTGTAAGTTCAACCTTAATGATAGAGAGATTGCACTACAGCACTTGTATTAATATTTGTAATTAATATAAAGTGAGCACTGTACACTTTGTATTCTGTGTTGTAATTGAAACCAATATATTTGAAAATGTATAAAACATCCAAAAATATTTAAATAAATTGTATTCTATTATTGTTTAACAGCGTGAATAATTGTGCAATTAATTTTTTTATCGTGCATTTAATCATGCAATTAATTTTTTTAATTGCACAATTAAAATTTTTTTTAATTGCTTGACAGCCCTAGTTTGAGGATCTAAATTTTGAACTGAGGCACCTAAGATGGCAGTTAAGTGCCAAAATACCTTTGTGGCTCTAGAGAGACAAGGTGGGTGAGATAGTATCTTTTATTGGACCAACGTGTGAATTTAGTGTTTTCTTGACATCTACGATGCTGAAAATGTACCATACCTCTAACTGAAAGGGTCAGGCCCCAGCCTCCTCTGTGCATGCTGTGATCAGTGAGATACTGGTCAATGCATGTTGGCCTCCCCCTTTATACCCTCTGCATGACCTCTACCTCTCCACACTTTCCTACCCACGGTACACCTTTCTCGAGTTAGGGCAGGCACTAAGTGCTCCTTGGGATGAGATTATATCTATGTTTGGAAAACACTGAGCACTCTGTCGGATTTAAACAAACAATAATACAACACTACAATCCATGTTTAACCGTGGAAGTGGGCTTTTGGAAATGATATTATGATAATTATTAGAATATCTCTCTTATGTTAGGTAATGAACGAGATACAAATGCCTAGATGGTAGAACAGTACTATGTTAATACTTAAAAGTCAACATCTTTCTTTTTGAAAAGGCTGATGAAGTTGATATTTGTGTTTAAATCTTCTTTTGTCTTCTCTCTCTTAAACAAGTTAGAGAAGGAAATATAACAACGGGTTAAAAAACAGAGGCTGGAGAAGCTTGGATAACAAAACAGTCTGAAATTTAAATGAATAATGCTGCAGGAAAAGTATGGTCTTGCAACAGTTAATGAAGCTTGGTAGGACAAAGTACACAACTGAAATGTTAATGGAGAAGATACATACAGAAAATAGAAAAAGGAGATGAAATGGGAGGGGGGTTATTTTATATATAAATACATACCTAGTTCTAGAGGGTGCTAATATGAATGAACTATTGAGGTTAAAAGCTAGAGAGAAAGTATATGATATTTTACATTCAGAATCTGTTATGAACAGACAACTGAAAGGGAAATATAAGGATGAATCATTCTAAAGGAAATGGAACAGATGGCTAGGTCAAATTACTTGGTATTCTCAAACAACTTCAATGATCTAGGTCAGGGATTGGCAACCTTTCAGAAGTGGGATGCCGAATCTTCATTTATTGACTCTGATTTAAGGTTTCGCGTGCCGGTAATGCATTTTAACGTTTTTAGAAGGTTTCTTTCTATAAGTCTATAATATATAACTCAACTATTGTTGTATGTAAAGTAAATAAGGTTTTTAAAATGTTTAAGAAGCTTCATTTAAAATTAAATTAAAATGCAGAGCCCCCTGGACCGGTGGCTAGGATCCAGGCAGTGTGAGTGCCACTGAAAATCAGCTCGTGTGCCACCATTGGCACCCGTACCATAGGTTGCCTACCCCTGATCTAGGTATTTACTCATACAAAAATGCAGTGAAGCAAAATGTCCTTGATACATTCTTTGTTTTATGGAAATAAAGGCAATCAGTAGGGAGACCAGCTTGGTTAGAGTTTATACTTCACCAGAAATGAAGATGGAAAGATGGGGATATTAAGATGGTGAAACCTGGAATCCACTGATCAGGATCAAATTGGAGTTTACATATCAAGAAGGAGGAGAACCCCCAGAGATATTAAGTATCAGCAAGAGGGAATGTCAGACTGAAAGAGTGACTGGGAAAATGAAATAGGGTTGATGTACAAATCAATTGGTGCAGAGATACTATGTTAATGGGTACACTAGAGATGCCTAGGTCATGTCTACACTGTGTGCACTATGGAGGCATAGCTATGGTGCTGGAGCTATTCTCCTGTAACCCTGTAATGTTGATGCAGGCTACAGAGATGGAAGGGATTTATCTGTTGCTGTAGGAACTCCACCTCCCCAAGCGACAGAACTAGGTTGAAGGAAAAATTCTTCCGTTGATCTAACTGCATATACACAGGGTTAAGTCAGCACAGCAATGCGCTCAGGCTTGTGGACTTTGACACTCCAGAGTGCCGTAACTCTGTCAACCTAAATTTTAAGTGTAGACCAGGCCTAACGTAGCTGCAGGGAGGGGGAGTCTTAAAAGGTGTTCTTTGTAAGGGTCAAAAGGAAATAAGGCTAAAATGGAGGACAATCACAACCAAAATACAGCTGCACTTTTGTTGGTGTTGCGTAGCATTTTTTCCTATTTTTGAATCAGGTGAGGAACAGAAGGTATCACAGAAAATTGAAAAACATGAAAGAAATTAACAGACATCACACAAAGATTTATCTTAAGATTCCAGAAAAAGAAAAGCCACTGATTGTACAGAAATGACCTCCGAGATCTAGCAACCAGATTTTTTCCAAAACAATTCACGCTATCTCCTACTTGCAAAGTACTGTATAAAATAGTGACCCATATAAATCACACACCTACAGGAAACAGACAAGTAAATACCAAGATAAGTTACAATAATAAATTTACAAAAAAAGTGGAACTTGATACATCCCAGTAAAACATTCAGTACATCAGCATAGGGTAGAACAGTTTCATAGCTTGACAATCAATTATTTCCCTTCATACTGACACTTAATAAGTGGAAATAATAAAGAATAATGTTGACAAATTGTCCTTAGCTTAAATCTGAATATTTCCCGCAAAACTTCTTTAGTTTTCCCAAGAGCACTAATGGATTCTGTTCCCATTAAAATGAATGGCAAAACTCCCTATGATTTCAATGAAAGGAAGATCAGACTTTGATTAAGATTTGGTTAAGGAGACACAGCACTGATGAAAGGAAATTAATCAGATCTCATGACTCCGGAGGTGCAAAGCAGATGATTTAAGCCCTTCTTAACTGGCCAGTGGAAGACTCCCTTGGTGTAAGGGAATCCTACAGTGGCATAGGGCCTCTGTAGCAGTTTTTATGCCACCCATTCTGCTGAACCCAAATGGAGGATGGTGACCAGGGAAGAGAGAGAGCACGGCCAGAGTGCCCGTTTTCCAGAACAGCCTTGTCAGAACAGCCATCATAACACAGAGAAGCACTAAAACTGCTCGACCTTATGCCAGGGACCAGGCTGGTATCTGCTGGTATCAGGTCAAGAATGAGGCTGCATTTGCCCTCTCCCTGGCTGTGTGCCAGTCACAGCTCAATCAGTCAGGAGGATCTGGACTCAAGAAAGGGTTGTAGGGGTTGCCTCATATACCTACACAGGTCTGTCGCATCTTACGCGCATTTAACATGCGCAATTTCAGTTTTACGCGGTCGGCAAAAACAAAAACAAAAAAAGAGAAAAATAACAATTTAAATACTGTTTCTGTAGTGTGGGCGATTCCGCCCACCATTCAACCCAATGTAATTTTGACTATATGCGGTTTTCGCTTTACGTGCTAACCGCGGAACGGAACCCCCACATAAGATGAAACTCGCCCATAGCAGCTATCCACAGATGTTCACCTAATACTGTCCTGGTGCTATTAGATGTCCAGACTTTTATAATCTTTTTCACTTTAGCCAGTCATCTGACCCAAGCAGTTTAATACTATAAACTTGCTTAAAACATGGGAGGTTGCCAGCCCTGAAGATTAATGGGAAGAAAGAGACTTCTGGCTCATTTTTTTCTTAACCATGGGACAGATTCTTATGAAGAGATACAGCATTCTGTCAGGGATGCTACTGTCAGTAGTTAAATGCAAGTAAAGAGTTATGTAAGACTCCCTGGTAAAGTTACGTGAGAGGGTTTGTCTGTGCAGTCTGAACATTACCATTAAATACTATGACGTGTTCTTTAATTCAAGGGAAGTTTTAAAAGATAAGACGATGACGCATAAAGGAGTCCACTGCATTACAACAGTCTTCTGGTAATTCTTTTTAAATTTTTGAACATTTCAGGACTTAACTTCATCTTTACAACTGTAATCTTTATTTACAACTCAATAGCATATTTTTAAAGGAAATTAATCCTTTACAGAGTTATAGGTGAGCCTGCATTTTATCATGTATTTACAATGAACAAATGCAGCTCTCTCTTACTTCATAGATTCTTCCTTCTAGGAAGGATGAATTAATTAATCTGGATCAACTCCATGAATCAAATTCTTCTCTGAAAGTAGTTTAGTTCACAACAGTAGTACTCTGGCTTTACACTGATGTAATGGAATGCAAAATTTGTCTCTATATTTGAAACATAATGAACATGCTTTCTGAATACAGCACATCAGCTGTAGAGCTTAACAGTAGTTTAAATGTTGGTTTTTAAGGAACCATCAATTAATCCAAATGCTCTTTTATCATCAGGTATCAGTTCATCCAAGCCACTACGCTAGACATGGAAACCACAATACATTTTTTGATTCAGGCAGCATGTATTATAAAACATTTTCATATACCATCTTTGAATGGGAATATTGCCTGGTGGAGGTAAGTTGGATAGGAATATACTTGAGTGTCTCATTACATATCCACTGTCTGAAATGTATATTATGTGGGAGTAATTTCTCACTTTTTGGATCTGAAGAACTGAAGGGTCTGTCTGTGGATTAAATGTTCATCTACATGCATTTGTTGCTTTCTCATAAAATGGCTGTTGGCAGTTTATTAAAGGTCTATAAGTCTCTAGGACAGGAACAGAACTATTAAAAACTTCGAGAGATGAAAGTTTTTTAAATGATTACTGTTACTTAATAGCTGTATTACAGTAATGTGCAGAGGTCTCAGTCAGGACAGTGGCTCCATCATGCGAAGCACTATAAAACACATACTGTATAAGATTATAACTTTACAGTGGACAGATGTGTACTATAAAAATAATGAGATTATGTACAGAAGAAAAAACAATTTATCCTTTTAAGCTGCAAGAAAACTCATGTTGTGACTAAGAGCTAGGGGAAAGCTGACAGGTATGAAGAACCACATGGTTTGGCCAGAGACATCCCTTAGGGACAAATTTATCAAAGGAGAACTCTATAGCCTAGTAAAGAGGACAGGAAAGAAGTGGTAAAGTACAAGGAGGTGCTACTAAGGAATGGTGAAATGTAAGAGAGTTCCATTTAAATATAAACATGTGAAGGCAAGCAACTGAATATTGACAAAACGTACAAGTGAAGGATGAACTAGAGTGCCTGGTATTAAATGAGGATATGACTATAACAGGCATCATGGACACTTGGCAGGAAGAGGATAGTCAATAGGACACAGTAATATCAGGGTAAAAAATACACAGGAATGATAAAGTAGGTCACGCTGGTGAAGTGGCACTGTATGTGAAAGAAAGCACAGAGTCAAATAGACTAAATATCTTAAATGACTTATACTGTACCACCGAATCTCTATGGGTAGAAAATCCATGCTTGAACAATAGGAGTATAGCAGTAGGAATATATTACCAACTACCTCATTAGGATGGTGACTGTGAAATGCTCAGGGAGATTAGAGAGGTTACAAAGGCAGAAAAATGCAATGATGATGGAGGATTTCAACTATCCTCATATTTACAGGGTATATGTCACCTCAGGAAGGAATGCAGAGAGAAAATTTCTAGACACCATTAATGACTGCGTCTTGGAGCAGCATGTCTTAGAACCCACAAAGGAAGAGACAATTCTTAGGAGCACAGGATCTGGTCCAAGAGGTGAATATAGCTGAACCACTCAGTAATAGCACATAATGTAATTAAATTTAACATCCTTGTAGGGGGAAAGTGCCAAATAAACCCACCACAGTAGCATCTAACTTCAAAAAGGGGAACTACACACAAATGAGGAAGTTAGTTAAATGGAAATTAAAAAGAACAGTCACACAAATGAAAGGTGTGATTAAGATTAAGGTCAGAAGTGACCATTATGATCATCCAGTCTGACCTCCTGCACAATGCAGACCACAGAATCTCACCCACCCACTCCTGTAACAAACCCCTAACCTATGTTTGAGTTATTGAAGTCCTCAAATTGTGGTTTGAAGACCTCAAACTGCAGAGAATCCTCCATAATAGAGGTTTAAACTAAATGTATATCCCAATTAAAAAAAAAAGACAGTAAGAGGACCAAAAAAATACCACCATGACTAAACAGCAGAATTAAAGAGGCAACTGGAGGCAAAAAGCATCCTTTAAAAATTGGAAATCAATCCTGAGGAAAACAGAAAGAAGCATAAACTCTGGCAAGTAAAGTATAACAAGGCAGGCCAAGACAGAATTTGCAACTAGCCAAGGACACAAACATAAACAGCAAAAAATGTTTTGGTAGATCAGAAGCTGGAAGCCTGCCAAAAAGTCAGCAGGGCCACTGGATGGTTGAAGTGCTTAAGGAGCACTCAAGAAAGACAAGGCCATTGCGAAGAAGCTACACAAATAATTTGCATCCCTCTTCACTGCAGACAATAAGGGATAGATTCTGGCACCTGTGCCATTCTTTTTAGGTGACAAATCTGAGGAACTGTCTCAGATTGAGGTGTCATTAGAGGAGGTTTCTGAACAAATTGATAAAATTAAATAGCAATAAATCCCCAGGATCAGATGGTACTCACCCCAGAGTTCTGACAGAAATCAAATAGGAAACTGCAGAACTTCTAACTGGGCTATGTAATCTATTGCTTAAATCAGCCTCTGTATCAAATGACTGGAGGATAGCTAATGTAATGTAAAAAGCTCCAGAGGTGATCCTGTCAAGTACAGGCCATTAAGCCTAACTTCAGTACCAGACAAATTGTTTAAAACTATAGTAAAGAACAAAATCAGATACATAGGTAAACATGGTGTGTTGGGGAAGATTCAACACTGCCTTTGTAAATGGCAATCATGCCTCACCAATCTGTTAGAATTCTTTGAGGGTGTCAACAAGCATGTGACGAGGGTGATCCAGTAGATACAGAACACCTGGACTTTCAAAAAGCCTTTGATGACGTTCCACACCAAAGACTCTTAAGCAAACTATAGAGTCATGGGATAAGAGGAAAGGTCCTCTCATGGATCAGTAACTGGTTGAAAGACAGGAAACAGAGTAGGACTAAACAGCCAATTTTCACAAAACAGAGGTAAATAACAGGATTTCCCAAGGATCTGTAATGGGACCTGTGCTGTTCAACATATTCATAAATGATCAGGGGAAAAAAAAATCGCTGGCGGAGCCCCGCTGCCACAGCCCCGAGGTAGCAGCAGCAGGGCTCCAGCAGTGATTAAAGGGCCTGGGACTCCCCGCAGCAGCTGGAGCCCCGGACCCTTTAAAGCGCCGCCAGAGCCCCGCTGCTACTGCGCTATATGCAAACCCGTGTTATATCGGGTTGCATTATAGTGGCACAGAGGTGTATAACTGGGTTCAAAAAAGAATTAGACCTATCCTCTATGAACTCATCTATCAATGGCTGTTAGCCAAGATGGTTAGGGACACAACCCCATGCTCATAGGTGCCAACTCTGTGGGTGCTCTGGGGCTGGAGCACTCATAGAAAAAAATTGGTGGGTGCTCAGCACCCACCAGCAGCTCCCCATGGCCCCCCTCGCTCCAGCTCACCTCTGCCTCCTCTGCGATCACGCCGCCGTGGCCTGCTTCTCCCCCCTCCCTCCCAGCGCTTGCGCCGCAAAACAGCTGATTTGCGGGACGGGGGGGAGGGGGAACGCAGTGCACTGGGGGAAGAGGCGGGGCTGGGGCGGGGATTTGGGGAAGGGATCCAATAGGAGCAGGGAGGGAGCGGAGTTAGGGCGGGGACTTTAGGGAGGGGGTTGGAATGGGAGCAGGGGCAGAGATGGGGTGGAGTCGGGGCGGGAAAAGGGGTGGGGGGGGCGTGGGCACCCACCGGCGCCAGAGAAAGTTGGCACCCATGCCCATGCTCCACTCATATTGCTAGATTGCCTCTGGCTGCCAGAAACTAGGACTAGACAACAGGGGATGGATCACTCAAAAGTGCCCTGTTTTGTTCATTCCCCCTGAAGCATCTGGCACCGGCCACTGTCAAGGACAGGATAGTGAGCTAGATGGACCACTGGTCTGACTCAGTATGGCCATTCTTATGTGCTTTTTTTTTTTTTCCTAGGGCAGAGGCTGTGCTTTTGTTTTCAGATACACTTGTTTTTAGTATTGCTGTGCCCAGACCACACAGTCTAAATTCAACGTGATGCAACAAGGGAGGGTATCTGACAAAGGAGGGAAGAGGAAGGTGATAACGATTATTTTGGTAGCTGTATTTGCAGGGGTGGCTCTATGTATTTTGCCGCCCCAAGCACGGAAGTCAGGCGGCTTTTGGCAGCATGCCTGTGGGAGGTCTGCTGGTAACGCGGATTTGGCGGCATGCCTGCAGGCGGTCCACCGGTCCCGTGCCTTTGGCATGCCCGCTGCCAAATTGCTGCCAAAGCTGCGGGACCGGCAGATCTCCCGCAGGCATGCCGAAGGTAGCCTGACTGCCGCTCTCACGGTGACCGGCAGGCCGCCCCCTGCGGCTTGCCGCCCCAGGCACGTGCTTGGTGCACTAATGCCTGGAGCCGCCCCTGTGTATTTGGATGAAGTGAAGGCGTAGACATGAATAATATAAAAATACTTAAGAACAGTTTCTGAGGAGGAGCTTCCACCCTTATTAGGGGGAAAATACCAAATTAAAAATCTTGGGTGTAATTTTAAACACCTGAATGCTTAAGATAGGCATCTAGTTCTACACCTGGGTACTCATATCAGTGCATAAGCACTCAAATGTTGATCTGAACCCCCAGAAGTGAAATGGGCATCCTGACACAGCCCAGTTTTCAAGTAGGCATCGAAAGCCTGCAGCATGTCATACCTGGTGTTAGGGTTTGAGATAAAAATCAGCCCACAGTTCTGAGCATGTTCTTGAAGCTACACAACTTATATTTGGGGTGTTTCCTCACACAATTATGCTGCAGATATTTTGAGCATCCTTTCTGTCTTCCACAAACAATACTACTTCATAGGAGAGAGAATTTGCAACCAAATTCTTGGTATTGTCTTGGGTAACCTCCAAGCAATGGTCACATATAGCAACCTTCTCACATCACTGTGGACACCTGCAGATTCCTCAGTTTTCACTTTAGTACTGAACCCCAATTTCAAGTATCAGATATCTGTGTTTTGACAAATATTTAACACTTAACTGGAAATTAAAATTTCAAGTACAACAAATCCAAGGCAACGAGTGACTCCAGGTCCTGTACAGACAGAGGGTCATGATGTGAGGAAGTGGGACAGAATCACTTCATATCTTCCAATATTTGAAGGATGGTGAAAAAGTTGGCACTGAAACGTGTAAGCAAATGAGCCTGACAAATTTGTTCTTTCCTGAGTTTCCTTGCGTCTGTGTGCCAAATCTTGCTTTCAAAAGCAGGACCCTACTTCCTGTAAATACAATCCATAAGGCTGGCAGTTGAAAATAAACTCTGCCTTCAATCCACAAAAAACCTGGGGTCATTCCCTCCTATTTGAAATAGCATGGCTGGCACAGAACTCCCCATTTTTCTCACATTTCCAACAGACCAAACTCAAAGTAAAGATTTGCTATCTCAGAACATTTTGGAGCTGAAATGTAAATATTACCATGCAGGGAAGCAGGACTTGAACGTTATTTTTAATACAGCTGTAGGATGGTAGAAAGAAATTTGTCCTGGCAGCAGAGAACACCTCAAGGGAACAAGGCATAACAGCAAGGAATGAGTGATTACAAGCAGGACTGTGCCAACTATAAATCGGAAAGATGGGATTGGTGCTGAACACAAAGCCTTCTTTGTTGTCCTTTGTGAAACTGTTAAGAATTCTGGTAATATCTTAAGGACCATTTTCAGCAGTGATTTAATCAAATCAGAAATAAAACAAGGTTGGGTTGATTTAAATTAACAAGTCATTTAAAAGCTGCATATTATTTGGTCCAAATAGAGAAGTTTCCAGTACAGTACTTTCAAAACACATCAAAATTATTTCACATTTGTTAATCACTAAGAGTGTACTTAGCACTGCATAAACACATGATGTAGAGAAAAGCATGCTTCCTGCTTCACTATGCTTATTTTAAAGGCCCAATCCTGCAAGAAGTTGAACACCAGAGATCCCTCTAATTTTTTACATCCATGTGCGGAATGACTTTTGATATGTACATTAATATGGAGGTGATGTGTGACACATCACCTTCACATTGGTGCACATACAAAATTCATAGGGTGGGACCGAGGGGTTCGGAGTGTGGGAATGGGCTCAGGGCTGGGGCAGAGGGTTGGGGTGCGGCGTGGGTGAGGGCTCTGGCTGGGGGAGTGGGCTCTGCTGTGGGGCCAGGGATGAGGGGTGCATACTGCCCTGGGGCTGCAGTGGGGAGAAAGGACTCCCCCCACAGCCCTCTTTCCCCACAGCAGCTTGGGACTGGGTGACAGGTGCTTCTCCCCAGCAGTGGCAGCTCTGGCAGCTCTGGGCCAGGCTGAGGGAGGGGCTCCTCTCCCTGGCAGCTCTGGGCCAGGCTGAGGGAGGGGCTCCTCTCCTGCGGGCCTGGGCCGGACTGGGCAAGGGGCTCCTCTCCCTCCGGAGGGCCTGGGCTGGGCCAGGGAATAGGCGTCTCTCCCCGCCTGCCTGTGCATCCCTGGAGAGCAGGTCAGGCAGCTTACAGGGAACGTAGTTGAACACCCTCAATTCCTGTTGAATTTATGATTGGATCACCAAGTATAGAATACAGAAGTGTTGCTTGATTCCTACTGACTATTAAAGCAGAATTTTGCAAGGATAAGGAATAGCTGATTAGCATGATTTCCTGTTGTCTCACAGATTAATACCCTGAAAATAAGTTCAACGCCTAACCTCTGTGTTAGTTGGTCTTCTACGAGATTGATATATATACTAAGGACACACTAAGTAGCAAGATACTATAGAATCATTGAGAGACATAATGGGTATATTATTCAATTAACTAGTTTTACCTAATGAATGGCATTCCTGTTTGAGCAAAATCATATTATTTACTGTATTACTAACTTTATACAAACAGGAATAACATTCATTTGCTAAAATTTGGAAATATATGTACCTGCAGGCAGGTAACATAGCGCAGTGGTTATAGGAAGGCACTAAGCACTAGAACACCAGAGTCGCTGTGTGAGCTCTAGCAATCCATTTAACCACTTTGTGCTTCAGTTTCCTCATCTATAAAACAGAAAATACTTATCCACTTGTGTAAATCACTTTAAGAGTTTGAGGTGACACCACGTAAGTGAAAGGTATTATCATATCTCACCCAGTATCCCCTAAGTGTATATGATTCTTTAAAAAGTTATTTTTTCCCTTTGAAAATCTCCATAAAAAAGCCTGAAAATGAATACAAATAGCTTTGTGATCTCCTAAAGAAAAAGGGAAATGTTACTAATCACTAAGGCACGTAAATCTGAAAGATAAAATGACTCTCAACTGTCAGACACTTCTTAATATTTAGAACTGAGCTCAGTTAACTATGGAAACTATTCGTCATCTGTTAGTAGACAGTGATACCTCCCGTGTTAAGAAACTGTAGTCTTCTAACACCCTCATCATCAAACAGTTCATTTGACAGAAGGAAAAGCAGAGTCTGGAAAGTTGAGTTTAGGTTTGTGGTTTCCATGACTGACTTTTGAGAGGAGATTTGTTGCATTTATTTTTAAGAAATGTTGATGTTGGTTTTTTAATTACTATTGTTTTCAGGTTTTGATATTTCTAAAAGGCCTCACTCCTACAAGGAGCTTGCTGTGGTGGGGTCACTGAGCTCAGTTGGTGCTACCAGAAAACACTCAGAACCTTTCAGAATTAGCTCCATAATTGTATTCATTTACAAAAATGTAATTCCTTGAGTGCTCACATTGTAGATCCAAAAGAGACAGTCCACCTGATTCACCACTGCGTTACTCCAGTTTTACTCACTGAAATCACTAGAATTACATTGGCACAAAACTGGAGTAACTCAGTGATGAATCAGGCCCAGTAAATTTTGATTTGAAATCAAAAAGAGGGAGTCACAACAACCCCTAAACTCATACGTACAGTACAAAATCACAAGAGAACATTGAGATAATTCAGCAGCGTTTTACCATTCACAAACAAAAATCACTTTGTTGAAACAGAGACGAGACTAACCCCAGTCTTTTTTCTTAAATTAAAGAGCACACTGATTAAAGCGGCACTTAGATTGTAAACATTTTGTCTTTATTTTCTAAAGACGCTCCTAGCATCTTTGTGGATGACATAAAATAATAAAACAATGATTTAATATTACTTGTGAGTGACAAAATCCCAGCCATTCAGTTTTAATCATCAAACATAAGACAAAATAAAAGGTTAAGAAGACACTTGATCATGTTCTATAATTATCTACAGAGAAAGATGATATCAGATACTTCAGAGCTCTTTTGTCTAGCAGATAAAGGCATAACAATATCCAAAGGCTGAAAGCTGAGGTCAGTAAAATTCAGACTGGAAAAGAGAGGTAAATTTTTCATAGTAAGCGTAATTCAGCATTGGAACAGATTACCAAGTGCTGTGGTAAATTTTCCTTACTTGGGAATTTTTAAAATAAGAATGGAGGTCTTTCTAAATGTATAGCTTTATCTTTCCCAGCATTATAGTATTTCCTTGCAGTTTGCAAAACCAAAATGAAACAATCCTGTACTGAACCAACTCTTTATTAAAAATCCTAGAAAACATTTTAATCACATCAGTAAAACCAACAAAATGTTACTGAAGATACAAATAATCTATGTATTTCACCTAAATACTATCTGGAAAAAAATACACAAATGCTGTCCTATTTAAAGAGAAAGTAGAACCTACCTACTGTGATGTTCCCTGTTTTAGTTTGAAGGGTTGTGTCACCTATAAGAGAAAAACAGAGTCGATGTTTTAATGATAAGAGAAACTTATTTTATTATTTTATACAGTCCATTCGGAGACTGCACACATTATCTGCATATCTGGGAGTCCTGCTCCAATGACCATAATGCAACTGCTAGTCTACATATTTTTATTTGGGTTGCACATAAAAATTAACAAAATAAATCAATACAAAATATATTATTTTATATTCACAGAGTTGCATTCTATGAAAATTCTTAACAAATGTGGAAATAAAGTTTAAAAATATGAAGATATGGAAAATAATTTGTGTAAAACTTTATGAACATATAGACCAAAAAAAAAAAGCCAAAAGCATTTCATGGGCATCAACCAATACTTTTTTATTATTATTTTTTTGTGCCAGGTTTTGTTTTGTTTTTTAAATTGTACAGTTAACTACATAGGCCATATGGCTGACTAAATTGGTTTAATTGTATGTGTAACAAAAATAGCATACAGACAGCTAACCAAAAAAAGTTTCCATCTTCCAACAGGGATATATTTTCCAAGCTGAGCATGGGGGATTGCAATAATATTTTTTTTCCAGGAGGGGTTTTTCTGTTTCATACTGCAGGGCTTCTTCTTAAAAAATTCCTGTGGAGTCATTGCACATTACCATGCTATTCCCTTCAAACCTCTCTTCATGTCAGACTCCAATGTCAATCTGTGCAAGTAATCACATTAGTATCTGCAGCCCTGTTTTGAAAGAATTCAATGAAATGAGGAGCCGACAAAGTCATAAATCTGCTAAAGGAATCAGTTTATTGTAAACTGACTTATGTAATTTTTGAGCAAGCACATATCAAGATCGTGGAAAGTAGTAAATAATTTATCAGTTTTGAATTTGTTTAGCAAAACATGATTCTGTTCAGCCGTACTACAGTATTATATTTGTTTCTTATGGACACCAGGGCAATCTATTTGACAAAGAAAGGGCTGGTGTTGCAAGGTGTAGAGCAGTGGTTCTCAACCCAGGGTCCACAAACCCCTGGGGATCCTCAGACTGTCTCTAAGATTTCCAAAGGGGTCTGCACTTCCATTAGAAATTTTTTAGGGGTCCACAAATGAAAAATGGTTGAGAACCAGTGGTGTGGAGGGTCCCACTGGAGATATCAAGCATCCTCAATTTTCACAGACTTTATTGGGATTCAATAGTTCTAAGCACCTAACACAATCTGGCCCCAAGAGATTAAAGAGAACAAGCGTAGAATAGTGCAAGAGATCTGAAGCTGAAGCATGTAAAATCATCTCGTTGTACTTGTCAATTTCTGATCAGACAGTACCACATCGTGTTATATGCAGATGTCTTCAGACATAGTAAAATCCATGTACTGTACTCTTCCTGTTCAACAACAGTGCTTGCAAGGCCAGTGCCTAAGGCTTACGATCTACCTCATTTAAAAAAAAAATCATGTAGTTAGTGGTCTCTCAATAGCTGGTAGAAGGTATTATACACATACTCATATTTATGGAGCAACATTCACACACAAAATACATTCAAAATGCCAAGCAGAACTGCACAGGAAAGTAGTATACTGCAAAATACAGTTTAAAAATGATTTCCATGATTCAGAAATTGACAACAATATGATGAAAGAAATTTATAATTTTCAAGCCCCTCAGAACAAGACTGAAAATTTTCACATCAGAGGTCAAACTGGGCAGTCATAGAAGACAAGAGGCATAACTAAGGACGGAATAAGACCGTTTTTATACGTTCTGACAACTTGAAAGGGGTTTCCCCTCCCTTGCCCTTTCCAGCCTCAGGTATACAGCCCATGTATAGGTCTCCTCTTTTCCTCCTTTTGGTTATTAATACTTATTTCTACACAACATAAAGAGACATAGGGCCAGATTCAGACCTGTTGTAATCAGGTGACTCAAACGGACCTGCAGCCACTTACTTGAAATTAGCCCCTAGTTTATAAATTATTAAAGAGATCCCAGAAGAACATTAAACATTTGGAGATCAGTGAATTCTCATAAATCACATTAACTCAGCCAATTTGACAGGTTGTTTGGAAGCCAGAGAGGAATTTCTTTCTGTGCTGAGTTGTGAAATGTCCATAGAGTATATACAAAACTGACTTTTAAGTCATTTAATTATTCCATTAATATCAATATTTAGTTAAACTTAAAATTTTTCAGCTAACTAATCCTTGAGTCTAAATATATCTGGGGTGGAGCAGAGGAGATCAGACTATATTTAAATAATTAGTTGGTTTATTCTGCACTACTGGATGTGATGTTGTGGTGAAATACTGTAAATACTGCACTCTAGCTGCTTTAATAAATCACTGATGGTGGTGGGTTAATGGTTCAATGATTTCTGTTCTTTCTGAATATTAATTAGAACCTTTTCCTGCATTCCTACGTTTTGTTTATCTATAGATATTGTAAGTCTCAGCATCAAGGTCAGCTTGAGGCCAAACTCAAGATGTGGCTCCTGGGATGTGAAGAGTGGCATCATATTTCTCTTGTATTGTGAATTCCTGACTTAGGCCCATAAGGGGACAAGGCATGTTAGGTTGCATGGGAAGGGATAGAGTTCATATCCTAGCACTCCTTCTTAGCTTTGGTTTTCTACTGTGAAGTTGATGCTATTCAGACCTATGCCCATGAAGGAGCTAACACCAGACGGCTACAATACGTAGAATTTTGAAATGAAGTCACTTAACACATAGTAATTCCATAATCTGTAATTAAAAATGTATAAGACTCATTTTTGTGCAGGGATCATATTTTCGTGTGCTTTTACAGTGCCAAGCTCAAGGAATAACAAGCCTTTCCACGTGTCATAGCTTCTTTATAATATCTGGGTGATAAGTTAATGATAGCATAAGAGAGTTCCCATTTTAACCTTCCTTCACGCTGCACATAGCCCAGATCTTTTGAATCAAAAGTTCATTTCAAAAGCTTATATGACAGAGGAGGAGAAAGGTCTGGGTGTATTGGTTTATCACAGAATGACTATGAGCCACCAACGTGATGCAGATGTGAAAAAGGCTAATGCAGTCCTAGGCAGGCACAGGTGAGGTATTTCCAGTAGAGACAGGAAATATCTGTTACCATTATACAAGGCACTCGTGAGACCTCAGCTGGAATACTGTGTGAGATTCTGGTCTCCCATGTTTAAGAAAGATGAATTCAAACTGGAACAGGTACAGAAAAGGGCTTCTAAGATGATCCTAGGAATGGAAAATCTACCTTATGAGAGGCAACTCAAAGAGCTTGGCTTGTTTAGCCTAACCGAAAGAAGGCTGAGGGGAGATATGATTGCTCTCTATAAATACCAGGGAGGGAGAGGAGTTATTTAAGTAAGCACCAATATGGACACAAGAACAAACAGATATAAAATAGGCATGAACAAATGTAGGCTTGAAATTAGACAACAGTTTCTAACCATCAGAGAAGTGAAGTTTTGGAACAGTCTTACAAGGGGAGCAGTGGGGACAAAAAACCCAACTGGCTTCAAGACTGAGCCTAATAATTTTATGGAGGGGATGGTATGATGAGACTGCCTACAGTGGCATATAGCTGATCTGTGACTGCTAGCAGCAAATATCTCCTCTATCCAGTGATGGGACGTTAGATGGGGAGGGCTCCGAGTTACTACAGAGAATTCTTTCCTAGGTGTCTGGCTAGTGGGTCTTGCCCACATAGAATCATAGATCATTAGGGTTGGAAGGGACCTCAGGAGATCATCTAGTCCAACCCCCTGCTCAACACAGGACTAATCCCCCAATGGGGCCCTCAAGGACTGAACTCACAAGCCTGGGTTTAGCAGGCCAATGCTCAAACCACTGAGCTATCCCAGGTCTAACTTACTGCCATATTTGGGGTTGGGAAGGAACTTTCCCTTTGGTCAGATTGCAGAGACCCTGGGGGGGGGGGGTGGCCTTCCTCTGCAGAGGTGACTTGTGGGGTTAGACTAGTGTAAATGGTGGATCCTCTGTAACTTGAAGTCTTTAAATCATGTAATTCAGTCAGAGGTTAGGGATCTATTACAGGAATGGGTGTGTGAAGTTTCTGTGGCCTGCAATATGCAGGAGGTCAAACTAGATAATCATGACGGTCCCTTCTGGACTTAAAGTCTATGAGTCTATTCTGCATGCTAACTCCTACCAAGTGTAGTAAGTCTTACATTATTTAATACTGGTTACTTTTTAATGCATTGTGGTCACGTAAGTAAGTCTATCAGATAAAGTAAACAACAACAGGCTAAGGCATTGTGGTTTAAATTCAGGGAATTTAAATAATTAATTTAAAATCACTCGATTTAAAAATAATTTAGTTAAATCAGGTTGAGGCTTTGTGTGATAGTTACAAGGCAAGCTGCACTTAGATCCCTTTTAATCTCTCTCAAGTGCACCCTTCTGGGGACAGGTTTTGCCACTATCACCCCTCCTTCTCTGGGAGCAACGATGTGGTTCTAGACTGGATTTCTGGGTGCAGGCCCCCTCTTTACCATCTGTATTAACCAAACAGGCTCAACTGCATTTAGCACCTGTAAGCTCTTTACCTCCAGGAGCCTATGACAGCAGCTGATTAAATGTCTCAAAAACAACTTCTTCAAAACAAAGCCTTATTTATTCACTCTAGCTACACAGTAAGCAGAGCAAATGTTTATAACAAAAGAAGGCCTATCTACATTTCCCCTTACCAAAACCTTATCTTTCCTTGCAAGCTAGTTACCTCCATCTCTGTGTTGGGAGAAACAGTGTGACCTGCTGCAATGTACTCTCCGTCTCTCTCTCTGAATCCCCATCAATGCTCACTGACACTCCCTGGGGAGCCTCTGGCTACTCACTCAAACCCCTCACTGCCCCCCTTCTTCTCTAGGCCAGCAATTTTAAGGTTTAAGCATCCCTTTTGCCTGGAAAGAGTAAACTTTGCCATCTTAGCTGGAGCCCAGCCAGAGGTATTTGCTATATATAGGGCCCTAGCAAATTCACAGTCCATTTTGGTCAATTTCATAGTCCTAGGATTTTAAAAATTGTAAATTTCATGATTTCAGCTATTTAAATCTGAAATTTCATAGTGTTGTAACTGTAGGGGTCTTGACCTAAAAAGGAGTTGTGTGGGGGTTGCAAGGTTACTGTAGGGGGGGTTGTGGTACTGCTACCCTCACTTCTGCGCAGCTGCGGCGCTGCCTTCAGAGCTGGACAGCTGGAGAGTGGTGGCTGCTGGCCAGGAGCCCAGCTCTGAAGGCAGAGCCACTGCCAGCAGCAGCACAGAATAAGGATTGGCCTGGTATAGTATTGCCACCCTTACTTCTGCGCTGCTACCTGCAGAGCTAGGCCCTCAGTCACCAGCCACCACTCTCTGGCCGCCCAGCTCTGAAGGCAGCAGTGCAGAAGTAAGGGTGACATGGTATGGTATTGCCATCTTTACTTCTGCGCTGCTGCTGGCAGGGCGCTGCCTTCAGAACTGGGTGCCTGGCCAACAGCCAATGCCCTCTGGCTGCCCAGCTCTGAAGGCAGTGCAGAAGTAAGGGTAGCAATACTGAGACCCCCTAAAATAATCTTGTGACCCCCCTGCAACTCCCTTTTGGGTCAGGACCCCCAATTTGAGAAACACCGGTCTCCCCCATGAAATCTGTATAGTATAGGGTAAAAGCACACCAAAGACCAGATTTCATGGTCCATGACGCGTTTTTCAGGGCTGTGAATTTGGTAGGGCCCTAGCCAGATATGTTAGTTACAAGGTATCAGTGGGTTTAATTAACAAATAAACACTCTCCTGATGGGTTTGCAATCTAAATGTTACAGCTTTGTGCTCATTCAGGAGACCCAGGAAGCAAAATATACTAGAACGAAAAATAAAAATAACTAATTACAATTTTCAAGCTAAGGGAAATGCAAAAGTAAACAAATGGCAAAAGAGTAAATTCAAATGTAAAAATTGTCATTTTTAATAATCTATGGTATTATTACTAAAATAGAGAAATATATTATTTTAAAATAAGATTTGTCTTAAAGTTTCACCATCAGGTTAAAAACACGTGTTATAACATGTGCACTATATAATCATGAATAGATACTTATACTTGTCTGCTGTGTTTACAAAGAATTACTGTTCCATAAAAAGGCAAAGTATTAAATAAATACTTAGATCTACTTTTGCTTTTGTTTTTAAAAGCAACATTTTAAAAGAATTGTGTGTTAAAAGAGCAAGTGTTAAGAGTTCCAGAACCATTTAATGTAGCGCTTTATGAAAATAAACATGAAGTAAGGTAAGAACTATTTGTTTAATCTGGATACAGCTCTATTTGCATTCATGCTGTTCCTGACTGAAATTACAACACAGCTTTAGATATGTGGATTGTGAAAGTTATTTACCTTCAGGTATGGTTTTTTTTTAAATATACGAATCAGAGGGAGAAGCAGCATTTCTGGAGTGAGGTAAAAATCTGCAGCCTTCATGAAATTGCAGCAAGTTGTTTTGGTGGCCTATAGTTAAAGATTGGAACTTGTGCCAACGTGAGTAATTTTCACTGTTGGTACATGCTCCAGTTTGTCTAACTTAGCTTCAAAATCACTGTAAACATATCAAGAACAGAGAGGAAGTGCTCAATGGGAACTCTGGTGAATTATTACTGGGGACCAGGTTCCAACCACCACTATTACTAATATGAAAGAGACCCATGTTAGCCATCCTTCCAATTCTGGATGAAAAACATTTGGGGAAAAATATGACATTTGACCTAGAAAATTGTAAATTGGCAGTGTACTAGCTATACAGGGCGCCAACACAAACACAGAGAAAATACTTCTAATAAAAATAGTATCACTTTAAGTCATCGTAACAAAATTCTACCCAGGAGTCTTGTTAAACAGGTTAATCCCTTTGATTTCTGTTAAGAGATAAAAACAGATATTTAAAAACAAAGTATAGTTTTACCACTGATGCTCCTTTTATTTGTGGTATTTTTCACTATTTAACTCTATGGTAAATTGTTAATTTATATCCCTAAAAATGTTGTATGTTTCTTCCTTATATGCTTTTTCCTTACTATAACAAGCTTACTTATGGAAGTATCTTTAAAATACAATATTATTTACAGCAGAGGAAGAATTAATTAATTTGTCTTATATATGGTGATCTCATCATTTTAGCATTTGCCTGTGTTGAACTGTTTGAGTCTGGTTCGCTCAGCTGCTGTGTCTGCAGTTGATTATTTTAGGGCCCTAGCCTCATGGGAGCAGTCATTTTGTTTTTATAATTAACACTACAGATACCCGCACGTCTGCTAAATTCCAGACTGTATTTTGCCTTTTCTGTCTTACCATGAATACTTCCCAGTAGAATATCACCAGCTGCTGAAGACAGAAATGAAGATTCTGCATAAAGATATTTGGTTTTCAACAAACCATCTTCAGTAGAAATTTTGATGGATGTCCCCTGTAGTTTCTCTATATTCACACTCTGTAAGAGAAACGAGCTGAAATAAGCATCATGGAAATATGCCAACTCTCTTTGAGAGGCAACAGAACTACATGACATGCATTTACCCAGATACAAAACACAAGTAGAGTGTCAGATCTCAGCTAGAAGCTACGCAACACACAAAATAAATCATCATATTTTGCACTTCCATTCAAGGACTTTAAAGCACTTTATAAGTATAAACTGAATTAATCTTTACAACATCTCTATGTGGAAGGAAATATTATTATACCCACTTTACAGGTGGAGAACCTGAGGCACAAAGAGGTTTAAAGGATTTTTAAAGGCAACATAAAAGAGTCTGCGGCACAACCAACAATAAGGTTCCAGTCCTGTGTTTTACTCACATGACTCCAAACAAGGGGAGTTAAAGATCTCAGCCAGAACTTCCAAAATGAAGTAAGTTTAATCTGTTTCAAAAATAAGTTACAGAATATGATCAAAATTAATAACTGAGGGTTAGTGATCTTGAGACAGACTTTTGCAGATATTTAAGAGATGAAGTTAAAATGACGTGCTTTCATAGGAAGTAGTTTACTGTGAACAACACCATACCAACACTATACATAAAACAATATGAACATTGTTCCTCTTGCCCCATGTGGGTTTGAAGGTTCTGTTCTGCTGTTTACTCAGACTTTTCATTGGCTCACTTTGTGAACATGACACATGAAAAACTGATAAAAGACAGGCAGAGCAGAGCAAAGTAATATCATTATTAGTAGTTGTATTACTGTCGTGCGAGCCCTAATCCATAGACCAAGACCCCAAGCTAAGCAGAGCCTTAAAGGTGAAGGCATGGGGTTTAAATCCAACATGGCTGGAATTTGAAGGTATCATCTTGGACAGACTGGAGGGGTACAGAGTGGGAGTAAGTAGAACTTGGCCTTTGTGCTAATAGTCAGACTTGTAACTATTTGGACATACATAGTAGGAGATGCATTCTCAGGTGATTACAAAGAAAATAATTAAATTCTTATAGATTCATAGATTATAATGTCAGAAGGACCACTAAGATCATCTAGACTGACCTCCTGTATGAAACAGACCACAAGATTCCCTAAATTAATTCCTGTTTGAACTAGAGCACAACTTTTAGAAACACATCCAATTTTGATTTTAAAATTGCCAGTGATGGAAATCCACCACAATCCTTGGTAAATTGTTCCAATGGTTACTTCACTGTTAAAAATTTGCACCTTATTTCCAGTCTGAATGTCTCTAACTCCAACCTCCAGTCACTGGCTCATGTTATACTTTTCTCTGCTAGACTGAAGTGTCCATTATCAAATTTTTGTTCCAGATCTGGGTGCTTATAGACTGTGATCAAGTCTCCTTTTAACCTGCTCTTTGTTAAACTACAGTAGAACCTCAGAGTTACGAACACCTCAGGAATGGAGGTTGTTCATAATTCTGAAATGTTCGTAACTCTGAACAAAACATTATGGTGGGTCTTTCAAAAGTTTACAACTGAACATTGACGTAATACCGCTTTGAAACTTTACTATGCAGAAGAAAAATGCTGTTTTCCCTTTTTTTTTTTTTTTTTTACTAGTTTACGTTTAACATAGTACTGTACTGTATTTGCTTTTTCGTTTCTTTTTTTTTTGGTCTCTGCTGTTGCCTAATTGTGTACTTCCAGTTCCAAATGAGGTGTGTGGTTGACTGGTCAGTTCATCACGCTGGTATTCATAATTCTGAGGTTCTATTCTAAATAGATTGAGCTTCTTTAAGGCTTTCACTATAAAACGTGTTTTCCTATCCTTTAATCATTATCATGGCTCTTCTCTGAACCATCTCCAATTTATCAGCATCCTTCCTGTATTGTTGACATCAGAACTGGACACAGTATTCCAGTAGTCACACGAGTGCTAAATACAAAAGTAATATAACCTCCCTACTCCTACTACATATCCCTCTGTTTTTATACATCCAAGGATCACATTCGATTTTTTGGCCACAGCATCAGACTGGGAGCTCACATTCAGCTGATTATCCACCATGACCCCCAAGACTTTATAAAGTCGCTGCTTCCCAGGAAAGAGTCCTCCATCCTGTAAGTATAGCCTACCCGTTTTGTTCCTAGAAATATAAGTTTACATTTGGCCATATTAAAATGCATATTGTTTACTTGGGCCCAATTTACCAAGCAATCCAATACTTACAAGTTCAGCATGATTTGTTTTGTCATTATATAATAATTCAAGTTACACGGCTGTTCAGCATGTTTTAAATTTGCCAGCTTTGCCTTTTTCCTTAATGAAATGTATTGTGCAAAATCATTATCCATCCTATGAAATGATTTACAGCCTTGTGGTATACATCGGCTCATCTTAAAATCCACTTTGGCATTTTAATGCTATCTTCGCCTTATAAGATGAACAAATTCATGAGAAAAACCAATCTCCCATCCCATACAATCCTCTGAAAAGGATGTGATGTAGAAAAGTTCTTACAAATATAAGGAGGTGTCATCAAACTCTTCTGTCTAAGGTTCTCTCTCTTCACCCCTGCTATGTGAGTTTACAGACAACTAAGTTTGGGAGTGAAATCCACACTCTCATTACAGCCCCTTTATGCCACATAAATCAGCCAAAGCAGCATAAAGGGGTCTTAAGAACCCTGTACCTCACTGGGGGTACTGCAATGGTGCACGCACAGTGGAAGACCGCTCTTGAGGACATCTTTACAAGCCCTGGCATAGGGGCATGCTGGGAGCAGGGACGATGTAAGGAAGAAGAGGCATGATGGAGGTAGGGTCACAGCACTGCAGAGATTTTGGGCCACATTGGAACCCACAGGGCAATGGGGAGGCTGCCTTAGCCCTGGGACCTAAATTAAGTTATGCAAGGGGCCTCTCCAACCCCCAGACAGCCTAGGATTAGGAGGGCACAAAGATGGTTTATAGCTTAGGCTTTAGAGGCACAGCCCAGACTCTAACCTTATATTTCATATACAGTGCACAGCTAGAGTGATATTTGGTCTCATACCTCATATAATTCAATATTGTTCATGGATTGCTGCCAACTTCTGAAAAGTCATTTAAATATCATTTTATTTACAACTAAACTGCTCGATTGCAATCAAGATTCCATGTATTCAGCAATTCCACAGCTGTGGCAGTTGCCACACAAACCAACATGTCCCTCAAAATTATGTTCCAGAATTTAAGCTTTCATTTTTAACAAGGTTGAGGGAGAGATTTTCAAAGGCACAACTGGCAGTTAGGGGCCCAACTCCGATGGAAAGTGAATGGAAGTTCGGTGCCTAACTGCTCTTTATGCCTCCGAAAACTCTCCCTCTAAGGCCTTGTCCCTGCTACACAGTTTTGTCAACAAAAATCAGCTTTCATTGACAAAACAGTGGAGTGTACACACTGAAATGCACCTCCCACCGATGTAATTCCCCTGCTATGCTGACATAATAAAACCACCTCGAGAAAAGGTAGGGTTTTTTGTTACATAGTTAGAGTGACACAGCTTCAATGTAGACACTGTGCTTTTGTATGTCACCCTAACTGGCCTCCAGGAGGTGTCCCACAATGACCATCCTGACCGGTCTGGTCAACAGTGTGAACTCCTTTGCCCTGAAGGTACATATGTATGTACCCCTCTGCCTTTTAAGGGCCTAGGAATTTTTGAAATTCCTCTTCCTGTTTGCTCGGCCTGGACAGTTCATACAGCATCTTCCCAGCTGATCATGCTGGCTTTCTGCAACAGACGTGCTTCCCCATGGAATACACTGGAGCTGTTGGATCACACTGGGTCTGTGGGGAGAGGAGGCTGTACAGTTGCAGCTTCGCTCTAGACTTAGGAACTTTGATTCCTATGGGATGATTGCTAGCGGCATGCAGGAGAAGGGGCACGAAAGGGCCATGCTAAAATCAAGGAGCTGAGGCAGGCGTGCCAGAAGGCAAGAAAGGCCAGCCATTGCTCTGGTGCAGCACTGGAGACATGCCGCTTCTACAAGGAACTGCACGCCATCCTTGGTGGCAACCTCACCTCTACCGCCAATAGCCCCGTGGATACTTCAAGTGGACTAGAGGCAGTGGCCAGTGCAGTCAACTCTGAGGATGAAGTGTAGATGAGGAAATGGAGTTGAAGGAGGTGGTGGAACACACAATAGGGTGATCTGGTAGCATGGTGAGTCAGGGCCTCTTTTTGACTCCAGAGGGGTATAGCCAGTCCCAGCACTCTGGCATACCTGAAGCAGGGGACACGAGCATGGGTAAGCACGCATTTTGCTTTGATACTTCATGGTGAGAGGAGATTGAGCTCTCATGTATTTTGTTATATGGTAAAGGACGGATAAGGGAAAGAAATTAACAACAGAGCATATACAGATACACAGCGGGGGCCCGGCAGAAAAGTTTGTTAATGGAGACGGGGAGGTCCCAGGAAACCTCCATAGAGATCTCTAGGAAACTTTCTTACAACTTTTCTTGTATTTGTGTCACACACACATTAGTTGGTGCTAACATTCAAACACAGTGGCTATTGTCAGGAATATTTGCTCAGTACAATTAACGCTCAGGAAGCAAGCACTACAGGGGTCCTTCAGGGAGCCAAATAAACATTGCCTGGCTTCACATAAAGACACATTCCTAGGAATCATTGTCAAAATGTTCCTTCAAAGCCTCCCTGATTCAAATAGCACCCTGCTGTGCCCTTCTAATTGCCCTGTATCTGGCTGCTCAAACTCAGCAGCCGGCCAATCAACCTCAACCCTCCACCTCTGGGGAAACTTTTCTCCCTTCGCTTTGCAAATATTGTACAGAATACAGCAGGCTGCAATGACCATAGGAATATTTTCCTCACCGAGGTCTAACCTGCCAAAAAGGCTGTCAGTCCAACAACCTTTTAATCTGCCAAAGGCACATCCAACGGTTATTCGGCACCTGCTGAGCCAGTTGTTGAAGCACTACTTGCTGCTGTTTAGGTTCCCGGTGTAAGGCTTCATGAGCCATGGGAGCAAGGGGTAAGCAGGTCCCCCAGGATCACTATGGGCATTTCCACATCCCCCGCTGGAAGCTTCTGGTCTGGAAAGAAAGTCCCAGCTTGCAGCTTTCTACACAATCCAGTGCTTCTAAAGATGTGTGCATCATGCACCTTCCCTGACCACCCCATATTGATGTCAGTGAAACAGCCCCAGTGATCTACCAGTGCCTGCAAGATCATGTCGAAGTAGCCCTTTCAGTTGATGTTCTCCTTCTCAAGATGGTCTGCGGTCAAAAGAAGGATATGTCTTCCATCTATTGCCCTGCTGCAGTTAGGGAATCCCAAAGCCTTGAAGCCATCAAGTATTTCCTGAACGTTACCAAGAGTCAGTTCTTTGTAGGAGGCGGCGCTTAACGGCCCTGCACACTTGCATCACCACAACCCCCACGGTGGATTTTCCACCTCCAAACTGATTTGCGACTGACAGGGAGCAGTCTGGAGTCGACAGTTTCCACACAGCAATTGCCACTTGCTTCTCCATTCTGGTGTCCTTGTGCTGCAGTGCTGGGGCGAGCTCCGCACACAGTTCCAGGAAGGTGGATTTGCGCATCCAAAAGTTCTGCAGCCACTGCTCGTCATCCCCTACATTCATCACGATGCAATCCCACCACGCGGTGCTTGTTTCCCGAGCCCAGTACTGACAGTCCACCATGTGCAGCTGCCCCCTGAATGTCAGCAGCAATCTTGATTTCTTTCTTTACATGGCACACAGCAGGGCAGGCACCACTGATTCATTTTCTGTTTCATAGCTTATGAAATACAGCAGGACTAGTCACGTTGTGTTCATAATGCTCATCACCAGACTGATCAGCAGTGCAGGATCCATGCTTTCAGGCAGAGGTGATGGCAGGCGCACAGTTTACAAGGGCTGTTAAAAAACGGCACGAAACTAAGTTGGAAGCCCATGAAATGATGGGACAAAACAAACTGCATCATGGGATGGTAAGCACACCCCCCATGATGCATTGCAATCTATTCCCAGAGCTCGGTGAGTTGCACAGTGGGATAGCTTCCCACGATGCAATGCTCTCTGTGTCAATGCAAGAGCATTGACTGTGGACATGCTCTGCCAACGCAAAGAAAATTGTGTGGACGTGCACAACTGATGTAATTAAAGCACCTTATGATCATTGATCTAACTTAAGTCAACTTAACTCTGTAGAGTAGACGTGGCCTTAGTTTCTTCTTGTTGCAGTGCTAGTGTAGCCAAGGCACTGGTGGCTTTTGGCATTTTAAGCATCAGGTCATCAAGACCTAGGGCTTGGCTACACTTGAGTTACAGAACTGGTGGTGGCTTTACAGCGCTGTAACTTACTCACCGTCCACACTGGCAAGCAGGGGCGGCTCTAGGAATTTTGCCGCCCCAAGCACGGCGGCACGCCGCGGGGGGGCTGCTGCCCATAATGCACCACTCCCAACACCGCTGCAAATGCGGCCACACTGCAGCGCTGGTAGCTGTCAGTGTGGCCACACTGCAGCGCTTTCCCTACACAGCTGTACGAAGACAGCTTTAACTCCCAGCGCTGTACAGCTGCAAGAATTAGATGTCATGTTGTTTAAAATGTTGGTGACCCACTGGAGCGCCATCTACATTAGTGAAGCCATCATTGTTACTCTCAGTGGAACGGAAATATAGGCAGCAAAAATCTAGCAAAAACACATCTAGTGTAGATAAAGCCTAAGTGTAAAGCTGCAGAGCTGCTTTCCTGACTATGCAAAGAAACAATAGTTCTGAGAGGTGTGAAATTCCCCATTTATCCTCATGGGGTATTGACTCTGGCTCCTGCTGATGACAATTTAAATATTAACATTATTAACAATTTCACCTCTTAACATTTTTATCAGTGATAGACAGCTAATGTGCTTACTTGTTACTGGATGCAATGGTTGATATTGAGGTGAAGTGCAATGAGGCAGCTAGTTACTATTGAAAGTTACTGAGGTGAAGAATGAGCATTTCAAGGCACCTCAAAATTCTAAAGTCACCTCAGATCTCGCCCACAAGTGCATGCCCATAAAAGCAGGACACACAGTTAAGACACATACTGTAAACAGAGGAAGATGGGTAAAACAGGGTGGCTCCTCACTGTGACTATTTTTAATGCTGAATTGTTTATCTTTTATGGATTTTTGGCAGAATCTGAATGGTTTGGTTTTGTTAAGTGTTATATAAGATCCTGCAAGTGTAGACTAGCCAATGACTTCCCACCGAAATAAGTGTTTTCACCAATCAATCCGCCAGAAATTCTTGGGGAATTCCATTCCTTTTGGGGAAGATCAGAACATAAGAATGGTCATACTGAACCAATGGTCCATCTAGCCTAGTATCCTGTCCAAAGAAGTGAGCTGTAGCTCACGAAAGCTCATGCTGAAATAAATTTGTTAGTCTCTAAGGTGCCACAAGTACTCCTTGTCTTCTGACAGTGGCCAGTACCACTTTCTTCAGAGGGAATGAACAGAACAGTGCAATTATCAAGTGATCCATCCGCTGTCGTCCATTTCCAGCTTCTGGGAGTCAGAGGTATAGGGACACCTAGAGCATGGGGTTCAGGGGCGGCTCCAGGTCCCAGCACGCCAAGCGCGTGCTTGGGGCGGCATGCCGTGGTGGGCGCTCTACCAGCCGCCGGGGGGAGGGGGAGGGCAGCAGGCAGGCAGCCTTCGGCGGCATGCCTGCGGAGGGTCCGCTGGCCCCGCGGCTTCGGTGGAGCCGCGAGACCAGAAGACCCTCTGCAGGCACGCCTGCGGGAGGACCACCGGAGCAGCGGGACCGGCAGAGCGCCCCCCCGCGGCATGTCGCCATGCTTGGGGCGGCGAAATGTGTAGAGCCGCCCCTGATGGGGTTGTGTCCCTTTCCATCTTGGCTAGTAGCCACTGATGCACTTATCCTCCATGCACACATCTAAGTCTTTTTTAAACTCAGTTATACTTTTTAGATGCATTACTTCAGCCTCGCAAAACTCATTTTGCCTAAATGCACAGGGTCATTAGTTTTCTTTAGGTGGGCAAGTAAAATATCATTAGTTCATTCATCAATATAGTAAATGGGAGTGAGTAGATTTTGTGACTGGGTAAGTTTTCATGACAAGTTTGCAAGACGGCATTAATTTCCAAGTCTCAATAAAAAATACTTGAAGTAAGAAGCAAACCATACATTCTTTCTTTCTTATTTATTTATTTTTGCTCTCATTCTTTGTTTTATAAGCACCTTGACCATCTCTTCATTTTGTCTAGTGTTTTAGAAAACAACTCCCTTTGTGGCTGAAATCTTGGGTGTCCAATTTCAGCCCAGAAGAAATTATAGAGCATAGCTAGAAACCCCACACATTCCGGGTTTATAATGGAAATGCTGACAAACCCATAACTACATAATGACGACTACCACTAATGGAACAAAAGTGTAACAACAGCACACATTGCAGATATAATGCAGCCTGATTACTAACAGAAACTGCTATTTGAGAAAAGCCGAATATCACACTCTAAAAACTGACTGCCCAAATACTGCATTAAGAAATTTTACTCTGTAGATAAACATGATGGGCCAAATTCTGCTCCCAGTGCCACGGCTGTAAACTCAAAGTTACTCCAATGACCTATATAAAGATACTGTGGATTTACAAAGGTGTTACTGAAAGCAGAGTAGTCCTTAACTATATTATGTAAATTATTATGGGCTTTTAGGAAAGTACCTTTCCAAATATTAAAAGCTGTATGAAATTTATTTGAATGTTTTACTGCTACAAAAATCACATTTTTAGCAGAACATTTATGTAAAAAACCAGTAATATTTCTAAGGTTAAAATGCATCCATTACATTACATTCTAACACATGAATTACTTACGTGTCTGATTCTGCTCTGACACTGGCTTTACACTGTTGCAACTCCATAGCTGAATTCTAGTCTCGGTAAAACCAGTGTAAATTTGGAGTAACTCCGCCCAATTCATGGATGTAAATGAGAGTAGATTATGACGAATGACTTACTTATGTTAATCCTAATTTACACCAACATACATGAGAAAAGAGCCAAAGCTAGTATGTTGTAAACAAGTGAATCTGCTTTGACATATGGTCCCTTACACTACTCTGAATCTTACTTAACATGAAAAAGCAAGGGCCCCTCAGATCAGGCCAAGGTCACGTCACACTTCCTCCAGATGACTGCATGCTAAAAGGCCAGGCTGGGGTAGCATAGTGCTAGCATAGCCAGAGGAATTCTGAGCTGTCTAGTTAGGACAGCTTTAGAGTCTCTTTGCACCACCGAAGCAGGGGCCCAGATCTGGTCCAAGGAATGGTAGCTGTAGAGAATACTCTTATCTCTCTTACCATTAAGAAAGGCAAATGAAGCACAGTGGCATGAAACTTGCCTTATGATGCCACCTGCTGGAAAATATGAACTATTTCTAGTTTAAAACTGGTTTGTATTAACCACACTCTTCAGTTTACATTGTATGATTAGTATTACCATTGTATAATTAGTATTACATACTCTCATTCAGCACCGGTATTTTACCTAAACTACCCAGATATACACAAACCATTTTCTGCTTTAGTTTTGTTGACCGTACAGTCCTGAAATTATTAGATGTGATTAAGATCCATCGTAACTATCTTGTACACAATTTTTGTTAAAACGTTATGGCCAACGTGTTTAAACTTGGTTGCCTAGAGTTAGGTAGCTAAATCCATATTTAAGAACGTAAATAAATCAACCGATTCAGAGATGCTTAACTCTCATTAACTTCTGTGAAAGCTGTTGGTGTTCAGTACTTTTGAATATCAAGCCACTCTTAATTTGGTACTTAAATATGGATTTAGATGACTATTTCAGGCACCCATATTTAAAAATTTTGGACAATTTAATCCTAATGTAAGGAGTCACAACTAAGCTGGAACTGATAGAGTTGCATCTACTTATTCCATAGCTAATTTGTTCCTATGGTAGAATAAAAGGAGATTGATTTTTATTTTTATTTAATATTAACAAAAATTAGCATTTACATCTACTATGGTAGAATTCATATTTATAGCTTGCCCTCACATGCAAAATTTAAAATGAAGCAAGTTAAACAGTCAAAGATATAAAAAGTAGTCTTGGCTGCAAGATACCAGATTTGAATCTTAGTTTAGTAATTTAACTGACATACTTTATAAAAGACAAAATAAGAAATGTTGAGTTCCAGCCTCTGATCTCTCCACAAGTGGGAGAGGCTTTATTCACTATTATTATTGGTACTGGTGTAGTGACTACAGCCCCCATCAGGACTGGGGCTCCACTATGCTAGACAATGTACCTATATAAGAAAAAGACCATCCTTGCCCTGAAGAGCTAACAGTCTAAGGGCTTGTCTACACAGTGCATTAGTCCACACCAGAGGAGGGGTATAAATTCTAATGTGCACTAGCACAGTGGCTCTCAACCTTTCCAGACTACTGTACCCCTTTTAGGAGTCTGATGTGTCTTGTGTACACCCAAGTTACACCTCACTTAAAAACTACTTGCTTACAAAATCAGACATAAAAATACAAAAAAGTGTCACAGGACACTATTACTGAAAAATTGCTTACTTTCTCATTCTTACCATATAATTATAAAATAAATCAAGTGGAATATGAATATTGTACTTACATTTCAGTGTACAGTATATAGAGCAGTATAAACAGTCACTGTATGAAATTTTACTTCATACTGACTTCGCTAGTGCTTTTTATGTGGCCTGTTGTAAAACTAGGTAAACAGTTTATGTACCCCCTCTGTGCACCCCCCAGGGGTACATGTGCCCCTGGTTGAGAACCACTGGACTAGCATATTATGCACTATCAGGCCCATGTGGACACTACTAGCAGTCAGTCAAAGTTCCCTAGTATGTTTGAATGTAATCCTGTTTCAAACAGACTACAGTACGTTAACATGCACTAGGGAACTTTTAGCGCACATCAGCTGGGTACATACAGGCCAGTTAGTGCGCAATATGTTAGTGTGCATTAGAATTTACATCCCTATGGTGTGGACTAATGCATTGTGTGGACTAGCCATAAGTATATGAAAAAGACAACAACCAGATAGAGAGTAGACAAGGTAAGAATTAGATGAAGATTAGCTGATCAGAATCAAGTTGCGGTACATAAACATTTCTCAGCATTTACCTACTTTACATCAGACAACTTGAATTATAAATATAACAATCCCCAAAAGTGAAGACTTCACTTTTTGCTTACACTTTTCTCTGCTGCATGAATATCTGCATTTCCATGAAGAGTTCCCAGACAGATCACTTTGCCTCCTTTAGTTCGTACATGGATTTTATGACTCTGAAAAATAATTATATATGTATCAAAATAGTTTAATTTCAGATTCCGTTTATCTTTGTTCTCTCAAACTCCATTGTTCAAATCACTCTAGATCTGCATACCTCAGCAATTCCACGTATTGAGCTTCTTCTGGAAAACTGCCAAGTGCACTAAGTAATTTTGAAGTAGTGAAGACATCTTTCCACTGTGGCTAAAACCAAATTTATTTTTGTTTATGATTCAAAATATACACAAGTGGATTCACTCTGCCCAGTTCTCTTTTTGTGAAAGCAACTATTTTGAAGCCAAATGGTCACAGTAACTTAAATGTGGAAATAATAACATAAGGCAACATGATTTTACTTTTTTGAAATAAAAAATACCATTTTAATGCCAATAATTTCACAATATTTTGTGGTTCATCCCACTTGAAATCCTGTAATGCGAGGTTTCCAATAATACCAAGCTTGTGCTAAAATGTTATGTTGTTGTACAGATATCAAGCATTAGAAAGTCACTTGGTAATTTTAATTGACAGAAATTGGGTAATTTTTGCCCCAAGTCCTAAAACCTACCACTACTGAGTTTTACCCGTTTCATTTTCTATTGGTAAATACTAGCCAGGAGAGTGAGACCAGTAAAATGCTCAAGTATCAGAGGGGTAGCCGTGTTTGCTGCTTTTACAGATCCAGACTAAGAGTCTTATGGCACCTTATAGACTAACAGACGTTTTGGAGCATGAGCTTTCGTCGGTGAATACCCACTTCGTCCTGCATCCGACGAAGTGGGTATTCACCGACGAAAGCTCATGCTCCAAAACGTCTGTTAGTCTATAAGGTGCCACAAGACTCTTTGCTGCTTTTCTAGTAAAATGCTCAGTGTATTAGGGGGAGGCAGCTGAGGGTCTAAAGCTTGAGAACAAATAAGTCTTCAGCAAAAGTGGGTGTAAATATCTTTCATATTTGTGACCCTCTTTTCTCTCACCCCTTCCTCAGAAATTGATATGATCACTCCACTTACTCAGCAGCTTTAAGGACACACAGCTTCTCCTGAGATGGAAGTGTCACTATGTAATATCTTACTAGGGCATGTGAAAGACCCACCAAGACTTCTTACCCTCCTCTCTACAAATCATGCATTTTTGGCTACCAACCTGACCAGAAAGCATATCCAAAAGGTAGCTTTTTGTTAACAGTTTATGAAACACATACTAAAGATGTGCAAAGGAAAGTAAAGATGTTTGGTTAACAAATTCAGGCTATTATACCATGTTTATTTCATTCTTTACGGTAGAACCAATGGATGGTTGAAACAATCACCTGCAGAAAATATGAAATCTGAATACACAAAGGTAATATTTAAAGAGGATGGGCTTTGGGGTTTATTTGCATTGCATCCTGGGACCTAGATGAAGTAGGACTTTAACCTGGATGTGCAGATTATTATATGGGGACTATATACTGCAGTTTTTACTCAGACCAAACTCTCCTGCATATTAGAAACAAAACAATTTAGAGCAAAGAGGAACAGTGCCAATACTCTGTAATTAAACAAAACAATGTATTTCACATTTCTATTTTCCTAAAATAAACTAACTTAAAATAAAAGTTCAGCCATTCAAATAAGATTACATTAACATCTGGTGCTTGTATCCCCTTTTCAGAAATAATTGGAGCTATTTGGCTGCAGCACAGAACCAACATGAAACAGAGGACAGTGATTCAGGAATAATGTCAGAAAGAAGGGAAGATAAAGTAAATTAACTTCTGACAAACAGGAAATCTACTGCAGAAGTCACCAAACTAATGAAGTTTAAAGAGGAAGATGTCTCAAAGATGCACAAAAGTGAGGTCTTGAGGGACTGAAGAGCAAGGATGTTTACAAAGACTGTCTCAGTCAGGAACTACAGAAAAGCTTAAGCTGTTCTCTAAGTACTTTTAATTGTTTTACACCAAGACATTAAAATAATAATGTATGACAGTATTATTTCAAGGACTAATTGTATTGAACGTTTCTGCAACAAATCTGAGTAAAAAATCTGGGGGCTTCAACCAGCAAAGCACTTAAACAGGTGCTTAACTTTATTCGTGTGCTTTGTTAGATTGAGACCTAGAATTGTTTTTAACAATAGCACTCCAAAAAAAGCAACAAACTCCCACCACTAGGGTCTAACTTGAGATTTTTTTTAAATTGGAATTGGTATTTGTGATGCTTCCTGGGGCACCCAGGGTTGTGAGGCACCTCACTACCACCTGCCCATTGCATGAGGAAGCCTTCTCTATGACTACCATGGGTCAGCTCCCCAACTCTACCAGCCATGGGCAACACAAGCATTCCTCTCTAGGCTTTGCAGGCCTCACTGTTACGTTACAGCAGGCCTGCACAACACGCGGCCCTCGTGGGCTCAGTGTGCGGCCTGCGGGCAAGCGGCGGGGTGGGGCTGTCGGGTTTGCTCAGGGGCGGTGCAATCGTCTGGGATTTTTCCTCCCTCCCCTCCCTTCCCCTCATGCAGAGTGCATCACGGCTGATTGGGCACCTCGGTCTGATTTAGCTGCTCCCATTGGCCTCCAGCAGGCAGAGTCCCTCCCCTGCCTCAGCATCACATCATAGCAGTCTGCAGGGGAGGGGCAGGGTGCTCGGCAGCTTGTTTAGTTTCGCTCCACATGGAGTCAGCGGCTGGAGCGGCATGGTGGTAAGGGGAGTCCCGGGGGGCAGTCAGGGAGCAGGGGGAGGGTTGGATGGGTCGGGAGTTCTGGGGGGGCGGTCAGGGGGTGGGGATAAGGGTTGGGGCAGCCAGGGGACAGGTGGGGGTAGGGTCCTAGGGAGGCAGTTAGGGTGGGTGGGGTCTCAAGAGGGGGCAGTCAGGGGAAAAGGAGCGGGGGGAGGGTTGGGGGTTCTGAGAGGGGTGGGATGGGGGCGGGGCTCGGGTGGGGATCTCCCCCATCCTCTTTTTTGATTGTTGAAATATGGTAAGCCTAAAAAAGCGGTGACCTGGCTCGGCGCGGAGGAGCTGCCTTCCGGAAGCACCGGAGAGCCAGAGCATTGGCTTGCAGGGGCGGCAAGCCCCAGTTTGCTGGCGCGGCACAAGGGGGCAGCAGCCCTGCAAAGGCGGTGGCACCGCTAGCAGGGAGCAGCCACGCCACTCGCCCCTCCTGCCCAGGCTGCGGCCCGGTGCCTCCCCCGGGGGCTCCTGCAGGCTGTAGCAGATGCATGAGGTCGGCGGCCCCCATGCGCCCCCCAGCTCGCCCCTCACCATGCTCGGGCTTTGCAGCTCCCGGGCATGTGAGCCACTGGGGCGCAGGGCCCTGAGCCTGCTCCGGGAGGGGCGGCGGTGGCAGGCTGGCGCCCACATGCATCCGCTGCAGCTTGCAAGAGCACCCCCCGGGGGGGTGGGCTGCAGCCTGGGCAAGAGGGGCAGGGGGCGTGGCTGCTCCCCACTGGCCACGCCGCCACCTTTGCAGGGCAGCTGCAGTGGCCCAAAGCCAGTGAGTGGACTTGGGGTCGGAGCTGCCGGGATGGGGTGGGGAAGGATCGTGTGTGGGGGGGCTTTGCACCCTCCAGGGGAGTTCAGGGGGTTGGGGGGGAACCTGGTCTGGGGAGCAGCCCCTGGCCACGGCTGGCCTCTGGGATCTATAAAGGCTTGTTAGGATTTGCCCCTCAATGAACCGATGTGCCGGGAGGGAGAGGGGGGCACGCAAGGTGGAAGTTTCACCTAGGGCGCAAAATATCCTTGCACCGGCCCTGGGTTCAACCCCTGCCTGGGAGGGGGGAACCTCACAGCCCCGCATGCGCGTGCCACGCTCCAACTGCCCTAACAGCCAGAAGTGCACGTGTCTATGTGTCTCCATCTCCCGCTCGGCATACAGCGGGTGTGTCACTTCCAGTGCCTGCTGAGGCGGGAAGTGCTGGTAGGGTGACCAGAGAGCAAATGTGAAAAATCAGGACAGGGGATGGGGGATAATAGGAGCCTATATAAGAAAGAGACCCAAGAATCAGGACTGTCCCTATAAAATTGGAACATCTGGTCACCCTAAGCGCTGGGCATGAGGCAGAGCTGGTAAGTGCCGAGCGAGGGGAGGGGTGCCCGGCCTGGGCTCAAGGCACAGCTCGGGGAGGGGGGGCGGGGGAGACAGGGCCAAGACCCCCCACTTCATTAGGGGCGAGGTGAGGCTACTGCACTGGTTGCTTCCAAGGCGGCCTCCGTAGTGATGGGGGGCGTTGAACTGTCTGTGGGCAGCCAGGAAATCCCCAGGGGAGAGGTGGGGGGGGGGGGGTGCGTGTGCAGCGCCTGCCCTGCCCCAACTGCTGCCCCCTCCCCCAGGGCTCCCTGCGGCCCCTGTGTGTGTTGGACAGTCATATCCAATCCCTTCACACTGCCCCCCTTTCCCGTTCCCGGCTTAGTTCATAGCCCCAGAAAATCCCTTCAAACTGTCCCTCTTTCCCCCTCCCCTTATTTCATGGGGGGATGACGAACCGAGTGGGCAGGCAGCACTGGGGGTGCGTGTTGTGTTTTGGGGGGGCTGGGAGGGGGGTTCGTCCCTCAGCTGTTTTCTTTGGAGTAATATGGCCCTCACTGCTTTACGAGTTGTGCAGGCCTGCTTTACAGGTTAGCGACTGGCACATTCCAGCTCTCCAAGTGTCTTCCTGGAGTATTCAGCTCCTGCCCAACTGGACACTCGCATTATTCACAGATTTGCTGCTTCCAAAGAAATAACCAAAGAAACAATATACTCCAGCTTACCAGTTCTACCTCAGAGCACCTCTCTACTTAGCACACAGCATGTAGACAGGTTTATATTGAAATCAAGTGCAAGTTTATTTAACAAGCTTAGAGATTCAAGTAGTAACAAGTAGAAGTATTGGAAACAAAAGGTTACCTGCAAAATAAAATCTTATTTAGTTGGAGATTGGTCCTGCTTTGACTAGATGACCTTCTGAGGTCTCTTCTAACCCTGATATTCTATGATTCTATGAACCCTCACCTCTAAAACCTAGACCAGGGGTAGGCAACCTATGGCACGGGTGCCAAAGGCAGTACGCGAGCTGATTTTCAGTGGCACTCACACTGCCCGAGTCCTGGCCACCGGTCTGGGGGGCTCTGCATTTTAATTTAATTTTAAATGAAGCTTCTTAAACATTTTAAAAACCTTATTTACTTTACATACAAAAATAGTTTAGTTATATATTATAGACATCTAGAAAGAGACCTTCTAAAAACATTAAAATGTATTACCGGCACGCAAAACCTTAAATTAGAGTGAATAAATGAAGACTCGGCACACCGCTTCTGAAAGGTTGCCGACCTTTGGCCTAGACTTAATTAACAAGAAACTCTCATATCTAACCAAGTGTTGGTTACCCAAAATCCTTGCAGAGCTTCACAAACAGGTTGGCTGTGCCCCTCCTGTCACTGTGTTTCTTTGTCATTCCCTCCACTCCAAGATATACTGGTCCCATTCTTTGTCTTTATTCATAAACAGGACACCCCCTGCTGTTTGTTTAATCTTGTAGATTTCCTCTCTCATACATTTCACAATCTCTCATTTTTCAACTGGCATAGTATGCCTATTTGCATACAACACACAATATCCAAAAGGCCAGAGAGGGAGATAAGTGTCTGTTAACTCCTGCTGAAAGGAATATTTCCAAGGTCTGTCACCTCCTGGAAACCTGCCCTAACTCCAAGACCTTAAGAACATAATTTTCAGCACAGATACATAACTCCTTAAATATTATCTGTACATATATTTTGCAATGACTATGATGACCAGTGGGCTACTGACGCGCGGTAGAGAGCTCACATGCCACCCTTCGGTGAATTACTATGTATATATCCTGTGACAGATGTTACTCAGGTAAAAATACATTTTTAAGAGTACATTAAAAGAGGGGATCATTCCTGAGGGGCTTCCCCCACCCCCAATTGTAAACTTCCTAATGCAATGCAAGCAGGCAGGTCTGAAAATTTTAGGACATCTAAATAATATGGGGAGTTATTTAGTAATAAGTACTTTCATACATGGAAATAAGCAAATGAAATTTTAAATGATTCATGCCAGATGACAGCACTTACATTAAGATAAGAGGGCATTTTGGATGGATGGAACCTAGTTTCCAATATGAAGGATCTGTTTTAATACTGCTCCAAGAGCTTCCAACAATACATGCAAACCAGGAGGACAAGAAGTTCTATAGGCTTTTATTTTATTAGGTCAGGGCTGAATTGGTGAACTCTGGAGGATGCCAACAATCTAAATCCAAGCCAGTGGACACCTGATACTTTTAAAACCATAGCCTCCAGTGAAGCAGGACAGGCTGACCTGCACTTGAAAGTAACTCCCATGGAGCACAGTTAGCCAGCAATAAAAATGATTGAGCAAGCCTTACTAAAATCTGATGTCTCACTAGCCCCAATGACATCAACTGAAGGAAAATTTGAGGCAATAACTTCTCATGTTAATCACTTTGATTGAATGGGAGAGTAAATGGAACTGAGTGCCAGCTCATGCAAGCAGAAAAGAAGGTTAGAAACTGAATTAAAACAGTAAAGAAAACTCAAAGACTAAAGCAAGAGTAAGAACTCCTAATGTGAGAATAAAGTCCTAAACCCATTTTAATGTTGCGGTTAACTTAGCTATTAAACTATTCCTCTGCTTCCATATGGAAAATGATCCATTCTATATACAGTAATAAGATATCAGAGATCCTACTCAGGGTAGACCAGGGTCAGATGCTTTTGCTGGGAGTATATGCCCAATTCTTCTCTGACATTTTCAAACTGGAGTAAGTGAGATCAGCATCAGGGCCAAACAGCAAATCCTTCAGGGGACAAGTCAAAGAAATCTTAGGAATTTGGTGTTATGACACCTAAAAGAAATTAACCAACTACTAATGGCTTAAGTCAAGGGTCAAGTACAATGGTTGATGTTTAATTACAAAAAAAACCTACTGAGTATACATTTTATTCCTCTCACATCCCTTTTACTTGTGTTTTCAGACTGTGAGGTATTTTGGTCGTGAGAACCTCCGTATTAAGGGTCAGCACCCAATTAAGGGCCTTGCCCAGCACTCCAATTATGGAGTCTCTGCCCCTTAAAGGGAAGGCATTCTGGGTTAGTCCCCAGTGGGGGCATGTGACTGAGACCAAGGCCTGTTGGGACAGGAAGCAGGATATACCGGTAAATTGCCCAGCCACTCTGTCAGTGAAGAGGGAAACCTGGACATAACAAGTGGCAACGAGTTGGGAGGAAGAGACCTAAAGGAACAGTAATGGCTGTAGGTCTCCTCAGGCAAGGGGCCTGGAAAAGGTTTGTGTAAACCACAGGAGGAGCTTGTGAAGGGCTGTTGCAAACCTAGGGGCAATGGAGAATCTCTGCAGTTGAGGAGTGGAAAGGACTGTTGTGAACCCTGCAACAAGGGATGAAGGACTATTTGCAGAACCTAGTGAGAAACTGACAGGGAGACCTGTGGAAAACTGACAAATGTAGATGGCTTTCTTAGCACATACTGGGCTATAACATATATTGATAAACCATACCCCAGGAGGAGAGATTGTATTTTAGAATTCTTGTTCAATTAGTCTGCAGAGTACCCTGAGATATGGCTGTGCACTTGACAAGAGGGGTTAGCAACCTTTGTATAATCTCACTGTATCTGAGCAGCGCATTGAGAGTGTTACAGTACTCCAAAAAAATTCAAAAGTCTAATCTTTCCTGATTTAAGCCCTATTTCTCAATGCAGGAAGGACTCTGTGCTGACCAAAGAAAAACAGAGAGGAAGAAATCAGAATAGCCCTTATTTCTTGCTGAATGTAGAACGAGCTCTAAAGACATTAAATATTTCAGATGTGATAGCAGCAACTCATCTTCTGAAGAAGATTAAAAAGAACAATGCATAACTTGCCTAGACCTATACTAAGAATCTGAGAACTTGTGACTGTGAAAATCTGCTTTCGTTGGTGTTCCTGAATGACTACACAATCATTTGCTCTATCAATGGTTTGGGATGACTGCATCATATTTTGTTCTCATCTAGTGGGAAGGGGCCTCCTTCCTCCCTGAACTGGAATGCTAAACTGTATTATACTATTTAGCTACTAGGTGACATTTTGTGTAAAATATCTTTTTTAAACAAACTGCAGCCATACCTCGCCAAGCATTAAAAGAACTTATGATGAACATGTGTGTATAAACAAGCTCTGTAACCAATCCATTTCTAGAACAGGAACGTGACACTCCCAGATCACAATGGTGGGTGGGGATAGCCTCTGACAACTGAAGTAAGACAGAAGATTTCTATAATGCACAATCAAGCACTTCTTGATTCTATCCAGTAGAGGGCAATAGAACGTGGGACTTTGCATCCATGTAAGTCAAAAGAACACTATGCAGGAATAAGGCTCAGGCGCTGCAGATCATTTTGCAGGGCTGGGGTCTTAGAATGTAATTTAAACTTCAATTACTTGTAGACTATGCACTTCTAAGTAGTTAAGATCACTTTATCACTCTTCTAATCATCTTTCTACCCACTGCTATTATAGGACATTTTCTAAACCAGTGGCATAAATACACTAGACATACATAACTTTGTAAGTTTTTCTAATCACCAGAATACTACTTAAAAAAATTGGCAAAGCCTGTCACATTTTGTGGTTTGACTAAGTAATGAGATGTTGTAATTTTACTAGTGTCATAAGCCCTGATCCTGCATATGTTTACGAGTAATTTTATTCACATGAGTAGCCCCATGGACTTTAGCATCTGCATGAGTGTGCCCATGTTGACACATAGTAGTGCAAGAGTAAATGCAACTAGTGCAAAGTTTTTTTTTAAAAAGGAAAGCCATATAAAAATGTTTCAGAAAAACAGAGGTTTTGGTACAAGAAAGAAACCTTTAGTCTAAAAATATCTAGTGACATTTCATTTTAGTAAATGTTTGAATCCAGTCCTGTGATTTCTTATGTTCTTACTAAATTAAGTAAAAAAAAAACATTCCAGGCCAAGTTCTCTCCCCTACTGTGGCCCATCTGTGCTACGGCGGTATGAAGGAGCCAGATCTCCCTAGCTGAAGGTTCTTCCAGTGAGGCCCTGGCACAGGGGACATTCCGGGAGTATGTCTAGAGGGGAGGGATCCTGTGTTATACTCCAGTGATTGTCATCTGGCCTCTGGGGGGACGGCAAGGGGAGTTCAGTCAGCCAGTACAGATTAGAGAAATCACAAGGCACAAACTATGATGGGGCAAAGAGTGAAAATAGCCTCAGGATCACGGAATTTCAACTGGCTTTTTGAAGCCTTCTCCTCACTGCACCCAGTAGATGCAAGATACAACAGAGATTCTGGCCCTTAATCACTTGCGGTTACTAGAAAAAGTATGACTAAATCTTACATATGTACCCCTTCTCCCAAGTGGAGCTGGCAGTAACAGGAGCCGATTTCAATACAAAACAGAACAGGCTCGAGCTCCTAACCAGCAATCTGGGAAAACCTACCACCATCCTGGGCACCTCTAAGAGGCAATACTTCCCCACTCACAAGCACAGAGTCTGTGTATAGCAAACGAGAACTTTTATTAAAAGGGAAAGGGAACCAAGCATTAATTTGGGAAAACATCAAAACCATCTTCAAAAGCATGCAACCATAAACAAACCCGACCCCACAGTGCATTGGGCCAGTGTCCTTTGCCTCAGTTTCCTACCTTGTGGTGGGAAAGTCTGACAAACAAATGTCTCTAACACATCACTCCCTCTCCCTCCACTGCACCCCACTCACAGTTAGCTGTCAATAGTTAGTGAAGATCCAGAGTTCAGAGACGTGTTCACAGGGCTCATCTCCCACCCCAGGGCCTGGGGGAGGGGCATTGAGTAATGCCTCTGCAACTCACTTGCAGCTACAACTGTTTCTTTGCTGCCGCTGCCACTATCTGCCACCACAACCACTGGCCACCATCTCTCTGCCATCACTGGCCACTACTGCTTCTCTGCCACTGCCATGGCTACTGCTGCTTCTCTGCCATCACTGGTCACTGCTCCCACAACATAACGTTCTGAGGTTCTGTCACTTAACCCAGCTCTACTCGTCAGGGATAGAGTACAGGTGTCGACTGGAGAGCGATCTGCTGTCGATTTGGCAGGTCTTCACTAGACCTGCTAAATTGATCGCTGGTGGATCGATCTCAGAGCATGGACCCAGGCTGTAGTGTAGATCTGCCCTCAAGCTTAGCTCCTAGACCTGACAGCTCTAGGAATCACCAATCAGAAACAAGAACTCTCTCTTGAGTCCAATCAGCTCTGTCATTAGCACTCTTTGAGCAGCATCCACATCATCAAGTAGGAACATCTGTCCCCATCCATACTTTTCTTCACTGGGATTTGGCATCCTTACCCTCCGCTTAGCAAGTGAGGTTCAGTTTAGGGGAAACTCTCAATCAGGGCATGCTAAGGACAGTTCTGCTGCCCTTTACTCATACAATAAGGATTACAACATTTCATTACCCTGCATTCAAATACTTCAGTGATTTGCATCCCAAGACCAGCCAAAATTGATCATTCTGGCAAAGCAGCTCCATCATGCTGTGCCCTTAGGCAGAGTAGGCATATCTATGCAAACACGGTCTGCTCCTAAAGTCTTTCCCCCAGTGCATCACTAGATATCAAGGGAGAACTCATTCAGATCCTGCTTCATATATTATTTAGTGCTTTATAGTTTTCCTATGTTCTAGTAAACTGAAATGTTTGTTTTAGACATATACTGTCTCTCACACTTGGGAGAAGCTCCCTGTAAACATCCGCAAAACTAACTCATTATCCTTCTTTAAAACTCTCCTTTTCCATGATGCCTACAGAAATCTTCACAACTGTTAGGCTGCTGGCATGCTGAGACTGTTGCCTATCATGCTGACCAATACTGTTGTTTCCATGTAGTTCCCTCTCTGTCTGTATCCATCTGTTATCTCTTGTCTTATAGCAGGGATCAGCAATCTTTGCCCCACAGCCCGCCAGGGTAAGCACCCTGGCAGGCCAGGCCAGTTTGTTTACCTGCCACTTCCGCAGGTTCAGCCGATCATGGCTCCCACTGGCCACTGTTCGCCGCTCCAGCCCAATGGGGGCAGTGGGAAGCGGCAGCCAGCACATCCCTTGGCCTGTGCTGCTTCCCACAGCCCCCACTGGCCCAGGACGGTGAACTGCGGCCAGTGGGAGCCGCAATTGGCCGAACCTGTGGACGCGGCAGGTAAACAACCCGGCCCGGCCCGCCAGGGTGCTTACCCTGGCGAGCCGATGCCAAAGGTTGCCGATCTCAGTCTTATAGTTAGATTGTAAGCTCTTTGGGGCAGGAGCCTTCTCTTTTTTCTGTGTTTGTATAGCACCTACCACAATGGGGTTCTGGTGCAGTATTGACAGTACAGAATCTGGAGGGAAAATGGTACATGGCTTATAAAAGGCTTGGTCAGTGTTCAAACCTGATCCCGTTTGAAGCTGATGACAAATCTCCCATTAAGGGCCTGACCGTCTACCTCTGAAGTTAAAGTAACTCCCCCTTTTTTGGCTACCAAAAATACGTATAAGTGAATGTGCCTGAAAACACATTCTGCGACCAGTTCTCTCTTGAATTACATTAATTTTAATACTAGTATAATTCAATTGATTTAAGTGAAATTAATCCTGATTTACAGCAGAGTTGGAACCCACTGTGAGTATTTCTACAAAAGCATACTATGCAGAGAAGTCTGAAATCTTCGGGGTAAAAAGGGGTCATGTCAACACAATGTATGGTATTTAATGGTAATATTGTCGGCAATTTAGCCGGAAAATTGTATTCAAATCTATGGCTGAAAAATCATCCAGAGGGCATGTGTGTGACAGTGATGAACTGAATTAACTTGAGAAGGCAAGAGAAATATCATGATCTCAACAACAACAAAAACCAAGCATCCAAAAGAAAACTCTCCTTGTTACTAAATTAAACAAAAACATCATAGGCTGATCCTAGGAGGTACTAAGCTCCTCCTGGAAGATGCTGCACACCCTTAACTCACAACGGGCTTTAGCCTTCACTCACTGAAGTCAAGGCCAATTTTGCCACTGACTTTAGTGAGAACAGATTTTGGCTACTGGCTTCAGTTGTTGTTGAGGGCGCTCAGCTCTTCATTGTCTCAAGTCATCTATGATTATTAACTTGCATATTGTAATCAGTGCACTAAAAAACAATGAAATCAGCTATTGTACCATCTGCAAGTGTTCTTGCATGTGCACTGCATACCATATCTTCAAGACTAGATTCTGGCCTTATAATACTGTATTCCATAATACACAGTTGCTTTTAAAATAATGAGTATAGAGGAAGAAGACCTCTTTGTACCTTTATTGACTGTAAGATGCTAGTCCCCTTCTCAGTTTCTATTCTGCAGCTATCACAGTCTATTTTCTGAATCTTCACACAGCCAGTCCCTGATGTCTTGATATCCAAATCTAGAATAGTGAAAGCAAAAACGGGGCTCTCTTAGTGCTAAAGAGAAACATACAACAGTTCTAAAACACTGTAATATCTGGTCTCAATCTATAGTAATTACACATAGAAGAAAAACAGAGCAGTCACTGAAAATACTCTACAACCACATCTTCTTCCAAAGCTCGGTCATCTTCTATTTTACTGTTGGCCTAGTGTTATTTTACAACACGATTTTCCTTGATAAACTAATAATACTGCAAACCTAAATACCCTCCAACTTCTGAGATTGTTAAAAGATGCAGTATAGTCAATGAGGATTATAGGCTCCTGGAGGGAATAATCCACAGAGTATGCCTCCATCTGAAATTTTCAGTCATCTCAAAATATGCCATTCCTATGATCTCAAAAGTACACTTCAAAACTGAGATAACAAATATTGTCTATATATACAGTGTGCATACGTGCTTCTACAGGGGTGGCAGAAGGGGCACAGGGAAATCACTACATTGACTAACGTACCTGCAGAGTAAGTATAGGGAGAAGGTATGAGCCTATGAAAAAGATGTTTGCATATATCTGTACATATTGTTTAACAGACATTTATGGTACTTAGTTCAGTAGTATGAGTGCCTCAAACATTTATGAATTTAGCCAAACAACAGCCCTTGGGCCTAGCTGAAAATTTGGGGTTCATCTCTGGTGCAAAGCAGTTAAGGAGTAATATAGCTATTGGCCCAAGCCTGGTTAGCAACTACCAATGTTTGGTGCAGTACCATAGGCACTGGAACTAGGGTTGCAGGGGGAGGTGCTGCAGCACCCACCAGGTTTTACATGGAGCTCTGCTCCTGGCCCCATGCCTGGAGGTCCTGGCCACCGGCCCCACACCTCCGCTTCTGGTCCCGTGCCTGAGGGTCCTGGCCGCTGGCCCCACGCCTCCGCTTCTGGTCCCCCATTGCCCCGCACCTCCACTTGGCCCTGCATGCGGCTGCCAGCCCCACCCCCAGCTATGACCACAGCCTTGGCCCCCTTGCCCCTGTCCGGGTCCCCCCTTCCCAGAGACACGGCCCTGCTCCCAGGCCCAGCTCTGTGGGAGGGGGTGCAGACTGGAGGTAAGGGATGTGGCTTTCAGCACCACCACCATTAAAAATGTTCCAGTGCCACTCGGCAGTACAGCTGAGCTGTTTGTAGGATTTGTACTCACAGCACTGTCTGGATTCAGAGGGAGTTTCTCACTGTTAAGGGATGACATAGGAATTGTACCGGAAAAGAAGAGGCCTCTCCCCTGGCATCCCTGTCTCTATGACTGCAAACACTATTGTCTTCCAGTTTTTGTAACTGGTAAGATGAGACATCCAAAAGCACACAAGCTAGTACAGCTCGTGACTCTGACTCAATTGGAGGTTGTGTTGGAGGACTGGCTGCATGTAACAAACCTGGTAGGGAAAATCTGTGAACTGCAAGTGTGAACAGCCAACTGTCAGTATCATCAGTTCAACTGGAAAACAATATCAGCCCCACTGATGTTTTGCCAACTCTCATAATACCTGGTGTTTTTCTTAAAGCTTCAGCTGCTGGAATCAAAAGATGGCATGTATATCTCAGCTTTCATTCAAATAAAAAAGTACATTTCTAGCCCCTATGGTTGCACAGAAAAGTTTGAAAATATGAAGTCAGTGTACCCTAAAGCCTCTCCTTCCAACCCTAATCAGCTATGATTCTATGACTCTACAAAACCAACAAGAAAAGAAAAGGAACCATTTAAAAAAAAAGTTTCATGATTTTGTGGAGGGAGGGCCTGAGGTTGGCACTATTGCAACAGCACTGTCAGTCTTACAAAAAGGGCTGGCAGGAGAGGCCTAAGCCCAGGGACAAGGGGGACCCAGGAACTGGCCCAGGTGTATGTCTCAGTGTGTGGGAGAACCGGAATTGGACACACAGGGCGCATATTCAAACCTCTACTACACCTGAACCAGCTACACCTCACATACCAAACTTCATGGGTGTCTTCACAACAACAGCGGCCTTGCTGTCCATGTGGTCCGAGACAATCGTCATCTCCTTCAGCGCCTCGTCGTACTTCACCTGTAGGCGATCCAGATCCACCCCCTGGGGGAGGCTGCTGTCCACCCCGCTGACAGTGACCAGCGCTCTGTCCGCGTCCGGGTAGCGGAGCGGGTCCAGCGGGCGCACGGTAACGTGGCAGGGCAGCCGCACCTTCAGCTGGCCGAAGGGGCTGACAATCAGCGTCCACTCCTTGAGGGGCTTATTGCCCCGCGTCCTGCCCTCCTCGGGGCCCGCCGGGCTCCCGCAGCCGCCGGAGGGGTCCGTCACGAACAGGGCAGAGCGTGACCAGCTGCCGCCACTCGTCCCTCGCCAGGGGCCGCCGCAGCTCAACAGCCCCCGCCGGACCCCTGCCACCCTCACCCCCAGGTGCCACCAGCCCGAGCAGGGGGCCCGCATACTGCCCAGCGTTGATCCCGGCGCCCTCCTCCGCGCAGGGCGCGGCTTATGGGAACCGGGCGCCGCGGGCGAGGGTGGGGTCTGCCCCGCACCGGCGGGCACCACAGGGGCGGGTTATGGGGCCCGCCCTGCCCGAGGGCTGGGGCGCACAGCTCATAGGAGCCCCCCGCCTGCAGTTCCCTCACATAACTCGGGGGGGAGGGAGGGCGAACAGGGAACAAGTCGCTTGCTAGAGTCTAGACTAGCAAATTGGTGGGTGCCGCCGCCAGGCGCTCCCCACCCCCACGAGGCGAGGTGGCTGCTGGGAGTTGTAGTTCTGAGCCACAGCAACTTCATAGAGAAAGGACGCAGAATGAACTACAAATCCCAGCGGGCTACACCCTGACCCCTCAGCGGCCCCTAAGTCCTCCGTCCACGAGCCACGGGAGAGGGTGGGGTCTTTCCTGTTCTGCTCCCATTGGACGGGGCGGGGGGGACGCTGCCACCAATCAGAAGTGAGGGGGAAAGAGGGTGGTGCGGCGGATGGGGGTGACGGAGTTGGCTGTGTCTCCATGACAACCCGAGACGCTCTGGGGCTGGTAAACATGCGGCTCGCGGCTGCCAGGCAGCTGCTAGGGGCCCCCGGAGGGAACAAAACGCCCCGGAGGATGAACCTGACTGGGTAGGAAACATCAGGTAAGAGGAGCCACAGACGCTTCTGCTCCCTGCCACCGCGGGGGAAGTGGAGGGCAGAGGAGAGCGCAGGGTGGCACAGACGCCTCGGCGCAGCGGCTGGTCCCTTGAGGGGGAGAGACGCTGGCTGAAAAGAAGGAGGGGCTGGGGTGCTAAAGGGTGGGGGAGCCGTGAGGTATTTGGGGGAGGGGATCGCACTCTGCAGGGTGTGGGGCACACGTGGAGGGGTCCACGCTGCAGGGGGACGCACACCCTGGCCGTGTGGTGAGAGGCATGGGGTGGGCACCCTGGGTAGCTCGGTGAGGGCAGGGCCTGCTCTAGGCACCAGCGAAGGACACAGGTGCCTGGGCTGGCCAATAGAAAGGGGCGGCACTCCATCCGTTGTTGGGGCGGCAGGTCCTTCAATCCCTCACTTGCTCTGCAGTAGCAGCTCAATTGAGTTTATCCTTTTTTTTTTTCCTCTTTGCTGCTTGGGGCGGCAAAAAAAGCTGGAGCCAGCCCTGGGTGGGGGGCATGAGGAGGGCACGAATTTCCTGAGGTGGGGCACCATAGGTGGTGTTACACGCCAAAGTGTTGGCGGTGATGTAATGCTGACAGACCCCGGTCATCGGTGGGTGGGCTCAAACCTGGAGCTTAAAGCATAAGCCTCTACTGCATGAGCTAAAAAGCTAAGTGGCTGGTAGCAGACTCATTTTAATTTCCTTCTCTGATTGGTCTTGGTGCCACTAGATGGGACAGAACACCACACCCAGAAGGTGTGCAGGTTACATACTTCCACTAGCTGAGGAAGCGTGTCCCAAGCTTCAGAGATTTCCCAGTTAGAATCTGGATGAGCCCCCACTTGTAATGCCGACAGACCTCTGGTTGTCAGCAGGTGGGATTGAACCTGGTGCCTCTGGAGTTTAAAGCATGAGCCTCTACTGCATCAGCTAAAAGCCAACTGTCTGATAGCAGACTCATTTTATCTCTGTAAGTGGTCTTGATACCACTAGATGGGACAGAACACCACACGGAGAAGTATCAGAGGGGTAGCCGTGTTAGTCTGGTTCTGTAGAAGCAGCAAAGAATCCTGTGGCACCTTATAGACTAACAGACGTTTTGCAGCATGAGCTTTCGTGGGTGAATACCCACTTCTTCGGATGCAAGCAGTGGAAATTTCCAGGGGCAGGTGTATATATAAGCAAGCAAGAAGCAAGCTAGAGATAACGAGGTTAGATCACTCAGGGAGGATGAGGCCCTGTTCCAGCAGCTGAGGTGTGAAAACCAAGGGAGGAGAAACTGGTTCTGTAATTGGCACGCCATTCACAGTCTTTGTTTAGTCCTGAGCTGATGGTGTTAAATTTGCAGATGACCTGGAGCTCAGCAGTTTCTCTTTGAAGTCTGGTCCTAAAGTTTTTTTGCTGTAGGATGGCCACCTTAAAATCTGCTATTGTGTGGCCAGGGAGGTTGAAGTGTTCTCCTACAGGTTTTTGTATATTGCCATTCCTAATGTCTGATTTGTGTCCATTTATCCTTTTCCTTAGAGACTGTCCAGTTTGGCCGATGTACATAGCAGAGGGGCATTGCTGGCATATATTACATTGGTGGACGTGCAGGTGAATGAACCGGTGATGGTGTGGCTGATCTGGTTGGGTCCTGTGATGGTGTTGCTGGTGTAGATATGTGGGCAGAGTTGGCATCGAGGTTTGTTGCATGGGTTGGTTCCTGAGCTAGAGTTACTATGGTGCGGTGTGCAGTTGCTGGTGAGAATATGCTTCAGGTTGGCAGGTTGTCTGTGGGCGAGGACTGGCCTGCCACCCAAGGCCTGTGAAAGTGTGGCTTGCCAATTACAGAACCAGTTTCTCCTCCCTTGGTTTTCACACCTCAGCTGCTGGAACAGGGCCTCATCCTCCCTGATTGATCTAACCTCGTTATCTCTAGCTTGCTTCTTGCTTGCTTATATATACACCTGCCCCTGGAAATTTCCACTGCTTGCATCCGAAGAAGTGGGTATTCACCCACGAAAGCTCATGCTGCAAAACGTCTGTTAGTCTATAAGGTGCCACAGGATTCTTTGCTGCTTTCACACGGAGAAGGTGTGTGGGTTACAGTGACACCTAGTGGTCAGAGCAGGAGTCCATCCTAGTGGCCGTAGCGGAATCAGAGGGCAGAGCTGGAGTTGCGGTGGAGAGACAAGCCATCAGTCAGCCAGGAGCAGAGGCACATTTGACTTCTATTTTGGGGGAGTAAGGACCTTAATACTATTAATAACAGGTATAGGTGTAACTTCTGGATTTACCAATTGTTAGTGATACTTAATTCGTAGGCAATCCCTCGAGATCGAGGATGATCTCTTTCACAGCTTTTATTTTTCATGGGTCCTTTGGTGATTGAGGAGTCTGATTCTTGAGCCACAGGCTTGTTGGCAGACATTGCAGGTGGTGTTAGAAGACAGGTTTGGGCCACGATTGCTGCATAACAGTTGTTTTTCCTTTCTTTTCTGGCATTTTTCTGAGACAAGGGGAAGGCAGTTTTCCTCAAAAGTGGATGTTCCCTCTCTGACAAGTCTTTGCCAGTTATCCCTATCCTGGGCTGCTGTCTCCCAGTGTGTGGTGTTGATGCCACATCTCTTGATGTTTATCTTGAGGTTGTCTTTAAAGCATTTCTTTTGGCCTTCCCATTTCCTTTCTTCTTTGGTGAGTTGGGAGTACAGCAGTTGTTTTTGGTAAGCATACATCAGGCACGCCCACACAGTGCCTGCTCCACCTCAGCTGGTGCTGGATAATCAGGGCCTCAACATTGAAGATGTTGTCCTCTGTGAGACACTGACATTAGTGCAATGATCCTTCCACTTTATGTTGAGTATCTTCCAAAGAAAGTGCTGGTGCTGGCGTTTCCGGTTTTTCAGGTGTTTTCTGTAGGTCACCCAAGTCTCAAAGCCATAGAGGAGAGTTGGGATTATCACCACTTTATAAACAAAGTCTAGTGTTCTGATGTTGTGATTGTTGAACACCCAGCAAGACAATCTGCCAAAGGCAAGGCTGGCACAGAGAATTCTGTGCTGAATCTTGACTTCTATGTCTGCCCTCCTTGAGAGATGGCTGCCAAGATAGGCAAAGTCAATCTGACGTTGGAGGCCAATGCCCTGTGATAGATGGTCTTGGGTTAATGTTTTCAGAGCTGCTAAGAAACTTGAGAAAAGGGTGGGTGCCAGTACACAACCTTGTTTTACGCCAGTTTGGACGACAACGGGCTCAGTGGTAGAGCCACTGCACAGGATGGAGGCAGTTATCTGGTCATAGAGGAGACTTACAATGGTGATAAATTTGCTTGGGCAGCCAAACTTTGACATAATTTTCCACAGGGCCTCATGGTTGGCAGAGTCAAAGGCTTTGGTCAAATTGATAAATGCCATATACACCTCCGGTGGTGGTGTTCACATTTTTCCTGGATCTGCATTGCTGTGAAAATCATGTCGGTTGTGCCTCGTGATGGTCTGAAGCTGCACTGGGACTCTGGAAGTACTTCCTCTGCAAGAGGGAGCAGGCGATTCAGTAAGATTCTAGCAAGAATCTTCCCAGCGATGGAGAGGAGGGCAATGCCTCCATAGTTGCCGCAGTCAGCCCTGTCTCCTTTTTTGAAAATGGTGATGATGTTAGCATTACATAAGTCAGCAGGGATTTCTTCGGTGCGCCAGATTTTGAAGAGCAGCAAGTGAAGCTTGTTAGTTAGTGTTTCTCCCCCCACTTTCAGTATTTCAGCTGGTATGCCATCAGGACCTGCTTTATTGTTCATTTGTTTAATTGCTTTGCAGACCTCCTCAGGTGTTGGGGGGTTGGCAAGAGTTTCCCAGATTGAGTGCTGAGGGATGGAGTCAATGGTGTCGTCAGTCACAGTCGATTCTGGATTTAGAAGCTTTTGGTAGTGTTCCTTCCAGTGCTCTTTGATGGATTCGTTATCTTTAAGACAAGTACTACCATCTTTGGATCTCAGAGGCGTGAGGCCACATGAGCTTGGTCTGTATAGGGTCTTTGTCTCACAAAAAAAGCTCCGCATATCATGTCTGGCAGCGAATGTTTGGATTTCTTTTGCTTTGACCTCCCACCATTTGTTTTTGATTTCTCGGATCCTTCTTTAAGCTTCAGCTTTGAGCTGATGGAAAAAGCTTTACTTCTGACTGAGTAGTGGTTCGTTTTGCCAGTCACAGAAAGCTTTTCTTTTCTGGTCCAAAAGGGCTGTAATCTCAGTGTTGTTGTTGTCAAACCAGTCCTGATGATGGCAGGTAGCAAGGCCAATGGATTCCTTGCTGCACACTGCACAGAAGCTTGGGAAGCAGCTAAGCTCTTATGTTCATTAGCTACAATGTTACTGGTGCTGATTAGAATGCACCCCTATATCTAGATGCCTGTGTTTCTGTGACAAATCTCATATTTTATAGGCTAGTAAAATTGAAACAGCCCCAGGCTGGAGCTCTGCTTTGAGGGTCAGGAGCTGTTCTCCTACCCTCCCCTTAGGTAGCCCATGTGGGGAAATGAATTTGGATGCACAGAATACCTGGCGTCGCTACTCACCAACCGAACATTCCTTCACACACACCCCTAGAGGGTTGAGGGGGGTTTAATTGAACTGGTGCAAGATTGTGTGTTGACAAGGAACTAATCTCTAGAAGAAGCTTATTCAAATGGACCATTTCCATCAAGAAGACATGCATGTTACACATACATGCTATAACTAAGGCTGCGAGTCTGTCACAGAGGTCACAGATTCCATGACTTTCTGGGACCTCCGTGACTTCTGCAGTGGCAGCAGTGGAGCAGTGGCGGCGGCCCAGAGGAGCAGTGGTGGCAGGGGGGCCGCCTCCTGACCCAGAGTGGTAGCTGCTAGGCCATGGGCTGCCCCCTGGCCAGAGCAGCAGTAGCAGCAGCGGCCCTCCGGGCCACGCCTCCCACACAGGAGCAGCAGTGGTGGCAGGGCCCCGGGCCACTCCCCACCCCCAGGAGCAGCAGCGTCTCTCCCCGCCCTCCCTCAAGCACCTAAGATTTAGTTATGGGTATTTTTAGTGAAAGTCACGGACAGGTCTTTCACTTTTTGGTTATTGCCAGTGACCTGTCCATGACTTTCACTAAAAATACCCATGATTAAATCATAGCCTTAGCTACATCTATTACGAGAGCACCAGCTATGATCCCAGTTATAAATCTCTATGTGAACCACATAGGCACTGACTCCGTGGGTGCTCTGGGGCTCTAGCACCCATAGAAAAAAAATAGTGGATGTTCAGCACCCACTGGCAGACCCGCAGATCAGTTCCTCCCCCTCCCCCTCTGCCCATGGGCCTTGCCAATCAGTTCCCCCCACCCCCAGTGCCTCCCGCCCATCACAATCAGCTGTTCAGCGGCATGCAGGATGCACTGGGGGGAGAGGGGAGAACGAGGGCAGGAAGAGGCAGGGGGAGGAGCGAGAAGGGGTGGGGTTGAGAAGAGGCAAGCTTGGGGCAAGGGATGGAGTGGAGGCGGGGCCTGAGGCGGAGCAGGGAGTCAAGCACCCCTGGGAGGTTGGTACCTCTGCTTACTCATACTGATGGGTAATTAGTGATTTGCATGAGTAGTCCCATTTAAGGCCATTGGATTGCTTGCATGGTAACTGCTTACCATTATGAGTAAGGTTCCACCATCTGGCTCTGTGGTCTTAATTTACGCAAATATAAGTTAACCTGAATGCATAATTGTTAAACAAGCTTAAGTTAGTAAAAGAGGACACCTCTTTAGTGTGCTACTTCAGTACTAAAAATTTACAATGTGGTATTACTCTGGCAAAGAATCTGTGTTGCTACTACTTTGAGACAACAAATGCAGAGAAGAGCAATTGTAGTGCTTTCTGTATCTTTCATGTGTAAAGTTGAAAAGCTGAACTCGGGGAGTCTTTGAATGCTAAGACTAGGTGACTGGCAGTTATTAATAATTCAATAAAAGGTGTTTCTCAACATACATCTTTCTGTAATTCAGTTTATAAATTTGAAGAATGAAAGTTTAAAGGGATTGTCAATTCTATTTAATTTGGCAATTCTTCTATGAAGAGAGAGTGTATAAATATGGTACCTTCTTAAGCAGCAGATCTACTCCATCTGCATACACTGGGTCTTATCTTATTTGAGTATGTGCAATAAGATTATACTGTTTTTCACTCCTGCAAAAATTAACACAGCTAGGAAAGAAAGAGCTTGATTCTATTCTGGTTCATCCACAGAACCCTTTACTAAAGGGGTCTTATGGTTAAGGCACTGGACTTGGACTCAGGATCTGGGTTCAGTTCTTGACTGCTACAGACCTTTCTATGTGGCCTTGGGTAAGTCACTTATGACTCAATACTGCAAACTGCTCCATTGGCTGGACCTCTGTGTGACTTCATTGGAGATCAAAAATTTGTCTGTCTTGCAGTTCTCAGTGCAAGATCAAGGCGTTGGCCTCTTTGGGTAAGTCTACACTGCAACTGGGAGCAAACCTCCCGGCTTGGGTAGACAGGCTGACGCTAGCAGGGCTTGAGCTAGTGCTAGTGGCGCTCCAGCTATCAGGCTAACAATTGCAGTATGGACATTGCAGCCTAGGCTGGAGCTAGACTTGCGAGCTCAAGTCTCCATGCCCATATTGCTATTTTTAGCACAATAGCTTGAGCCCAGCTAGTACAAGGCTCTCTACCCAGGCTGGGAGGCAAACCTGCATCTGCAGTGCACATCTGTATTCTGAAGACATTCCAAAACTATAGAACCATTGTGTAAGTTTATAACTCGTTCCAAGTTTCATTTATATTTGAATTAGACATTTCACTTTTTAGATATTGGAATACAATGCAACTTCTCTGCTTTGCTTTGTGACCTTTAAAGTCTAGTATCTCCCAAGGTACTTTTTAATTCCAGTATTTGGGAGGCAATTGATGTATTAATTATACATTTATATTAGGTCCATGGGGAATGGCATATGCCTTTACTACAGTACAAACTGCTTCCATTTTAAGAACAACATAGCTTTGTTAGTTCTTCCCCCCGAATAGTTTAGATCAGCAGTTCTCAACCAGGGGTCCGAGGCCCCCTGGGGGGCTGCAAGCAGGTTTCAGGGGATCCACCAAGCAGGGCCAGCATTAGACTCACTGGGGTCCAGGGCAGAAACCTGAAGCCCCGCTGCCCCGAGCCCTGTCACCCAGGGCTGAAGCTGAAGTCTGAGCCGCTTAGCTTCACAGGCCTGGGGCCCCAGGGGACTGCCCTGCTTGCTACCCCCTAACACTGACCCTGGCTTTTATATGTAGAAAAACAGTTGTTGTGGCATAGGTGGGCTGTGGAGTTTTTATAGCATATTCAGGGGGCCTCAAAAAGAAAAAGGTTGAGAACCCCCAATTTAGATAGTGTAACTGCAACCTACAGTGTGAATGCCATATATCAACACTCACTCCCAAACACATGGATTCTTCATCTCTGTTTAGAATTTCTTCCCTGTAGCCTTTGTTTCTTTTTCTTAAAATCTTTCAGCATGGCTTAGAGACCTGAACAAAACAGCAGCAACATTGAGATAATAAACATATTTAGCAATTTTAACAGTTTGTTGATGAAAATTATTTTATTTATCAATATGTGTACATGTTTATGTACAATATTTCCTGGATTCAGTCTTGGCATCTGTGCTGTTTACATTTGGTTTCACAATGTTTTGACTCCTCCAGGAGGCAATCAAATTGATTTTTTCCATTAGCAAATATAGTTGCTTAAATCTATCGGTAAAAGTCAAAACATCCTTGAAGGAATTCCAAACAGCACTAAAAGCAGGCTTAAATTTTACCATTCAAAGATTTCACTGCCCTAAGAGACCACCGTACCTTTCATTAGCCAAATGTAAATGATACAACACTTTTGTGTTTGTTTTTTTCCCCCCGACAACGGTTCTCAAAAAAAGGGCGGGAGCTATTTTCTCAAGACTTGGCACTCTGGTTTTTGAGTTGGAAGATACTGGAATTTTTATCTGAGAGATCTAAATTGTGCTATTTCAAATACTGATTTGGAACCCACTCAGAAAGAAAAGTATGTTTATCTATTTTACTTCAATTTAATCCTGACTTCTATCATTTTATTATAAACAATTTTAGGTTAGGAAAAAACCAATTCATTACATACTACATTATAAGTTTGAAGGGATGGCAAGCTAGACTAATTTGTGGGTGGGTTCCACCTAGCACAATGAATTTGGCCTGTGCTAGTACTCAGTGCTGCAACACAATGTCAAGTTCTCTGCATAGCAGACAGTTACTGCCATTGTGAAGCAGATGAAAATATAGTCTTACCTGAATTTACTTCTGTTGTTGACAAAACACAGAAAGATGTGTAAGAGGACAGAGCACAAAGTGAACCTTTACAGAAGGCCACAATCTGTCCTTGAGAATGTTTGGAGCTATAAAAGATAAAATGGTGGTAAAACTACAGCAGGCTGGCAATCAGTGGGTCAACTGAGATTATATGCTATGTCATTGGGAGTGTGGAGAACAGCAGCTGCATCCTAAAGCCTCATTTTGTAGCTAGTTACAATCCAAAACATGAAATTATACCTTATATATAAAGTTTGACTGTGTTACAAAAGATCACTTACATTGAATGCCAACTGTTCATTTCAAAATATGATGGTGTAAGCACCAAAGCAGTTCAGTTACTGTGTGTCATGCTACAGCATCATGAGTGTCTAAAAAGTCCAGTACCCAAGTGACAGTCCTTGCCATAGATAATGCACATGTAAAGTGCAGGGCCAGAGGTTGAAGCCAAATTACTACTAGCTCTTGAGACCTGCTGCCTTTTCCTCTGTGCTCTCTTCTCTTTTTTTCCTCTCTCATCCACCTCTCTTCAACTTCTTTGACTCCCTGGTGCAGCACAGTCCTCCAGTATAGCCTGTTGCTAGTAGAATCTTTCCAGACTGTGCTGTCAATGTTGAAAGTTTTTGAGTCCCTCTTGCATATGTCCATGAACCTGAGCCTAGATCAGCCCAGTGGCTTTGGAGCAGCTGCATGCTCTCTATATAGGAGATCCTTTACATAATGGCAAAAAATGACACTTGTGGGTGCTTTGCAAATGTGGTACAAATATGAGCCTTACTGTGTCATGTAATAATTTAAAATTGTAAATTAAAGTAAAATTGAGAGGCAGGGTAACTCTGTGGTTAAGGCACTAGACTCAGGTTCCATAGATCTGGGTTCATTTCTCAGTTCTGCCATAGTTTTTCTATATAACCTTGGGTAAATTGCTTAATCTCTCTGTGCCTCTATTCCCCATCTATACAATGGAGGTAATAGTACTTTGTGTCTGTCTTGTCTATTTAGATTGTAAGCTTTTAGGGGCAAACACTGTCTCATACTATCTGTGGTATAGAACCAAGCAGGATGGTCTCTATAGTCTTGGTTGGGGCCTCTAGTTACCTAGAGTATTGTAGAGCTGGCTCCCACTAATGCCAGAAACTTGGTGACCTCCATGCATAAAACAATATTTATAAAGATGGGATTTTGCCAAACTCAAGAGGAGGAATGTAATACAGCCAAATTCTCAAATCTTTATTCACTCCTGACTTGTGCTAAATACCTTTTTATTTTATCACTATTTGTAACTATTATTGAACTCTTCACAGTGTTTTAGGATAGAGTGTGTGTGACTGGTGTCCCGGGGAAGCCAACTGAGGTCACTCAAGTAGGGTGAACTGCAAAGAACATGGCAGGCAATCCCTAAAGCTGGTGGATATTCCAATACTTAGATTTACCAAGCCAGCACAAAACAGCTCCTATTATATCTCACTGATTACTCAGAAGCCAACAGCACAGTTCCCTTAAAGTAACCCAGCCTCAGGCCTCCACCTAGACACCCAAGTCAAATATGATGAGGATTGATGAAAATCTTACTCATCATATAAAAAAGGTTCTCCCAATCCCAAAGGATCAGACACCTTACCTCCCAGTTAATGAATATTCCAGATCTTAGCCAAATACATACATACATACAGCCAATTCTTATTAACTAAACTAACATTTATTAAAAAAGAAAAGAGAGAATATAAGTTAAAAGATCAATATACATACAGACATGAGTTCAATTCCTGAGGTTCCAATTCATAGCAAAGATGGTGAGCTTTGTAGATGCAAAGAGATCTTCCAGAAATAGTTTCTAGTTTATAGTCCAATGTTTGTATTCAGGGTAGTTCAGTCAGAAATAGGTCTCAGTCCTTATGGCTTAGGTTCCCCTGCATGAAACCTCAAGCAGCTTTGAAATAAAAGGGATCAGGACCCAATGGTCTTTTATGCAGTTTTCTAGCATCCACTTGTCCATACAATCCTGGGTAAACAATAACCTTCTGTTTCCTAAACCTCACTGGTGATTAACATGAAATAATTTTTAAGTTTGTGATAGACTGCTTAATGGATAAGAGACTCATAGACAATGACATCATTGCAACCAAAATTCATCTAAATGTTAATATTCCCTTTTGATCTCTGAATCAATAGCTGTAGTGACAGACAGCAACTGTCTGTTTACATGGCTAGCATATATAAGTAAACACACAGAATTAGTATCACTTCTAACAACATAGGTTTTCATTTCAGAGTTCTAGCCTATCTAGCATCGAATGGCCCTAATTACCATTCACATACCTTTCTAACATGACTTTAAAGGTTGGCTCTGGGTTATTTAGCCTGCCAGCTGTTTAACCCTTTCTGGCCATGTGTCACACTTTGTATAAGATTTGTTGCAATTATATAACAGTGGTAACAATAATGATTTGCATGGTTATATTTTAATTAGACAATGTCACAGATATAGCAACTTTTTGATATTACTTACAACAACCTCCTTAAAAGCCACTTCTTCCAGAAATCTTTCCTACCCCCTTCTTTTCTTCAGTAATTCGCCAACTTTCTCCCTTTTCTCAGCAATGGTGCTGTTTTCTCTTGTGTTTTCATGTTTTGTAATTTGGGGCCTGATCTTGCAAACACTTATGAACATGAATAACTTTAACTCACATGAGTGATACCATTAGACCAGATCATGCCCCCTAGATCCACCTATGTAGGGTCCCTTTTCTGTGCATATGTCTCCTTCTAATGTAAGAGGTTTGGGAAGGCCAGGAGTAGAGATGGGCAATTTCATGCTGGATGGGAGGAGAGGGGAACACACATCTTATCCCTTGACTAGCCCTAAGGAAGTTCAGATAAAAGGTAATGTTGGCTGTAGGGGCCTATCCATAGTAGAGATTCTTCCCTTTAGGGGTATCCTTGGGTAGCCATAACTAGGGAAAGGCCCTGGTTTAACAACTGTTTGGAGATACACTACCAAACAGGCGTGCCACCAGAAATAAAGGGACAGTGTAAAGGCACACTGTCTCTGTGGGGCCAGGCAGTAGGGTTGCCAGCTTTCTACTCACACAAAACCAAACACCCTTGCCCTGCCCCTCCTCTGAGGTCCCGCCCATGTCCAACCCCTTCTCCGAGGCCCCACCCCCGCTCACTCCATCCCACCCCCTCACCTGTTACTTGCTCTCCCCACCCTCACTCACTCATTTTCACTGGGCTGGCGCAGGAGGACGTGAGGACTCTGGCAGCGGGTGCAGGCTCCGGGGTGTGGCCAGAAATGAGGGTTTTGGGGTGTAGGAGGGGGCTCCAGACTGGAGGGTTCAGCCGAGGGGTTTGGAGTATGGGAGGAGGCTCCAGGCTGAGGCAGGGGGTTGGGGTGCAGGGGTGGGGGGAGTGAGGGCTCTGATGTGGGGCTGGGGCTGATGGATTTTGGGTGGAGAGGGTGCTCTGGGCTGGGACTGAGGGGTTCAGAGGGCAGGAGGGGGCTGTGCGCTGGGGCAGGGGGTTAGGGTGCAGGGGTGGGGGTGAGGGCTCTGGATAGCAGTGCAGACTCTAGGGTGGGGCTGGGGATGAGGGGTTTGAGATGCAGGAGGGTGCTCTGGGCTGGGACTGAGGGGTTCAGAGGGTGGGAGGGGGATCAGGGCTGGGACAGAGGGTTGGGTCACCGCGGCGTGGGGAGTGAGGGCTCTGGCTGGGGGTGTGGGCTCTGGAGCGGGGAATTTTTTTTCTGTCATGGGCCATTGACCCCCAGAAACCAGGGCTTTGGAGTGGAGCCCGGAGCTGGAGTGCAGAGCAGCTCTGGAGCAGTGGAGCTGCAGGTTTTGCCTGGAGCTAGAGCAGAGCCAGAGCACAGCTCCAAAGCCCTACCAGAAACCCACCCAGGGAGGTGCAGAGGCTCGGAGCTTCCCCCCACAGTGAGATGAGCAGGCCCAGTGGCTCCAGCCCCGCGAGGAGGCGCTGAGACTCAGGGCTTCCCCCCAACAACGGGGCGAGCTGGCGCTCATGGCTCCCGACCCGCAGGGAGCGCCACTGGCCAGATGAAATTAACTATGGGGCCGCTGCCAGATCTGGCTCACATGCCCTAGGTTCCCCAAACCCTGCTTACGCGTAGGAGCCAGGAGGGACATACCGGCTGCTTCTTAGGAGCCCGCGGAGCAGAGGCTAGCAGGGAGCCTGTCAGCCCTGCTGCACAGCGCCACCAACTGGACAGTCAATGGCCCGGTCAGCAATGCTGACCGAAGCCGCCAGGATCCCTTTTTGACAGGTGTTCCCATTGAAAACCGGACACCTGGTCACCCTAGGGCGGCCCTGGATTTTTGTAGATTATGTAAGATTTGTTTGGTTTAGGGATGATCCTGCACCTCTCCAGCAGAAAAATGTGAGGGGAAACTTCAAGAAATCTTCCAATTTTTCCTCTTTCTTAGCATTCTACTAGAAGTTTTACTGAGGGAGAGGCCGTCCCAGCCCATTGAATTCAGTGGAATTGCTTGCACAAGCAAGTGGTTTTGAAACAAGTCCCTTAGGTTGTAAACTATTCAGACAGGGAACGTGTTTAACTGTGGTTACATGATCACTGTAATTCAGTTTATGTATTTGGTGGTGGTGTTTTTGCTGGTCCCTTAATTATCATGATTAATTGTTGCTATTTGAGTTGTTACTACATAAGAATTCCTGTATGGACAAGATCATAGAATCATAGAATATTAGGGTTGGAAGAGCCCTCAGGAGGTCATCTAGTCCAATCCCCTGCTCAAAGCAGGACCCACACCAACTAAATCATGGGCTGGGGCTGAGATAATGTAATGTTTTTAGTATTTGTGTCCTGTTTGTAAATTTTATGACCCTGTGAGGGAAGATCTGTTTATATTGACTTGAGGGTGATACTAAAGCTCCATGGATGTGTGTCATATTTTGAGCCCTAAACAGTAAGCTCTCTGGGGCAAGATTGCCTTCTTATATTGTGTTTGTATGGTACCTATATTGGGCCCCCAAAGGAGCTACTTTAGTACAAAAAATAATCTGACTTTATTCTGCTGAATCTATGTACATTACAGAAAAACAATTAAAATCTAACATGGAAAAAATATGAACATGTCGCAAAATAGTAAGATGTGATTATAAAGTGTATTTAGTGAGAGACTCCTTTTTAACACATACTAATTCCTTCACTACAGAAAAATAAATATAATTAATTGAGTCTTGACAAAAATCTCAATGATAATTTTTTTCTCAGTTATCTGACTCACTGGAGTTAAACTCCTCCCAGTATACACCATCAGCCAGATAGAGCCTAATTTGTGACTCAAACCAATAAAATCTACAGGTCAAGAGGAAACAAACTTCTGAAAAACTTCTTGAATTATAACAATTTGAATCAAAGTGCTAGTCTATACTATAAAGACTTTGCTGGTATAACTACAGCAGCAAAGCTGCACGGCATATACCAGTAAAAGGACCTAAACCATCTCCTCAGACAACAATCTATACCAGGGATCAGCAACCTTTCAGAAGTGCTGTGCCGAGTCTTCATTTATTCACTCTAATTTAAGATTTCGTGTGCCAGCAATACATTTTAACATTTTTAGAAAGTCTCTTTCTATAAGTCTATAATATATAGCTAAACTTTTGTTGAATGTAAAGTCAATAAGGTTTTTAAAATGTTTAAGAAGCTTCATTTAAAATTAAGTTAAAATGCAGCCCCCCCAGACAGGTGGCCAGGACCCGGGCAGTGTGAGTGCCACTGAAAATCAGCTTGCATGCCACCTTTGGCACGTGTGCTATAGGTTGCCTACCCCTGATCTATACCATTAAAAGGACTCTTTGCCACTATACATTTTATTTACACAGGTGTTTTGCTTGCATAGCTGTATTGATTGGGGTGTGATTTTTGTCTCCCTCTCCACTCGTAGCCAACATAGCTATGCTGGCAAAAATTGTAAATCTGACCTACAAATGCCTCTCCACCGCCTCAAATCACTTGGAGGTGAGGGCTCTCTGCACTTTATAGGATGATGCCAATAAAGAGGTGCAGGTATAGCTCTCAAAACATTTGACTGTGCTATAAGGAGGATTGTCTTCTATCTTTCTATCTACAGAATTATAGTATAACTAAACCATTAGAAGGGTTTTATAGCATTTATACAATAGAGTGGGACACTGTCTCTTTATAGCTTTCATTAAGGCAAACCTCTGAAAGCGATCATTGTGTGGTTTTCTTTATTTGAACACAGGTCTCATTCCAACTCACATTATATCTTTGTTTTCTTCATCTCTTGCATATAGGGTTACCAACCCTCCAGGAATTAAAGATTAACCTTTAATTAAACATTATGTTATGTGATGAAACCTCCAGGAATAAACCCAACCAAAATTGGCAACCCTACTTGCATAGCATGTGTGTTTCTAAAGATCTATAAATGCTGAATACTGGTATTTTTATTACTTTACAGAATTTTGAAAAAAATGAGTGATGCTGGTGAAGAAAGTTCCAGTTCCAGTGACTCAGAACCAGAAACAGAGAAAGAGGAGCCTATTTATGCCATAGCTCCATCAATTAATATCCAAGATGAGGGATCCATTGATGTAGCTGCAAGTCCTGCATTTCAGTACCTAGATGAGGTACTGTATACCTAACTTTCTATAATACAAGTGTTAATAGTCTGAAATCCAGCAACTGTTGGTAGCAACTGAAAGTTGTTACCATTTTTTGCTGTTTGGCCTATATGAAATGAGTTGATGGTCTTCTCAGTTTTCTAATGGATAGGGACCCACATCACAAAAACAACCACAACAAGAAGATCTGGTGTAGGCAGTTTTGGCAGAGATGTCAAGGATTAATGGGAGATGGAGACAGATTTGCCCTCCATAATAAAGGTGTGTCTCACGGTCAGAGTCGTTTGCGCTGGAGAAAGCTTGCACTGCTGTTGTCCATGCTGAACTTCTTCTGTGAGTTGAAAGAGGACTTCATTCTCCAGCGCTGCAAATCTAGTACTTTTACAATAATTATTTTCACCTTAGGGAAGAAATTATTAAACTTGGAATATTCTTCAATAAGGTGAAATAACCATACAATAAATCACAAAGCATTAATTTTACTTTTACAGATGATGCAGCTGACAGCCCCATCAGTAGTATGCCTTCTTTCTTCCCTAGCCATTGGAGGACAGGGACCACATTGCTGTCTGGCTATCTTACAAAATTAGAGCATGCATAGGGGGCATATATCTTGCAGGATGGAATGCACACGCAATAGTATTTCTCCATAGGTAGAGAGACCATGGACATGGTCTGAGGAGGCTGTGAATGGTGCTGTTTTATTTTTATGCTATGTAATTATTTTTGCAGCTAAAATGATAATTTTCATAAAGGCTGCAGGGGCGAGAGGAAAGCTATAGTTAAAAAGCATCGCAGGCACTGTGAGCTGCTAGTGGTAGCAGAAGCCATTTGGAGCAAAGCAGCTTTGCAGGGCTGCCTGCATTAAAGGAACTGTTAGAGACTATTTAATTAAAATGTTTAGAGTAATAACTTGAAAGTGCTTTGTTAATTTGGTAATCATCATATCTTGGATTAATAAACCCCTTTGGTCTTCAACCTCAGCATTTATTTACTATAAATATAAATACAACATCTTCTGAGTTTAATGAGCCCAAGATAAAGTAGTTACTTTATAAACAGGAAGCACACTCAAAGCTATCATAATAAACTCAAGGTAGCACAGTACATGACAATCTTCTAGATACTCAGTTCAATTCAAAGGGATCCCTTAATATCTGGTATTTCTTTAAAGTGACAACCTGAAGTAACAGCTCCAGAATGAGCTTCACAAGTGCCTTCTCAGTATTATGAACCTGCCTAAAGCTCAAATCATATAGATCCATATTGATGATGAAGATGAAACTAAAACTGTAACATAGGTAACTGTCCTTTTGGGGGATGAGGTACAGAGCTGCTGGGAGAGATAAATGCACTTGCAAATTAGAAATAGGACAGTAATTCCAAAAATTCTCAGTTATTTCAACTTGTGCTCAGATTTACATGGAGAATACAACTCATGATGAAAGGTAAAAAATTATGGATTTACCTATAACTGGTCCTAATGATTCTACTTCTTTGAATGAAATGGTCAGAAAAAGCTTGGCAGGAAACAGAATTAGGAAATTAATCTCTTGATTTAGAATTTACTAAGGGCTCAGTCCAGCCCCTTCCCTGTGGTAGAGGCCTGTAACATTAAATATTAACATATATTCACAGTATAGACTTTTATGTGATGGTAAAATTATAGGAAAGATTTTAAGGAAATTTCTGCATATTAGAATTGCTAGAAGTACAGAGAAGGGCAACAAAAATGATTAGGGTATGGAACAGCTGCCATAACAGGAGAGATTAAAAAGATTCAAACTGTTCAGGTTAGAAAAGAGATGACTGGGGGTGGGGGGAGAGATATGATAGGTCCATCAGTGGCTATTAGCCAAGATGGCCAAGGATGCAGTCCCAAGCTCTGGGTGTCCCTAAGCATCTCACTGCCAAAAGCGGGGACTGGACAATGTTATTAACCACTTGTGCTAAACAATCTGTTTCACCTTGTATTTAGCTGTGACACACAGAGGATGTTTCCCAGACCTGAAGAAGAGCTCTGTGTAAGCTGGAAAGCTTGTTTTTCTCACCAACAGAAGTTGGTCCAATAAAAGATATTACTTCACCCACCTTGTCTCGCTAATATCCTGGGACCAACACAGCTACAACAACACTGCATAGGAAGTTTGGGAAAGTTATAAGCAAGTGAAAACGGGGTCTTATGGGAAGTGTTGGACAACTTTAGTAGGTGGTGCACTTATAATATTACACTCATTTTCTGTATACAAGTTTATAAAGTGCATAAGGCAGTTGTGAAAGAGCTTTTGCTGTGATTTTTTAAAAGACGCTAATAGACTACTTTATTCTCAGTGTAATTTTCAACAATTACTATTTGTACTTTCTGTTTCAGTCAGGCTTTTCATTTCTTAGTCACATTTCTTTTCTTCCAATAACATGCATTTGGTTTTGTTCAATGAACTTATGGAGTACTCAGAGATAAAATGTATGACTTTAGTCACAAAGAGGTCTGTGCATAGATGCTGAATTCAATTTCTATTAATAGCTTTCAAAGTTTTCCACTTGAACGGAAGCAGATTGTCTCTGGTTTACTGGTTAGTCATTTATGCCTATTTAGTAGCAAATACTGTATCAATAGAGACACCTTTCAGTATTTTAACATTTATTTTAGAATATATAGTCCTTTTGGCAGTGAACCTCCTGTTCAACTCAGTTTTGCTTTTCACATGTAAATAGCAGATTGCATGTTTGACTCTTGCTGCACAAAGTATCTCTTCTTATTATTTCGTAACACATTGTGACATTATGTAGCCTGCTTGCAATGGGTAAAAACATTTAAAATGGTTAAAGGGATGAATAAAAGCCACTTAGTCCATCAAGATGTGTTCCTTTTCAGCAAGTTATTTACTACTAAGATTACATCAAGTTGACTAAATAGTTCCAGTGCTTTTTCCATTAGCAGTGTTGCTGGGAGGTGGGGAAGGGGGGCTGTTTCATGCATTTGAATTTGCAGTATGCATGGAAATGAACATCCAAGTGGTGTTCTATTTTATTTTTTTTTACTGGTGTTGAGTTAAAATGACTGATTGCTTTATGTTTCTACCATTTATTATTGAAATGTTTTTGTAGTTAATTTTCATATCCTGTGAACATTTCCCGAAATCCCATTTTCCTCCTGTGTAAGCCAATAGAAATAAATCCCCAGAATCTACTCTCTGTGGATTACTTTAATTAGAATCTCTTTTGTATATCATAGCTTATCACTTTAAGATCTATTTATAGGGCAAATATGTACCCCCTGATAATGACATTGTCTCCATTCATTTGCAAATCCTCCTACCTTTCTCCAAATGCCAGGTGAAATAAATGGGCTCTGCAACATGCCCTGAAAGTCAGTAAATATTTTGGATCAGGTGTGGAAGGGCATTCCAGTCCTTGGTCCCTGCCAGCCCAGTTGCCTCCTCTCTCTTATATCAAAGGGGACCTAGAATCAGCAATCTGCTGATTATAACTGTGTCAGTCTATCCTGGAAAAAGAGTCTGTCTCTTGGGTAGAGTAGTCCCAGACCATTTAGGTCTTCTTAGGTCAAAACCAAGATCTTAAAATTTATCTGGAAGCTCACAGATATCCAGTCTAAGTCCTGGGAACAGATTTCAAGTGTTCTATCTATGAGACACTCGCTTAAGAAGTTGATAGCTGTCTTTTGCACCAGTTCTAGTTTGGGAATGGATGATAGTTGCAACATCTGAGTACAAAAGGTACAAAATATAGCCTTCCATCTAGGTGTAGATAGTAAACTGCCTTCTTAATCCACTGCTGCTACTTGATCTTCAAATGTAATTTTTGATCTAGCTGTACTCTTCAGGTTCTACATTTGCAGAGCTAATGGCAATTGAAAGTCCTTAATCTTAGGGTCAGATATAAGCTCCACCATCTTTTCTGGTTATTTCTTCCATCCTACCAATATTTTGTTTTGATTTCACTTTTACTTCAAATTGAAAATGAAATATAAGTTCATCTGAGAATCTCCAAAGTGACTTGGACTTTGGTTTTCAGACAATATATGAGTAGTTGCTTTAGCTTTTCTATTTTCAGGTCTTTGGGATCATTCATGATTCTTTGGACTTAAACTCACAAGCAGGGCCGGTGCAAGGATGTTTCATGCCTTAGGCGAAACTTCCACATTGCGCCCTCCCCCGTCCCCGAGCCCCCGCCCTAAGGCGCCCCCCCGCGGCAGCTCCCCCCCTCCGCCCTGAGGTGTCCCCCCCCGCGGCAGCCCTTCGCCCTGAGGCACCCCCACCCCAGCTCACCCCTGCTCCGCCTCCTCCCCGAGCACGCTGTCGCTGCTTCACTTCTCCCGCCTCCCAGGCTTGCGGCACCAATCAGCTTAGGCACCACAAGCCTGGGAGGCGGGAGAAGTGAAGCAGCCACGACGTGCTCGGGGAGGAGGCAGGGCGGGGTGAGCTGGGGTGGGGAATTCCTCTGCATGCCGCCCCCCCCACTTGCTGCAGGTGGCCCTGCCCACGCTCCCCTGCCCCAGCTCCCTCTGCCTAAATGCCGGCGGCGACCGGGGCAGCCAAAGATCCGGCAGCCGCGGTCGCTGCTGAAGAAAATGCCATCCCCCAAATCCTAAATGGTTGCACCGGCCCTGCTCACAAATCAATAGCCAATATTCATGTTTTTTAAATAATTTGTCTGTTACAGCCTGTTGTTTGATTAATAGAGAACCCTATTTTCCTTAACTATCATTTTTATTTCATTGTATTATTGCTTCTTCGAAATATATGAATAAGTAGCTAATTTCCTCTGTAAATCACAATTTAAAGCTACTCTCACGCTGTCAATTTCTGTGCCCGTCAGACATATTGGAGTTTTGACAAGTACAGTTTTGCAAGAGGTTGTTTTTTCCAGCTTCTAAGACTCTGTAAACAGGCCTGTTTATGCAAAATAAAGTTAGATCACATTTTTCTAGAAATATTTTGTTACATGTGATTAATGGTGCAATTCCATGGATGATGAAAGTAAATCAGTTGGTAAAAAAATGAGTAGCAAAGGCTTATGAAAATATGAATTCAGACATGGAAAATGAAAGATGATAAAGGAAATACTATAGTAAGGCCTACCCATATTTGGGTTGACCACATGGATATTTGAAGACCTGAGCTCGGCCCTTTGGATTTAGTATTTTGGTACCTGTGCTCTATCTACTGCCACTCCAAACTGGCCTTGACTCTCTGTCATCTCATTACAAACATAGAATTGCTATGTATGAGGAGACCAATAATTTCATGTTTATGATGCTTGTTTTCTGTAGCATTTTAACCAACTTACAAATTACATTAAAACATGCAACAGGTTCAGACAAAATCACATGAAAAGCAAAAACTACATCACTTTTTCATGCCAAAATTGAAGTTTGAATATAAAATTCCTCTGTTCTCTTAAAACGAACTGAATGCATGTGACCCTTGTGAGCTCTAGTGGGATGGCATTTTGTAGACCCAGGGATGCAGAGGTAAAATTAGAAGCTGTTACCTATGGTACTTCTGCAAGTTCTGGAGGATTTTTTTAAAAAATACACCATTCTGACTCATCTTGAAGAAAAAGATGGAATGGGGGGAAGGTGCCACAACTTCTACTGCATTATCTACAGAATGTACCTTATGTGGCAACTGCCACAAAATCTTTCTCTCAGACACAAATCCTGTTTTTCTGGAAATCCAGCTGCCTTCCTGTCTGCCATGCCACCTAACTTTTTTCATTGGGCAGGCTTCAGCTGTCTTCTGCCTGACTCTTCCTTACTCTGAAGAGGGAATTCCGACTGTTTTCAGTTAACGTGGTCCACTTAGGTCCTGAATCTGTAGAAAAAGGAAATCCCCAAGAAAGCTTCTATGACCACGCTACTGCAGGCTGGTGACCCTCCATATCTTTCAAGGTAAAAGCTGGAACATACCCCTTGCAGCCTATGTGAACTCCACCTCCTTGGGAACCCAGTCTCCATGCCTACTCCCATCTGCATCTTTTCCCAAATGTTTGACCCTTTCCCACCTTGTTGACTCCTACTTCCTTCCAAGTGCCTGTCCCCATCCTGTTCCCATCCACTGGTGCTTCCCCCACCCCCTTCCAGCTTTCCAGTTCCTACCTACTTCCACCCTTTTTCTTCTTTCCCAGTTCTGTCTTTTCCATCTTGCCAAATGCTGCCTCCAACCTGCTTCTACTGGTGCATTGTCACTATTCCCTTCCATTCATACGTACTAATGCCTGTGGATTTGACAGCCAGAAGGAGGCAGAAGGCACTTCCCTCTCGGCAGGCCAGTGGCTAAGCAATGTTTTCCCTCAGAGTTTGAATCTCTACTGCTCCATCCTCAGAGATTGATGGACCTGATAGAAGAGATCCTCCACTCAAGAAGGACTTTGATTCTGACTTTAGTCTTCAGTAAATGGTGATTTGCCAATACAGGTGTAATTATCACACTCCCTTTATCCTCATCCAATTGAAAGATAAGGCAGAAAGCGACAAAATTTCCATGAAGCTTTATGGGTGTTTTACCCTTTCCAGTGTCAGCTCAAGCTCAAAATGATAGATGGGGCTTGTGTTTATTAATTAAGGGCAATATTGTGGCTTTCACACTGTCAGAGAAATCCTGTTTCTGCTGCTTTGGATCTGTGCAGCATGGGAAAAGTTGTCTGACAAGGATTCTTCAGATGGAAGAACTTTTCCATGGTGCATAGACTAGGGATAAATGTAAATTTGTCTTACTTTGAATAGATTTTCCTTATTTTTTTTCCTCCATTCAGTGCAGGAGGAAAGGGCAAGTCATCAAGGAGTTGGTTACATATTTCTAGTTCTTCAAATATTTGCGTGGATCCCACTGTTCGTGTGCATATGCGAGTACAACACAGACAAAACATCCCATAGTAACCCTTCTTTCTCTGCCCTGCAAAGATTTAGACCTGGCCCTGGCATGTGTTAGAGCTGCCTAAGAACTACTTTAAACTACACCAGCTGACAGTGTAGTCCCCAAAGGACCATCCACCCACTGAGAATTGGCAGAGTCCAATGGTACATTGGGCAAGCTCCCTGCACTGGGTAGGGTGGAGTGACATAGAAGGTGGCTACATGCCTGACCAACCTGATTGCCTTCTATGATGAGATAACTGGCTCGTGGATATGGGGAAAGTGGTGGACGTGATATACTTTGACTTTAGCAAAGCTTTTGATACCGTCTCCCACAGTATTCTTGCCAGCAAGTTAAAGAAGTATGGGCTGGATGAATGGACTATAAGGTGGATAGAAAGCTGGCTAGATCGTCAGGCTCAATGGGTAGTGATCAATGGCTCAGTGTCTAGTTGGCAGCCGATATCAAGCAGAGTGCCCAAGGGATCAGTCCTGGGGCCAGTTTTGTTCAACATCTTCATTAATGATCTGGATGATGGGATGGATTGCACCCTCAGCAAGTTCGCAGATGACACTAAGCTGGGGGAGAGGTAGATATGCTGGAGGGTGCGGATAGGGTCCAGAGTGACCTAGACAAATTGGAGGATTGGGCCAAAAGAACTGTGATGAGGTTCAAGAAGGACAAGTACAGAATCTTGCACTTAGGATGGAAGAATCCCATGCACTGCTGTAGGCTGGGGACCAACTTGCTAAGTAGTAATTCTGCAGAAAAGGACCTGGGGATTACAGTGGATGAAAAGTTGGATATGAGTTAACAGTGTGCTCTTGTTGCCAAGAAGGCTAACGGCGTATTGGGCTGTATTAGTAGGAGCATTGCCAGCAGACCGAGGGAAGTGATTATTCCCCTCTATTCAGCACTGATGAGGCCACATCTGGAGGATTGCGTCCAGTTTTGGGGCCCCCACTACAGAAAGGATGTGGAGAAATTGGAGAGAGTCCAGTGGAGGGCAACGAAAATGATTAGGAGGCTGGGGCACATAACTTATGAGGAAAGACTGAAGGAACTGGGCTTATTTAGTGTGCAGAAGAGAAGAGTGAGGGGGGATTTGATAGCAGCCTTCAACTACCTGAAGGGGAGTTCCAAAGAGGATGGTGCTAGGCTGTTCTCAGTGATGGCAGATGACAGAACAAGGAGCAATGGTCTCAAGTTACAGTGGGGGAGTGTCACAGTCAGGGGCGGCTCTAGGTATTTTGCCACCCCAAGCATGGCAGGCACGGCGGCTTGCCTGCGGGAGGTCCCGCGGATTTGGCGGCATGCCTGCGGGAGGTCCGCCGAAGCCGCGGGACCAGCGGACCCTCCGCAGGCATGCCACCAAAGGCAACCTGCCTGCCACCCTCGCGGTGACCAGCAGAGTGCCCCCCGTGGCTTGCCGCCCCAGGCACGCGCTTGTCATGCTGGTGCCTGGAGCCGCCCCTGGTCACAGTGTATGCACACCCCGTCCCCCTTGGGGCAGGGAAGAGTGGTGATATCACCACAGTTAATCTCCCTGGCAGCCCTTGGGTGACCGCAGAGTCACTATGGCAGCCCTTGGACACAGGGCAGCACAGCCTAATGGCTGGAGTCATTATGGCAGGGAAAGGTGGGGGCCACCACCAGGTTGGTGACAGCCCAGGTAGGGGGGACCAGGCCCGCCCAACTCCACCAGGCCCCGACCCAGGACACTAATAGCGACGGAGTGGTCCATCACTGGGTTAGCGGAGAATCCCACCGAAACACGCTGACCTCACCCGGGCAGGAGATACCACTCGCTCAGCCTCCCTGGGTCACTTCCAACCATAGTTCCAGATGCTGCTGTCTGTGTGGCGTATGGGTCTCTGAGCTCATCAGTATGGATGGTTCTCCAGTGCTCCTTGGGCACCAGGCCTCCAATCCGACTCACTGGGTCTCTGGCTCTTACAGGCAAGGGCTTTGGCGGCTCTTCTGCTGGAGCTCCAGCCAAAGGTCCTTCCCCTCCAGCAGCCAGCCCAGAATGAGCTGGGCTGCTCCCTTTTATACTGAGGCAGCAGTTGAAGCATGCCCAACACAGCCTGGGGGACGGGACTTCTGCCACCCATAGTGTGGGGTTAACCCTGTCTTTTCGAGTGCAGGGTATGCACACCCTGTCACAGGGAGGTCTAGGTTGGATATTAGGAAAAACTGTTTCATTAGAAGGGTGGTGAAACACTGGAATGGGTTACCTAGGGAGGTGGTGGAATCTCCATCCTTAGAGGTTTTTAAGGCCCAGCTTGCAAAGCCCTGGCTGGGATGATTTAGTTGGGGTTAGTCCTGCTTTGAGCAGGGGGTCGGACTAGATGACCTCCTGAGATCTCTTCCAACCCTAATCTTCTATGATTCTATGATTCTACGTCAGCTTTACACCAACTGAAAGCTCACCTCTCCCTAGGGAATCCTCATCTGGCTATATACAGCCACTATCTGGCCTCTTTGCACTGCCCAAGCGTCACACTGCCCAGTATAATTCAAAAGATACTTTGTAACTACAAAAATCTTTAAGCTTTCATAAACCAAAATATTTTTAATCTAAATAATAGTGGGTTAAAACCAATATATTGTAAATAACCATATTTTAAACCGTCTGGGTAAGGGGATAATTCTAAAAGTACTTGTTACCAAACGATATAAAAAAGGGCAAAATGCCTAGAAAAAGTGCCATTTGCATTAACAGTATTATAGGAGAAAAATATTTTTTCTGTCTTGTATATGATACTGAGTGAAAGTATTTAGAATAAAAAATTCTTCTTGCTGTTGATCTGTGTGCATGTACTTGCTGAAATGTGCTCATCAATGTCTTTTTGCATGGTAACCATGGTAGTGACAACATGTTTCAATAGAATGTAAAATCTGTGCCTTTTCTATCTAAAAACCTGACACAGCTGCAGGAAGAATTTTCAAAACATCAGCTTGTCCTGGCACATTGTACATATTATATGCTTGAAAGACTTCTGGAACAACAATAAAGTCATATAACTATGTTAGCACAGATAGGAAAGACAGATGTTGCCTTCACCTCCACCCACAGGAATCTAACTACTAATTAAATAAACATTTTCTGCCCAGTTAAAATGGTCACTGGGGAGCCAGCACAGTGGTGATAATGTGAGCTGACATTTATTGTAAAACCTTTTTGCGGGTGCCCAAAATTAAGCATGGATGTTGGGAAATGCAGTAAGAACTTCAGATTGAATATGGCTACAGTCTTGCCCAAGAAAGATAAACATTGTCAATAGATGTTTTCTTGCTTCTAAAAGGCATCTGATGAACCTGTGAAATGTCACATATACTAACACTGACAGCACTGTATAGGAGCTACTAGTTCAACTGCTCAGTGGGAAGGAGTAGGAAGCTTCAGCTTGGTGTACTCTGGATAGTGCTAGTGAGCATGAAGGAAGATTGAGCAAACCTGTTCATTTCACAAAATCATCTTCAGTCACGATACACTGGTGATGGACATGGCATTCACTTCTCTTAGCAGGTGAAATACTTGGATAATATACAAAGAAAAGGGCAAGTTAAGTTTCCAGATATGTATATGCATAATATATGACAAGCATAGTGTGGGTTCATCTAGTCAAGCATTTGAGGCATCAATTGAAGACTAGCACAAATGAATCTTGATGGGGATTGTGCTACAGAGGCTCAGTAAAGCAGTTAGTGCTTTTATTTACTGAAGAATTTTAAGTGATGCAGCTCTGGTTCTATATTTGTTGCTATAGAAAGCTGGAGGTTCTGAAAGGTCATGGCCTTACTATTAAGTGTGCTACATTCCCCTCCACTTTGAAGCATGGGTCAGGGTAGAGGTAGAACGGCCTTTGAACTCACAGAAGTAGGGAGTAGAGCCAATACCAGGACCCCACAAAATCCTTTGATTTGGCCATTGTATGGCTGGAGTTCTGATTTTGTGGGATTTTTGTTGCTCAGTCCTAGAGACTGAGCAACAGGTTATCTGCATGATGTGATCCCTGCAAAACAGGCAGTATTTCTCTTGAATTTTCAGAGAGATATATTAATACTTTTAGAAGCAACCTTAATTTGTGGTCTACACTATCACCTTCACACAGATGTAAAGTGCGGTGCAAGTTTGGTGGGGCCAGCTAGTGGCAGTACAGCTCCTAGAGAAGCCATAAAGCTAGGAGCGGGAGTGACAATAGGATGCATAACTTCACTCTGATTGGAGTTTTCTTTGATTTTGCAGATTCTTGAAATGCATGAGGTTTGGAGGCCTCACATGCTCTCTGCCTTCTCTACATTCCAGATGCCTATCGCTCCCTTCTCCAATCTAAATAAGGGGAGCTGTGACAGTTTGCTGTATCTGAATTTGTGATTTACAATTTTGTACTAAAACTGTTAATTCATCTGACCTTGACATATGTCATAGATATCTGATGTGAGGACTTGAGCAAGGGAAGTAGAATCTCATCTATTGTCTTAAAACAGTTTTCTGTGGGATTTAATATTGAAGATTGTGGCCAAATTCACCTCTGGCAGAAGTAGTTAAAGTTGAGGGAGTTGTGTCCACTTACATGTATGGGCACTGGGATGTATGGGCACTGGGAGGCTTTTGGGGACAAACAACTGTTCTCACGGGATGGGCTCCACCTAAGTAGGGAAGGAAGTAGACTTCTAGGAGGGAGGCTGGCTCATCTGATTAAAAGAGCTTTAAACTAGACACTGGGGGGAGACGGTTGGGAGAGGTCCTGGTGCTCTCCACGCCAAATTTATACATTGGGAGTGAGAACAACAAGATAACAACAGATATAGCCAGAGGGGGACGGTTAGGTGTAAGGAAGAGGGGGGGGGACGGATACTAGATCGACAGGTCATACTGGTAGTACTGTGTCCCTACCGAGTTGGGTGAAAAGAGTGAGAGGAGCCCAACAGCAAAAGTTAGGATGTTTGTTCACCAATGCGAGAAGCTTAGGTAATAAAATGGAGGAACTGGAGCTCCTGGTCCGAGAATTGAAACCGGATATCGTAGGAATAACCGAAACATGGTGGAACGATAGCCATGACTGGAGTACAGGTATGGAAGGGTATGTGCTGTTTAGGAAAGACCGATGCAAAGGTAAAGGTGGGGGAGTAGCATTGTATATCAATAATGAGGTGAAATGTAATGAAATAACTAGCAATGCAATGGATAATACGGAGTCTGTGTGGGCAATGGTCACATTGGGGAAGAAAACTACCAGAGCCTCACCCGGGATAGTGATTGGGGTGTGTTATAGACCACCAGGATCTAGCTTGGAGACGGATAGAGAGCTCTTTAATGTTTTTAAGGAGGTAAACACTAATAGGAACTGCTTGATCATGGGAGACTTTAACTTCCCGGATATAGATTGGGAAACAAATGCTAGTAATAATAATAGGGCTCAGCTTTTCCTAGACGTGATAGCTGATGAATTCCTCCATCAAGTGGTTGCTGAACCGACGAGGGGGGATGCCATTTTAGATCTGATTTTGGTGAGTAACGAGGACCTTGTTGAGGAAATAGTTGTAGGGGACAACCTTGGCTCGAGTGATCATGAGCTAATTCGTTTCAAAATTAATGAGAGGATAATCAATATTGCATCTGAGACTAGGGTTTACGATTTCAAAAGGGCTAACTTTACTAAATTAAGGCGACTAGTTAGGGAAGTGGACTGGACTAACATATTTAGGGATCTAAAGGCAGATGACGCCTGGGGTTACTTCAGGTTGAAGTTGCAGGAGTTGTCAGAGGCATGTATCCCGAGAAAGGGAAAACGGCTCGTAGGTAGCAGTTTTAGACTGAGCTGGATGAGCAAGCGTCTTAGAGGGGTCATTAAGAAAAAACAGAAAGCGTACCAGGAGTGGAAAATGGGAGGGATCAGCAAAGAAACCTACCTTATTGAGGTCAGAGGGTGTAGGGATGCAGTGAGAAAGGCAAAGCGATGGGTGGAGATGGACCTAGCGAAGGGGATTAAAACCAATAGCAAAAGGTTTTTTAGCCATATAAATAGGAAGAAAACCAAGAAAGAAGAAGTGGGACCGCTTAAAACTTTAAACGGAGTGGAGATTAGGGATAATCTTGGAATGGCACAATATCTGAACGAATATTTTGCCTCGGTCTTTAATGAGGCTAATGAAGGGCTAAGGAATAGTGATAGAGGGACCGATGGGAATGAAGATATGGGGGTAGACATTACGGTATCTGAGGTGGAAGCCAAACTTGAACAGCTTAACGGAAGTAAATCAGGGGGCCCGGATAATCTTCATCCTAGAATATTAAGGGAATTGGCGAGTGATATTGCTAGCCTGTTAGCGATGATTTTTAATAAATCTCTAAATTCGGGGATTGTACCGTTTGACTGGAGATTAGCTAATGTAGTTCCTATATTCAAGAAGGGGAAAAAAAGTGACCCGGGTAACTACAGGCCTGTTAATTTAACATCTGTAGTATGCAAAGTAATGGAAAAAATTTTAAAAGAGAGAGTGGTTACGGAGCATGAGGCCGATGGCAACTGGGATAGATTACAGCATGGATTTACGAAAGGTAGATCGTGCCAAACCAATCTGATCTCCTTCTTTGAGAAAGTAACAGATTTTTTAGACAAGGGAAATGCGGTGGATCTAATATATCTGGATTTCAGTAAGGCGTTTGATACGGTACCGCATGAGGAATTATTGGTTAAATTGGAAAAGATGGGGATCGAAATGAAAATCCAGAGGTGGATAAGGAGCTGGTTAAAGGGGAGACTGCAGAGGGTAGTACTGAAGGGGGAACTGTCGGGTTGGAGGGGGGTTACCAGTGGAGTTCCTCAAGGATCGGTTTTGGGTCCGATTTTATTCAATCTATTTATTGCTGACCTGGGAACCAAGAGTAGGAGTGGGCTGATAAAGTTTGCGGATGACACCAAGTTGGGAGGTATTGCCAATTCGGAAAAGGATCGGGATATCCTCCAGGGAGATTTGGATGACCTTGTAAACTGGAGTATTAGTAACAGGATGAAATTCAATAGTGAGAAGTGTAAGGTTATGCATTTAGGGATGACTAACAAGAATTTTAGTTATAAGCTAGGGACGCACCAGTTGGAAGTAACGGAGGAGGAGAAGGACCTAGGAGTCCTGGTTGATCGTAGGATGACTATGAGTAGGCAATGTGATGTGGCCGTTAAAAAAGCTAATGCGGTCTTGGGATGCATTAGGCGAGGTATTTCTAGTAGGGATAAGGAAGTGCTAGTCCCGTTATATAAGGCGTTGGTGAGACCTCATTTGGAGTATTGTGTGCAGTTTTGGTCTCCCATGTTTAAGAAGGATGAATTCAAACTGGAACGGGTACAAAGAAGGGCCACTAGAATGATCCGAGGAATGGAAGGCCTGTCGTATGAAAGGAGACTTGAGGAGCTCGGTTTGTTTTCCTTAACCAAAAGAAGGATAAGAGGAGATATGATTGCACTCTTTAAATATATCAGAGGGATAAATACCAGGGAAGGAGAGGAATTATTTCAGCTCAGTGCTAATGTGGACACGAGGACAAACGGATATAAATTGTCAGTCAGGAAATTTAGGCTTGAAATTAGACGAAGGTTTCTAACCATCAGGGGAGTGCAATACTGGAACAGCCTACCGAGGGAAACAGTGGGGACGAAGGACCTCCATGACTTTAAGATTAAGCTAGATAAGTTTATGGAGGAGATGGTATAATAGGATAACGGGCTTAGTCAATAGGTCAATTAAGTGCCACACTGGTAAATAGTACAATGGGTCAATGATATGATATTCTTAACCTTTTTCCAGAGGGTATGGCTGGAGAGTCTTGCCCGCATGCTCGGGGTTCAGCTGACCGCCATATTTGGGGTCGGGAAGGAATTTTCCTCCAGGGCAGATTGGCAGTGGCCCTGGAGGTTTTTCGCCTTCCTCCGAAGCATGGGGCAGGGGTCGCTTGCTAAAGGAGTGGGTAGATCGGTTTATGTGGCCTGCATCTTGCAGGAGGTCAGACTAGATGATCATAATGGTCCCTTCTGATCTTGAATTCTATGATTCTACATTAGTGGTAAACTTTACCTAAAACGTCCATCTGACTGGAACACGACATTGCGCAAGGGGAATTCTTTGCACATTCCAGGGATTGTATATGAATATAAGAACATAAGAACAGCTATACTGGGTCAGACCAAAGGTCCATCTAGCCCAATATCCTGTCTTCGGACAGTGGCCAATGCCAGGTACTTCAGGGGGAATGAACAGAACAGGCAGTGGTGAGCTGGAGCCGGTTCGCACTGGTTCGCACAAACCGGTTGTTAAATTTAGAAGCCGGGTTAGAACCGGTTGTTAAAGGGGTGGGCAATTGGAAGAGGGAGGTTTTTCTGTCATGACTCCGGCCCGTGGGACTGTCCTGTCCGGCCTGCCTGAGCTCCCGGTTGGGGAGGCTTCCCTAGCCCCTCCCCAACCTTCCCCCCTCTCGCAGAGCCTCAGCATGCCACACCACCGGTGCCAGTGCTCTGGACCGCTCCTGGGCAGCTCTGCAGCTTCTGCCGCTTTGAGTGGTATGGTAAGGGGCTGGGGCTGTGAGCTCCAGCGGGCCGCGCAGCATCCATACACCCTGCCCTGAGCAGCATGGTAAGGGGGCCAGGCTGGGAGGAGGGGTTGGATAACGGGCAGGGAGCGGTTGGAGGGGGCGGAGGTTCTGGGAGGGCAGTAAGGGGATGGGGAATGGGGGGGGTTGGATAGGCATGGGAGTCCCGGGGGTCTGTCGGGGTGGTGGTGGATGGGGTCAGGGTAGTCAGGAGACAGTGGAGCGAGTTGGGTGGGGGTGGGGTCCTGGGGGGTAGTTAGGGTGGGGGTCTCAGGAGGGGGTGGTCAGGAGACAAGGAGCGGGGGGGTTGATGGGTTGCAGGTTCTGAGGGGGGCAGTCGGGGGCAGGACATGGGGGTCAGATGGGGGGCAAATAGGCTGTTTTGGGAGGCATGTCGGGCTTGTACTCCCCGGGCGGTTCCCTACCAGTTCTTTGGCGGCACTTCAGCGGTGGGTCCTTCACTCGCTCCGGGTCTTCGGCAGCACTGAAGGACCCTCCACCAACATGCTGCCAAAGACCCGGAGCAAGTGAAGTACTTGCCACTAAAGTGCCGCCGAAGAACCAGTAGGGAACCGGTTCCCAAGATTTTCGCAGCTCATCACTGAGAACAGGTAATCGTCAAGAGTTCCATCCCCTGTCACCCATTCCCGGCTTCTGGCAAACAGAGGCTGGGGACACTATCCCTGCCCATTCTAGCTAATAGACATTGGTGGACCTATCCTCCATGAACTTACCTAGTTCTTTTTTGAACCCTGTTATAGTCTTGGCCTTCACAACATCCTCTGGCAATGTGTGAAAAAATACAACACCCTCTGTGTGTTGTGTGCAAAAATACTTCCTTATGTTTGTTTTAAACCTGCTGCCTATTAATTTCATTTGGTAACCCCTAGTTCTTGTGTTATAAGAAAGTGTTATTTATTCTTTCTTATTTACATTCTCCACACCAGTCATGATTTTATAGACCTCTATCATATCCCCCCTCATTTATCTCTTTTTCAAGCTGAAAAGTCCTAATCTTATTAATCTCTCCGTGTATGGAAGCTGTTCCATACCACTAATCATTTTTGTTGCCCTTTTCTGAACCTTTTCCAGTTCCAATATATCTTTTTTTGAAATGGGGCAACCACATCTTCACATAGTATTCAAGATGTGGGTGTACCATAGATTTATATAGAGGCAGTATATTTTCTGTCTTATCTATCCCTTTCTTAATGATTCCCAACATTCTGTTAATTTTTTTGACTGCTGCTGTACATTGTGTGAATGTTTTCAGAGAACTATGCACAATGACTCCAAGATCTCTCTTGAGTAGTAACAGCTAATTTAGACCCCACCATTTTATATGTATGGTTGGAATTATGTTTTCCAGTGTGCATTACTTTGCATTTGTAACCCTTCTGCCGGGTGGAGGCAGCAGCAACAAGGGCCGGGTTCAGTATCTAATGGTTCCTTTTCAACAATACAACACAAAACTGGCTCAAACACCGACCCAGTGACCTGGGACAATTACACAGCACCCCCTGGGCACCTCTAAGAGGAAATATTTCCCCTCTCGCAAGCACAGAGTTTGAGTGTAGCAAAAACTTTTAATAAAAGGAGGGAATTAACTCAGCATTAATTTGAGAAAACACTGCAACTAGAGTTCATAAACACAAACCCTGATCAAAAAACCCACCCCCAAGTAAGTTGGGCAGTAAGTTTTCTCCGTGGGTCTTAAGTCCAGCAACCCAAAAGTCCCTTTAACATGCCTGTCCCTTCTCTGTACCTCATTCACAGTTGCTATCCTTGGCCAGTGCAGCCCCAGAGATCAGAGGTTCATCCACAGATTGTGTGGAAGACAGGGGAGAGGGGAGGTAAGCAGACACCTTACATGCTGCACTGCTCAAGCACTCACTCATCATCCCAATGGCTGCTTGCCATGCCCCTCCACCAGCCACACTGCTGGTCACACCTCTCTGCCAGCCTTCCTGCCAGCTGCTCGCTTGCCAAGATGTTTTCAGGGCCCAACCCCTCACACTTAACATAGCTCTCAGTGATTTCAGCTGTTAGTCAGGAAGCCACACTGCTGGTGCATATGGGGCAGTCTCTTGCAATAGAGACACCATCCCAAAGTAAGTCTAATACTTAGACCTAGGTATCAGTGATTGCAGCTCTGCAACATGTAACAAGACTCTCAATTAGCTCTTTTATTATACCATGGAGAGAGGAAGGATCAAATGGTGTCTAGGATCCTTAAACAGGACCCACACCACCAAGTACAAATTACCTGTTCCCCCAATCACTCAGATCATTGGACTTTGGAACCCATGTCCCCTCCCTAGTGAGTGCTGTTCAGCTGAGGGTGAGTCTCTCTGTTGGGGTATGCCAGATACAGTTTTGCTGCTTTCAGTTCACACAACAAGGATAACAACCTTTTATTACTCCAGCCTGAATAACAAGGAGACTGGGGATCCAACACCTGCCACAAATGATCATTTGGGCAAGCAATCCCATCATGCTGAGCACCTAGGCAGGGTGGGTGTGTCCATGCAAACGAGATCAGTTTCTGAAGTCTTTTTCCACAGCTCACCACTAGATGTCAAGGGAGAGCTCATCCAGACTCTACTTGCACATTTATCAATGCTGAATTTCATCTGTCATTTTGTAGCCCATTCACCCAGTTTTGTGAGATCACTTTGTAACTCTTTGCAGTCTGATTTGGACGTAACTATCTTGAGTAGTTTTGTATCACCTGCAAATTGAGTGTAGCCACCTCACTGTTTACCCCTTTTCCCAGATCATTTGTGAATATGCTGAATAGTACTGGTCCCAGTACAGACCTCTGGGGGACACTACTGTTTACCCCTCTCCATTCTGAAACTGACCATTTATTCCTACCCTTTGTTTCCTATCTTTTAATCAGTTACCGATCCATGAGAACCTTCCCTCTTATCCCATGACAGCTTACTTTGCATAAGAGCCTTTGGTAAGGGACCTTGTCAAAGGCTTTCGGAAAATCTAAGTACACTGGATACACTGAATCCCCCTTGTACACATGCTTGTTGACCCCCTCAAAGAATTCTAGTTGATTGGTGAGGCATGATTTCCCTTTACAAAAGCCATCTTGACTCTTCCCCAACAAATCATGTACATCTATGTGTCTGATAATTCTGTTCTTTAGTATACTTTCAAACATTTTGCCCGGTACTGAAGTTAGGCTTACCAGTCTGTAATTGCCAGGATCACCTCTGGAGTCTTTTTTAAAAATTGGCATCAGATTAGCTGTCCTCCAGTCATGTGGTATAGAAGCTGATTTAAATGATAGGTTACAGACCCCAGTTAGTAGCTCAGCAATTTCATATTTGAGTATAATATACCACTTAGCTGTGTTTCTTTGCAAACTATCTCAATTTCATTAGTCTTATATGAAGTGTGATATTCATCTTTTTAACCCCTGAAGAAATGAAGCCAAAACACAGTTGTGAATTTATACTTCAGACCTATCTCTTTGGCAAGTCAATATTTGGATCCTCATTACACTGAGAAAGTTTATACTTTTAGGTAATACTTTTCTTTCTTTCTTTCTTAACCTTTTCCGTCATTTCTATGTCCAGTAAGTTTTTTTTATTATTTTTTTATTCGGCAGAAAAATAATAATGTGCTGCAGTAGTTAAATTATAAACACAATGTTCCAGGTGTGGTCTCATCTTATCCCATCTTAACTTCCTTTGAAAATGTCAGATAAATTTAAAGATAGTTGTGGTCTGACACCTGCATGAAAAACTTCTTAGAGAAAGAAATATTTTTAACTCAACATCTTAAGTTGGTCTTTTCTGAAGTTTAGCAGGGCAGTTACCCAGCTCCTGAGAGAAAAGGTACGCTGATTGGGGAAGTTGCCACAGCTGGAGTCACACCTAATCAGGCTACAGCAGGCCTTGATTAAAAGGGCTAATGGAGGAACTAGGTCACAGCCTCACTCCAGCCCTGGAGTGAGGAAGACCTAGCTGCCTGGGGAAGACAGGATACCTTTGACAGAACAGTGCTGGGGAAGGGGCAGGCTGAGCTGGGGAGCTTAGGCCTGACTACCACCCAGGCTGAGGCCTGGTAGGAAGGCCTAAGGAGGTACTGGGGCTGCAGGAAAAGGCAGCTGGTCCTACCCCCTTGCCAGTGATGAGTGGCCATTACAGACTGCAGTCTGCCCCAGAGAATGGGGGCTAGATGATGACTGGCAGTAGCCACTGATGCAAGGTGCGTATAGAGGGTTGGGGGTTCCCCTGGGAGGGGAGACCCAGAGAGTGGGGACTGCCATAGGGCAGAACCACAAGATAAAGGGCACTGGGATCTGGGAGGAACACAGGGGGCCTGAAGCAGGTGAGATCCTGGCCAGCAGGAGGCGCTCCAAGGATGGAAAAGAGCTAATTCCTGGATCACTAGCAGGAGGCGCTGCAACGGTGAGTGCTCGATCTTCTATGTGAAGTTTTGAGAGACCCCTGTGTCTGTCAAAAGACCATTGAACATGGCATTTTAACTGAGATGAATAGAGTTATCCCTACTGTTAATTGCATGAAAAATAGCAAATCAGTGCTGTTTAACATGGCTTTCAGTTCTAAAGATATTCTTTGTTTTTCCTTCTTGGTAGTTTTCTTTGTTTAAACAACCCCATGGAATGCCAGGAAATTATAGCATGCTTGGCTGATCATTTTGAACAGATGAGTTTTGTTTCATATTCTGTGGAAAAAGTGTCCCATAGGCCCTTTGCTTGAAAACCTGATACTAATAATCCTCATTACTAAGAATCCAACGTTTAACTGTATCCAGGTAAAAAAAGACAAGTTCATTTATTAGGTTAAAAATTTTATTATCACATGTGTTTTTTGTAAATTGAAAGACATACTTTGCATTATTAAGCCCATGTATAGAGAGAGAGTGTGTTTAGGTTGTGTAAGGTGGGTTTGTTTGTTTTTTTGGTTGTTTTTTTTTTTAGTTCAGGGATGCTAAACTTTGTCCCATCAAGGATCATATTGACAGCTGTACATGAGCCCAAAAGTTTCACATAATTTAAAAATAGATAAGTTAACAGCTGCCTTATCTTTAATATGGAGATGCAGCCTATGAAAACTACAGGGATCCAATTGTTCTGTAGTAGTAGATGAGTAACCAGTCATTGATGTCTGAGAATTCAGCCACTGGTATCGTGTGCTCACCGGTAGTGTCCATGGACTGCGCCTCTATAGCTGGAAGGTACCCATAGTCAGCTGCGTAAAATTCCACAGCCCTTTTGTCAACAGTTGGCCATTCTGAGTTGGCTTACTGTAGTCTGTTTCATCAGTGATTGAATTGTTATAGAACATCAAAGGAATAATTGGTGAGATACTGTTTTTGAGGATTCAGATCAAGGAACCTTTAAAACAAGTACTATAACTGCCATGTGGACATAATGGGTGTGAATTAGACTTTATTCACACCAGTGTAAATTGAGAGTAACGCCACTGAAATTAGTTTTATACAAGTGTAACTTCATTAATCTGAATAATTGGAGAATCCAGCCCAATAGTAGAAAGGGAGTATCCAGCTTTGAAAATATCAACATTAGACTGATTTTTTCCCCTTTAACATGTAAATAATATACATTACAGTTGTGTATTCTGAGTTTAAAATGTCTATATTTTAAAAAGAAAAGATCTTTAAACAAGAAACAAAGGTCAGTTTCACTTGTAACAAATTAGCTGAGTGAAGAAGAAATTTATTTGGAAACTTATTATTGTTTAGGAACAGTTAGTTCACTTTATACCAAATGATTAAATATAATAATACTCTACTAAAAATCGCTCTTCTAGCCAGTGCATCAAAAACTTTTTTTTGTTTAAACAATTACATTCTATTTCAGGATAAAAAGGAACTTCAAAATGTGTTCGAGTAAAGAGTATACATCTGATAGTATTAAAATCTTCCATCCATCTTTTAAAATGAAAACATAATAAAGCAAATGACATTTCACATCAAAATATCCTTCAAAATATTTATAATTCCTTTAAAATATATTAATATCTTATAATTTGGTCATTGTCACTATAGATCATTGTACATAAATCACTAATGCACACTTCAATTTGGTATATCGAAAAGTAGTAAATGTCATGTTTGTAAGTATTGGACCAGACTACACTTAAAAGTTTTGCTGGAATAGCTATGTCGGTTAGGTGTGGAAAAAATCATACCCATGACTGATATAGCTATGCCAGGAAAAGCCCTACTGTAGATGCAGTTACACCAGCAAAAAGTCTTTGTCCCGCTATAACTTATTTCATTCTGAGAGCTAGTATAACCTGTGTCTGCACAAGGAGGGTTTGTCAGTATAGCTATTCTGGCAAACACAGTCTAAGTACAGACAAGGCCTTAATCTTATCAAATTTAAATTCACTATGTACAGTATTCATTATGATCTGGAATGTCTCTTTGGTTTGTAATTCATGAAATGTCTGAACGTCTGTTGCATTTTATTTTACACTTCAGAGCAACAACAACAAGAAAATCTCTGCTTCCCTTATGTTCATTGTATAAAAGTCATTCATTGGATGTTAGTTTTTCTTTGCTTTTAAGGGGAAAAAGGCAAACACATCAAATTGGGGGGGGGGAAACCCTACTTTGATTTTATATATGTATGTGTGTTTTTCTACATAATCTTTTTCCTGATGATACCCAAAAAGTTCTGACAAGTTAAAAAAATTGTTTGAATCCCTGCAACCTCATAAAGTTCACCTCGAATAGAGGATGCAGAAGAAGGGAGATTTGGGTGTGAAACCACAGGGTTTTAGGCTCTAAGGGAACCACACTCTCTCTCTTTGGATCTGGAGGCAGTAGTACAAGAACTCAATCCTTTCTGATGCTTCCTGCTCCAGCCCTGCTAGCATAGCTCTCTGACAAGCTGTGTAGCTGTTGACTTTCCTTCATCAAAGAAGCAAAAAGCATGGTTTCAAAGCAAACAGCTTGTGGGGGAAAACATGCTGTGGAGGTGCTGTTTCACTCCATACTTAGTCTACACACCCTTTCCATTTGCTTTTGTTCAACTCTGCCACAATACTTGGTTGGATGATCCCTTGGTCAAGGGGCTGGACAGAGACTCTGTCAAATGTTGCTTTGTGACTTTGAGCAAATTAGGTGATCTCTGCCTCAGTCATTTAAAAATGGGATACCACTTTCTTAGTTCGTGGTGGTGTTGGGATGATCTATCTTTAATGTTTATGAAGACACAGATGATATAATGAGATCCATATAAGAGGATGAAACTCAGTATCTAAAGTGGTTATATGTAATCAGAAATGTTTGAGATATTTTCAGGCAAAAATATGGATTTTCATTCAGCTACCTTTGTAGAAGCCTTAAAAAGTTGTAGATTGCAGAAACCTGGTATGCTGCAGATAGTAAAAGTACAACTGAAACATTAAAATCAATGCCTTCAAATTCAGAATTTAGCAATGCTGAAGTTTTAGCAACAGCTACTCTGAAGCATTAAAACTGTCTTTATAAGGCATGAGGAAGGAATCAATAAACATTTTATGTTGAGACACTTTCTTTCATCTTGGAAGGATTATATTAGGACTGAATATTAAAATATTCCAATATTTGTATTTTGAATATGATACTGAGTAAGCATGATGTTTTTAGTATGACCTAATATAAACTGGTTACAGCAGAGGGTGCTGATTTATGGCACAAAGACTTTGGGTCTGATCATCATTTTTACCTGTTTAAAAGCTTGCCTATAACCATCTGGAATACCATTAGAAACATCATGCCAGGTGCCCCAGAAAATCCCATTGCGAACACCTTTGTATTTTTGGTGATAGTATTTGCCATTTAGGTTGGCAGACAAACATTTATCAAACCACCAGCCAGAACTGTAGTAAGCCCCACAATTTCCTGATAGATACTTATCATTGTCTTTGTCCGGAGTAGTGAAGAATTTTTGATCATGGTTGTAATGTTTACTGAAGTGCAGGGCATCTCCGGCTGTACCACTATAGCCACTGACACTTAGACGGTACTTGAGATATTCATTGGCTACATAGAACTGTTCATATTTAGCATATTCTCGAATACCATTGAAATCTTCAAGCTCAATTCTCAGCTGCATATCCTTGCTTTTGGTCAGGAGATGAATTTTATCATTCCCCAGCCAAAACTCCCTGCTGAGATTTCCAAAGCCATTTTTGTAGTCATTCCATGTTCTGTTGAAGTTAATGCTACCATCTTGACGCATCTGTAGCACTGTCCAGCCACCTCCCATTGATTCCATGTCACAGTAAACCTCAAAGCTGCTATTTTTTGGATCTGGAATAACTCTGTAGATTCCATTACGCCTTCTACCTGCTGTGTAATGATCAGCACAGTCTCTCTGCATTAGTTGTATAACTAGGGGGAAAATAGATAGTATTAGTATGGACAGTCTTATTTAATTTTTTTTAGTATCTAGTAAACCACATCAAGCATTCCAGACTATGTTAATGTAAAAAATTACATTTTAAACCCACAGTGTATACTCTTCAGCACTTTTAGCGGTATCTTGCCTGGAGGTTCTCTCTCCTATTTTTATTATTTATTAATAAATGCAAAAACAATACAAATGATTAACGTTACTCTAAAAAATGCTACATAGCTCCATAAAATTGCCTTGCTGCTTATTTCTTGCATGTATATCCATAAAGAATAATGAGTTAAATTCCACAAAGCTGGTTCAAGGAGGTGCAAAACACATACCCTGAGGGTTGCATCTTGTGGGGGTGACTTATCTCTCCAGAGGTCAAGAAGTGTTTCTGCAGTCAGAGTTCTGGTAAGTATGGGCATTTTTTATTCCCATCAGGGCTACTCCATAGGTGTCCACCACCAGGAGCCTGATGCATCTGATGGCTATGCAGCCACCCTGGTGACACTGCATTTTTGGCTAAAATTGCCCACTTTTCACTGGGCTGGCCTCTTCCCCTCTTCCCTTTTCACCCAGTGAAGTTGTTGGCTATTTACAGCCAAAATCTGGCCCCCTCTGTACACTTTCCATTATTGGAACTCTTTTCCATGAGCTAATGCTGGCATATTTCAGTAGTGAACTTGGCCTACTATTTCCATTCTATTATTTCAAATGCTTTTTAACTCATGTATTCAATGATACCTTAATTTTCTCTTATGTATTATAGAATTTGCTCCTCTTGTGGAATGGATTCATTGTACTTTGTCATATTAATGTCTATACTTCAGTACCTTTCATGCTATAGTATGTCATATGAGAAGTTTATTTCATATCAGGATGACTTAAAGATGGCTCATTATTGGCTGTTAGTCTAGACAATGGGAATTTTTCATATGTCAGTGGTCAGTTATTTACAATACTTTAGGAAATAGGAGGAAACTAGTAATGTTGTCTTATGCCGATTCTATGATTCCTAAAAAGATGTAGCTAGAAAAGTGACAGTGCTTTCCTGTGCATGTAGAATTGCTGGCTTCGTAATAAAGAAATAGTCAGTATGTTGATCCATTTACGTAACTCATCTTCCTATCAATTTATTTTATACAAACATATTTTCCAGATGTTTCCTGAGGATTATAAATCCATCTATAACCACTTACTAGTACTGATGGTGTGCTCAAGAGTTTTTACAGGATATGCTGCAAATGACACATTCTTAGAACTTCATGTTCCACAACACAATATCAGAGAGGTAGCCGTGTTAGTCTGGTTCTGTAAAAGCAGCAAAGATGCCACAGGATTCTTTGCTGCTTTTACAACACAATATGTTCATTAACACAACAATATTTCATTTATGTCTTTCAGAGGAAGTGTTTTAAGTGTTGGAAACTATTTTGAGAATGTATATTCCTACTACAAAATAATTTAAATGTATGGGAGTGTTTGATTACATGTTTTAATTGTATATCACCACTGGAAAAATACAAATATTAATAAAAGAACTGCTTGTTAAGAGGAAGTGCTGTTCTCAGGCTACAGTAGGGGACTGGGAGTTAGGATTCCTGGGTTATTTAAGAAATGTGAGGAAAAACTTCAGAAAGGGAGCATTTTAAAATTATTTTCTCTGCAAGTTAGTAAATATTTTATTTAAGAAATTACATAAAGAATAAATTGTCCTATAGAATCATAGAACCATAGGACTGGAAGGGTCATCTAGTTCAGTCCCCTGCACTCAAGGTAGGACTAAGTGATAACTAGACCATCCCTCATGGGTTCATCTAACCTGTTCTTAAAAATCTGTGATGACAGAGATTCCACAACCTCCCTAGGCAATTTGTTGCAGTGCTTAACCACCCTGACAGTTAGGAAGTCTTTCCTAATATCCAACCTAAATCTCCCTTGCTGCAGTTTTAAGCCCATTGCTTCTTGTCCTATCCTCAGAAGTTAAAGAGAATAATTTTTCACCCTCCCCCTTGTAACAATCTTTGATGTACTTGAAAATTATCATGTCCCCCTTCAGTCTTCTCCAGACTAAACAAACCCAATTTTTCCTTATAAGTCATATTTTCTACACCTTTAATCATTTTTGTTGCTCTTCTCTGGACTTTCTCTAATTTGTCCACATCTTTCCTGAAATGGTGGCACCTAGGACTGGACACAATACTCAATAGGTTATTTTGAAGAGTTATTTTGTCAAATTAAGAGAGTATATTCCATCTTTAAAGTGTGAAAGAGAAATCTTATTCTTTCATTATGTTCAAATCTCAGTGTAACCTTAACTTTGTGGTTGATACTAATTCTGCCATGGAATGCACATATTTTGTATATGAGAGAGAATGTAACATGGAGTTAATTACATAGAATAGGGATACAAAATATGTTACTCAAGGATAGTCTTGGATTACATAAGTGACTTATTTATTCTCCTCCACTCTTGAGTTTTGTGGTCAACCCTAACTCATGAAAATAATAATAAATTGTTTTCTTTGTTTTACTTTCATCCACATATAAACTGGAGTTGTGGAAGAAGATTTGATAGATAAAACTGTCTTGTTAACATCCAGAGACTAGAGACAACAATTTCAAACTTGGGTACCTAAAGTTAAGCATCTAAAGCCATATGTAGGCCCTGAACTAGGGCCTCATCCAAGGCCTGTTGAAGCCAATGGGAAGACTCCCGTTTATTTCCGTGGATAAGATGTTAAGTAGCCTAAGTTTCAGAATAGATGTGAACAAAGAAGGCCTGTCTCAATTAGACACAGGGCCGGCGCTTCCATTAGGCGACCCTAGGCGGTGGCCTAGGGCGCCAGGATTTGGGGGGCGGCATTTTGTGCACTCCCCACGGGGCGCATGGGAGCTTCCGGTTCCGCTCCCGTTGCGCCGCCGAAGAAGGACCTTCTGCCGACGTGCCGCAGAAAACAGCAGCAGGCAATTGAGCAGCTCAATGACTGCCGCTTTCGCCTACGGCATTTCGGCTGAGGGTCCTTCTTCGGCGGCGCGACAGGAGCGGAGCCAGAAGCTCCCACGCGCCCCGTGGGGAGCGCACAAAATGCCGCCTCCCGAATTCTGCCTAGGGCGCCAGAAACTCTGGTGCCGCTCCTGATTAGACACCTTCTATGGATCCAACCCTACTCCTATTTAAGTCAATAATAGTTTTGCCATTGACTTCACTGAAATCAGGATTTGTTCCTATGAGCGAAAACTAATTATTGTCATCCTTTCTAGTTTCATAATGCACGTATTACCATTACATTTTCACTATCACTGTTGGACTGTTTGTTATATATAAATGCTATGTACAGTAACTCCTCACTTAGTAATCCCGGTTAACATTGTTCGTTATGTTGCTGATCAATTATAGAACATGCTCGTTTAAAGTTGTGCCTGCTTTGTCCACTGCTTGCAGAAAGAGCAGCCCGTTGGAGCTAGCTGGTGGGGGTTTGGAACCAGGGTGGTCCAGCAGCACCCCATCAGCATCCCGCTCCCCTAAGTTCCCTGTGCAGCAGCACAGCCCTGCCGGGCAGTTCAGCTGTCCTTCCCCACCACCACCACTGCAATGTGCTGCTCCTGCCCTCTGCCTTGGAGCTGCTCCCAGGAGCCTTCTGGTTGCAGTGCAAGAGGGTGGGCGGAAGAGGGGTGCTAATGTCAGGGTGTCCCCCTCCCCCCCATTCCTTTACTCCATTTCCATGGGGGAGGGGAAGGGGAGGGACACAACAGGGCTCAGGACGGAGGGAGCTTGCTGGCAGCAGATGCTGTCTCAACTTGCTGATCTACTTAAAAAGGCAATGTACTTAGAGTGGGGATCAGCATACTTAAAGGGGCAATGCATGTCTGTCTGTCTCTCTCTCACACACACACACACACACACTGTGTGTCTCTATTTCTCTCTGCCATGCTGTCTCCCCTTCCTCCATTCGTGCTGCCTTGTAGAGTGTGAGGCTACATTAACAACAATGTGGTAACCATTGAGGGCTCAGCCAAGTGCTAGTTCATCATTTAGCAGTAAGGCATTCCCTGGGAAATATCCCATCCTCTTGCACCCTCTGACTTCACCACCTCAACCAAACTTCACAATCATCATTGCTGTGTACAATATTAAATTGTTTGTTTTAAAAAAACATATACGGTGTGTGTGTGTGTGTGTGTGTATGTGTGTATATATATATATATATATATATATATATATATATATATATATATATATATATACAGTCGAACCCATTTATGTCGACCTCAGTTAACTTGCCAATCCTATTAACTCGAGGTTTTACAAGTGGAACCGCCAAACTCCCTCTTTATCTTATGGGCTTCTCATCCGTTATGTCGATTTGCCCAACCCTAATATCTCAAGCCCGGCTCCCCGCGTCCCCAGCCGCCCGCTCCCTGGCTCTACAGCCGCGCGGTTCCCCAGCCGCCCGCTCCCCGCGTCGCCAGCCCGGCCCCGCATACCCGGTCCCTGCCCGTCCCCGCCAGCCCGGCCCCGCATACCTGGTCCCCGCTTTGCCTGCCGCCTGCCCGCCCGGCTCCGCTTCGCCGGTCCCCGCTTTGCCACCCGCCCCTCCGCCCGGCTTCGCTTCGCCGCCCGCCAGCCCGGCCCCGCATACCCGGTCCCTGCCCGTCCCCGCCAGCCCGGCCCCGCATACCCGGTCCCCGCTTTGCCGCCCGCCCCTCCGCCCGGCTTCGCTTCGCCGCCAGCCCGTCCCCGCATACCCGGTCCCTGCCCGTCCCCGCCAGCCCGTCCCCGCATACCCGGTCCCTGCCCGTCCCCGCCTGCCCGGCCCCGCATACCTGGTCCCCGCTTTGCCTGCCGCCTGCCCGCCCGGCTCCGCTTCGCCGGTCCCCGCTTTGCCGCCCGCCCCTCCGCCCGGCTTCGCTTCGCCGCCCGCCAGCCCGTCCCCGCATACCCGGTCCCTGCCCGTCCCCGCCAGCCCGTCCCCGCATACCCGGTCCCTGCCCGTCCCCACCTGCCCGCCCGGCTCCGCTTCGCCGGTCCCCGCTTTGCCGCCCGCCCCTCCGCCCGGCTTCGCTTCGCCGCCCGCCCGCCCGGCCCCGCATACCCGGTCCCTGCCTGTCCCCGCCCGCCCGGCCCCGCATACCCGGTCCCTGCCCGGCCCCGCTTACCCGGTCCCCGCTTCGCCTGCCGCCCGGCCCGCTTACCGGGTCCCGCTTCTTTGGCTGCCCGGCTCCGGGTCCCCGTCCCGCTTCGCCGGATCCAGCCACGTGCAGGCACCGCGGTAAGGGGGCAGGGAGGGGGTGTTGGAGAGAGGGCAGGGGAGTTCAGGGGTGGGGGGGGTGGATAGGGGTTTATCTCGATCATCGGTTATCTGGACTATTTTTGGCAAACCCCTAGGCCGGCGAGATAACAGGGTTCAACTGTATATGTATAGTCTTTTGTCTGGTGAAATTTTTTTTCCCCTGGAACCTACCCCTTCCCATTTACATTAATTTTTATGGGGAAATTGGATTCACTTAACATCGTTTAGCTTAAAGTAGCATTTTCCAGGAACATAACTACAACATGAAGCGAGGAGTTACTGTAGTAGTATTTTTACCTGCCTGGATTAAGACTGTAGGTTGAACATTACTTAGCATCAGTTACCCTTTCTGCATGTGTTATAGTAACACAAGAATATAGATCTATCAAGACTAGACTGGCTTGTGCTAGTGACCAAAAACTGATATTTCAGAAAAAGATGGTGATGAGGAGAATTTAGAATGCACCTACCCAATCATGGAGAGTTGTACATGATGGGTAGGAAAAATTCCTTCCTGACCTCTGACTATCTTATACCTGAAGCATGACATTTGATTACTGGTATCTAATGAAGACATTGCTATAACATAAAGTTGTTCATGTGTCCTGTTTGTGTTTTTGCTGATCTTGTGTTTCAGAATTTCAAAACATAGCAGTGCATTCATTGTACTATCTGCAGTTTTCTCTGATATTCTTTAAATAGACTAGTATTGCAGATGGGAGTCAAGGAGGGCAGGTCCTGCAGGCATGACTTCTGGTAGACAAAAGAGCTGTCTAATTTAATACGTCATACTTTTTTTTAGCTTGGAGGATTGGCAAGCAGTTTGGTGCTCAAAAATTTAGTGCAGTGACCTGTCATTGTTTTAATCACTAGAGAACTCTTTTATTATGTATGGTATCTGGATGGCAGAATACACTGGCAACTTTTTGTTAATGCCTCTTACTTCTAAAGATCCTTCAATGTAATATCAAAATTTTAGTTACATACAGACAACGTAAATATTAAAATGTTAATCATTAATTTGGCAAAAGTAAAGATTAACATGATATAATCTACCAATTCCATTTATTTTTTCTTTTAATAATCATAACAGGATTTTTTAAAAAGTAACAAGTCCCTCACAACATGGTATTTAAAAGGAAATAAATCCCCAAGCTCCCACATTAGTGTCTCATTTTACATTGTTTATATATTAGATTCTTGCCAATATTCCACTATTGCTAAAAGAATGCTGTGTGTGCCTTCCATTTGAGAAGCATTAATACCGATTAGATTTTTAGCCAAGCCTTACATGTATGTGTAGCTATGGTAAATAATGATTTTGTTATCCATCTATACAACTTACACCTTTCATTAGATTCCTTTGTTGTTAGCTAACACTTTCCAGACCATTTAAAAACAATTCCAGGATATTTTGAGATGTTTATTTTTTCAGTCTTTCATTATCAAAGTCAGATAGTAAAACTATTGAAATCTTTTAGGGCCAGATCTTTCTCATTCCCTTCCCCTAATCCCTCAAAAATGTGAAAAAACATTCAAGCCAAAAACAGTTGTTCAGTTTTCAATGTAATGTAGAATTAAAGTGGATATTTTCCTTTTGAGTACAGTGTAAAATAAAATTTAAATATAGGAATTTCATTTCCATCTTAATGTTTGGGCTCTGAATTGCTATGACAGCAGTATGCGAATGAGTAAATACAGTATGCATATTTGCTGAACAAATGTTAAAATAAATGTTCCCTTTGGAGGGCTACATTTTAAGTACTATGTTAGAGCCAAATCCTGAGAAGTACTGAGTACTTGCAACTCCCATGGAAGTTGAAAGCACTTAGTATCTTCCAGCAAGTCCTTCCTGGCCACAATAAGAGTGAATTTTATAATACTTTTTAATTTGTGAAGATGAAAGCAAAGGTATTTGTGGTAAAATGTTTAAATTGTTCTATTAAATAATTCTACAGAAAATTTATAAATATAGCTTTACATACCAGGACTTGATTGTATGACTGGACACTTAGAAGAACATCTGTCATCCAAATTTTTCAAAAAAGATGTCAGATTTGCTACTTTGCTGTCGACGTAATTTTGTACGTTGTCCATGTTTATGAGGCTTCTTTCTTCCACATTACCCTGCAGTGACTGGATCTGATTCTTTGCATTCTTCAAACTGGCTGACATTTTCTTAACTTTGCTCTGTAATTCCGTTACTCTGTTGTCTTGTATCTTACTGTTCTCTGTGGGGACTTCTCTATTAGGTGCCAGGAATTCAGTACTGTCTCTTTCTTGGTTGTCGTCTGCCTGCAACTTGCAATCTTGGCAAGATTTCTTCAATTTGTTTACTTCATCTTTAAGATTTTGTACTTCTTTGAGAGTCTTCTCAATCAATCTGAACTGCTTAGGTAGCTGGATGGTCATCGGAGGCAGGTTTATCTGATATGGACATTCCTCTCCTTCTTCACATTTCCCATTGGTTTTGAGCTTTATAGGACAAGCATCAATAGCTTTTCCTTCTTTAAAACCTTCTGTATGTTCATCTGCAAGTGCAGAAACATTTGTAAAAGCAAGCAGAGCTGTCTTAAACAAGACTAAGTAAATGAGCCTCTTCATCTTTGCAGTGAAACTAGCTCAATGAGGAAGTATGTAAAACTGGAAGAACTTTTTATAAAGGCAGGCAGCAGCCTGTGTGTTAACAGATAAACTGCCTTCACTGTTCTCAGAAATGGGTGGGAGTTCTTGCATCACAACAAGTTTTAGTGATATTAATAGCAGAGCAAAGTAGGTAGTCCTTGGCAAAAGTAGCTTATGCATAGTACCACAAGCAAAATGATAATATTCATGTGCACAGATAGAGTATGAAGTTTATTTTGAGGTCTTATTTATTTTACTTTGATTTTTCTTTTGAAAACAACAGATCTAAAGCAAGAAAATATTTTATGATATTCTATAAAATTCCTGATTCACAACATTTGAATATCATAAAATTATACTTAAAAATGGACATTGTGGACCATGTCATCTCCTCTACCTTGAAAGGTGGAGAATGTCATACTGTCTGGAGTGGTTCACAAATGTGAATGCCTACCTCAGGACAGACTGACAGAAAACAGGGCAGATACCCCAAACTGGTGGTGTATTCTATAATTAGATTTCACCAAGCCAGTAACAAATGTGAACTCCTGGATCACTATACCAGTCTTATCATGAAGTGACAGACAGTCCCCTCAGACTCTCCAGTCTATCTTGCCACTCAGACAAACTGAACTTTGTGATAAAAATGGTCACTAAACCAAAAATCACACCATATCAGGTTGCTCCCAGTCCCAAGAGACCAGCCACTTACCCCAGATCAATTGGTACTCCAGATCTGGAGAAGAGAAGACTGAGAGGGGAAATAATAACAGTTGTCAAGTACATAAAAGGTTGTTACAAGGAGGAGGGAGAAAAATTGTTCTTAACCTTTGAGGATAGGACAAGAAGCAATGGGCTTAAATTACAACAAGGGCGGTTTAGGTTGGACATTAGGAAAAACCTGTCAGAGTGGTTAAGCACTGGAATAAATTGCCTACGGAGGTTGTAGAATCTCCATAATTGGGGATTTTTAAGAGCAGGTTGGACAAACACCTATCAGGGATGATCTAGATAATTCTTAGTCCTGCCTTGAATGCAGGGGAGCGGACCAGATGATCCCTTGAGCTCCCTTCCAGTTCTATGATCCTATGATCTTACACCAAAGACAATGTTTGCAGCCAATTCTATAGTAAACTAACTATATGCTTATTAGCTAAGAACAATGAATGCGATTTAGTCTAAACTTCACGCAGCTGATTGACAGGGGGAGTTACTTACTACTCAAAAAATAATATATTGAAATCCCAAGCACAGAAAAATTGTAAAATATGTTAATAATTTGGGATTTTGCCCTTGTGCCCTATATTGAGACAAAGGACTGTAGTTGGAAGTGACTTTTTAGGTGTTTGAAATGGAAGAATAAACAAGGTTAACTTCAAGTTAAAATTATGACTATCACTTTATGTTTTAAAATAACTACAAAAATGGTCAAAACGTTGGTTATTAAAATATGAATTACAGGAAATGCAGCATAGAAATGAAAGATAGAAACTGATTATTTCTGTTGAGGTTGCAGAACTTACGTCAAATATTTTATAATTCATAGATTCTAGGACTGGAAGGGACCTAGAGAGGTCATCGAGTCCAGTCCCCTGCCCTAATTGCCTTAGTAAGTAGAAATGTGTTAGCTACACTATTTTGCTGGAACACTGGCATTTTTATAATGTTCAACTTGAACCTTCCCTAGGAAGCCCTCACATATTTTATTTTGATAATGATCATGGTTAATATCTGTTATCATTGTCTATGTCGGATACTATATTTAACTTCAATCTTTTGCTTCACATGCATGCAGGATGCTGGTGCACATGGCACAGGATGATTAGACCCTCTGTATTCAAGGTACTTGATGTTAATGGAATTGAAGATGGGCTGAATTAAGGGTTTCTAGCGGCCCATACTGGTTGGGTAGTTCAGAAAAAAGAAACTAAAGAAAATACGAGGAAGCTAGTCAAAACTACTGAAACTCAAAACTGAGTAAGTCAAAGTCCTTAGACTTGTCAGTTATACCATAATTGAGTCACAGAAGCCCTATTGTGAAGGATTAAGCAGCTCAAGGAGGCCCCCTATTAATTATTAGTGTGTGTTGTGGGCAGGGCTGGCTCCAGCTTTTTTGCTGCCCCAAGCAGCGAAGGGGGAAAAAATTAAAAAGAAAAAGAAAAAAACAATTGAGCTGCCACCAAGGTGCTGCTGAAGAGGAAGAGAGGTAGTGAAGGACCCCCACTGAATTGCCGCTGAAGACCCGGACATGCCCCCCCAATAACGAACGGAGTGCCGCCCCTTTGTATTGGCCACCCCAGGCACCTGCTTCCTTCGCTGGTGCCTGGAGCTGGCCCTGGTTGGGGGCGGGGGGAAGCCCCAAAATATTTTCTTAGAGAAGTGGTCCCAAAACTTTTTACCTTGCACTCCCCCCCCCTTGCCCTTGTCCATGCCACCCCAGGGCTGCCCATCCACCAAACCTGCTTGGTGCTGTAGCCCCAAATGCCGGGTCACAATGGCAGGAGCAGGGTTCAGCCCTGCAGAACAGGAGCCGCCAATGCAGGGTAAGAGTGGGGTGGGCAAAGTTTCTAACTCCTCCTCCATCCTGGGGTCTTCCCACCACATGAGGCCAGGATTAGGGTTCTGGTGCCAGGATGGAAGATGCTGCTGCAGGTGGTCGGTGCCCTCTCAGCAATTTAATATAGTGCATCCGTTGAATCACAAGGCTACATCTGTCCCTGCTTATGGTTTTATGCCTTGTGCTGGCCAGACTCAAAGAGCTTGGCTTGTTTAGCCTAACCAAAAGAAGGCTAAGGGGAGATATGATTGCTCTTCATAAATATATCAGAAGAATAAATACCAAGGAGGGAGAGAAATTATTTAAGCTTAGTACCAATGTGGACACAAGAACAAATGGATATAAACTGGCCATCAGGAAGTTTAGACTTGAAATTAGATGAAGGTTTCTAACCATCAGAGGAGTGAAGTTCTGGAACAGCCTTCCAAGGGGAGCAGTGGGGGCAAAAGACATATCTCGCTTCAAGACTAAGCTTGATAAGTTTATGGAGGGGATGGTATGATGGGATAGCCTAATCTTGGCAATTAATTTGGCAATTGATCTTTGATTATCAGCAGGTAAGTATGCCCAGTGGTCTATGATGGGATGTTAGATGGGGTGGGATCTGAGTTACTACAGAGAATTCTTTCCTGGGTGTCTGGTGGGTGAGTCTTGCCCACATGCTCAGGGTTTAGCTGATCGCCATATTTGGGGTCGGGAAGGAATTTTCCTCCAGGGCAGATTGGCAGAGGGCCTGGGGTTTTTTCTCCTTCCTCTGCAGTGTGGGGCACGGGTCACCTGCTGGAAGATTCTCTGCAGCTTGAGGTCTTTAAACCGCGATTTGAGGACTTCAATGGCTCAGACACAGGTTTGTGACAGGAGGGGGTGGGTGAGATTCTGTGGCCTGTGTTGTGCAGGAGGTCAGACTAGATGATCATAATGGTCCCTTCTGACCTTAAAGTCTATGAGTCAGTGTGCCCTTGTTGCCAAGAAGGCTAACAGCATTTTGGGCTGTATAAGTAGGAGCATTGCCAGCAGATCGAGGGATGTGATCATTCCCTTCTTTTCAACGTTGGTAAGGCCTTATCTGGAGTACTGTGTCCAGTTGTGGGCCCTATACTACAAGAAGGATGTGGAAAAATTGGAAAGAGTCCAATGGAGGGCAAGAAAAATTATTAGGGGGCTGGAGCACATGACTTATGAGGAGAGCTGAGGGAACTGGGATTGTGTAGTCTGCAGAAGAGAAGAATGAGGGGGGATTTGATAGCTGCTTTCAACTACCTGAAAGAGGATGGATCTAGACTGTTCTTAGTGGTACCAGATGACAGAACAAGGAGTAATGGTCTCAAGTTGCAGTGGGGGAGGTTTAGGTTGGATATTAGGAAAAACTTTTTCACTAGGAGGGTGGTGAAGCACTGGAATGGGTTACCTAAGGAGGTGGTGGAATCTCCTTCCTTAGAGGTTTTTAAGGTCAGGCTTGACAAAGCCCTGGCTGGGATGATGTAGTTGGGAATTGGTCCTGCTTTGAGTAGGGGGTTGGACTAGATGACCTCCTGAGGTCTCTTCCAACCCTGATATTCTATGATTCTGTGATTCATAGGAGTGAATCTCTTTCCAATAAAACAGAAGATGTGAAAAACTTTTAAAAGTTTTGGAGGAGATGTTAGGGTCTGTTAACTTCTGATGCAGTGAGGACCAGATTCTGCCACTTTTGTTCACATGAAATAATACACCTCTACGCCGATATAACACAAATTTGGATATAATGCGGTAAAGGAGTGCTCTGGGGGTTGGGGCTGCACACTCCAGCAGATCAAAGCAAGTTTGATATAACGCAGTTTCACCTATAATGTAAGATTTTTTTTATTTTTTTTTTGCTCCCGAGGACAGTGTTATATCGGGGCAGAGGTGTACTTCACTCTGTAAATAATTCTATTGGGTGAGTTCATCTTCTCTTGTAGAAGAGCAAGACTTCAGAGAGAAAGTGAGATAATATAAAAATGTAACAAAATGAGAGTTACATACAAAAGTTAATACAAGTTAATAATCAATTAAATAAGAATTAAATAAAAGAAGGTAAAATAGGGTAAGAATAAATAGGAAAGTAAAAATACATGTAAATACAGTAGTAAGATAAGAACGACAAGGAGTCCTTGTGGCACCTTAGAAACTAACAAATTTATTTGGGTATAAGCTTTCATGGGATATAACCCACTTCATTAGATGGAAGTGGAAAATACAGTATGGATGGATGTTCGTCCATCGTGTTCGAAGAAGACCTTTTGGAAAATACAGTTGAGAGATATAAATACACAGCATATGAAAAGATGGGAGTTGACTTGCCAAGCAGGGGTGGGAGTGGTCAGTGCTAATGAGCCAATTCAATTAAGGTGGAAGTGGGCTATTCTCAACAGTTGACAAGAAGGAGTGGAAATCACTTTTGAAGTGCTAATGAAGCCAATGTAATCAAGGGGGCCCATTTCAAACAGTTAACAAGAAGGTGTGAGTATCAGCAGGGGGAAATTAGTTTTTGTAGTGACCCATCCACTCCCAGTCTTTATTCAGGCCTAATTTGATGGTGTCTAGTTTTCAAATTAATTCCAGTTCTGCAGTTTCTCGCTAGAGTCTGTTTTTGAAGGTTTTTTGTTGAAGAATTACCACTTTTAAGTCTGTTATTGAGTGTCCAGGGAGATTTAAGTGTTCTCTTACTGGTTTTTTCATGTTTTAATTCTTGATGTCAGATTTGTGTCCATTTATTCTTTTGCATAGAAACTATCCGGTTTGGCCAATGTACATGGCAGAAGGGCATTGCTAGCACATGATGGCATATATCACATTGGTAGATGTGCAGGGGAATGAGCCCCTGATGGTGTGATTGATGTGATTAGGTCCTATGATGGTGTCCTTTGAATAGATATGTGGACAGAGTTGGCACCGGGGTTTGTTGCAGGGTTCGGTTCCTGGGTTAGTGTTTTTGTTGTGTTGTGTGTACTTGCTGGTGAGTATTTGCTTCAGGTGGGGGGGCTGTCCGTAAGTGAGGACTGGCCTGTCTCCCAAGTTCTGTGAGAGTGAGCGATCGTCCTTCAGGATAGGTTGTAGATTCTTGATGATGCGCTGGAGAGGTTTTAGTTGGGGGCTGTAGGTGACAGCTGGTGGTATTCTGTTACTTTCTTTGTTGGGCCTGTCCTGGAGTAGGTGACTTCTGGGTGCCCTTCTGGCTCTGTCAATCTGTTTCTTCACTTCACCAGGTGGGTATTGTAGTTAAGAACACTTGATAGAGATCCTGTAGGTACTTGTCTCTGTCTGAGGGATTGGAGCAAATGCAGTTGTATCTTAGAGCTTGGCTGTAGACAATGGATCGTGTGATGTGGTCTGGATAACAGCTGGAGGCATGTAGGTAAGTACAGTGGTCAGTAGGTTTCTGGTATAGGGTGGTGTTTATGTGACCATCACTTATTTGCACTGTAGTGTCTAGGAAGTGGATCTCTTGTGTGGACTGGTCCAGGCTGAGGTTGATGGTGGGGTGGAAATTGTTGAAATCCTGATGGAATTTCTCAAGGGCCTCCTTCCCATGGGTCCAGATGATGATGTCATCAATGTAGCACAAGTAGAGTAGGGGCGTTAGGGGACAAGAGCTGAGGAAGCGTTGTTCTAAGATACATACTTTTATTGTGTAGTTACTGTGACGGGTTGGATCACAGAAACCCCCTGGGATCTGCCACCCAATGTTCCAAGACTACTTCTACCCCTGCCTTCCCTGCCAGCTTGGGGCCTCAGCACCCTGTCTTGCTGAGCCAGACACTCCCATCTGCTCCAACACAGATCCATGGTCTGAATTACTTGCCCCAAAGCTGCAGGTTTACCTGAAAGCAGCTCACAGAAGTGTTCTTATCTTTAACACTCAGATGCCCAACTCCCAATGGGGTCTAAACCCAAATAAAGCTGTTTTACCCTGTATAAAGCTTATACAGGTTAAATTCACAAATTGTTCGCCCTCTATAACACTGACAGAGAGAGATGCACAGTTGTTTGCTCCCCCAGGTATTAATATGTACTCTGAGTTAATTAATAAGTAAAAAGTGATTTTATTAAATACAGAAAGTAGGATTTATAATAATATAATAGGAGATATACCCATCTCCTAGAACTGGAAGGGACCTTGAAAGGTCATTGAATCCAGCCCCCTGCCTTCACTAGTAGGACCAATTTTTGCCCCGGATCCCCAAGTGGCCCCCTCAAGGATTGAACTCACAACCCTGGGTTTAGCAGGCCAATGCTCAAACTCTGAGCTATCCCTCCCCCCAGATTTAAGTGGTTGCAAGTAGTAACAGACAGAACAAAATAAGTTACCAAGCAAAATAAAATAAAACACACAAATCTATGGCTAATCAAACTGAATACAGATAATCTCACCCTCAGAGATGCTTCAGTGAGTTTTTTCTTCAGACTGGACACCTTCCAGGCCTGGGCACAATTCTTTCCCCTGGTACAGTTCTTGTTCCAGCTCAGGTGGTAGCTAGGGGGTTCTTCATGATGGCTCCTCTCCTGCTTTGTTCTGTCCCACCCCTTTATATATCTTTTGCATAAGGCAGGAATCCTTTGTCCCTCTCTTGGTTCCCACCTCCTCCCTCTCAATGGAAAGACACCAGGTTAAAGATGGTTTCCAGTTCAGGTGACATGATCACATGTCACTGCAAGACTTCATTACCCTCTTGCCAGCACACAGGAAGACTTACAGGTAAAACAGAGCCATCTGCAGTCAATTGTTCTGGTTAATGGGAGTCATCAGGATTCCAAACCACCATTAATGGCCCACACTTTGCATAATTACAATAGGCCCTCTCAGTTATAGTTCATATTTCTAGTTTCAGATACAAGAGTGGTACATTTATACAAATAGGAAGATCACACTCAGTAGATTATAAGCTTTGTAATGACACCTTTTGCATGAAGCATATTCCAGTTACACTATATTCACTCATTGGCATATTTTTATAAAATCATATAGACTGCAACGTCAGTTACATTTATGGAAGTGTAGGAATATAGAAAGCAAAGAGAAGAAACTGCCAAGCAACCAGAATTAGCAGCCAAATCTTTAATCCAATTTTCTAAGAATTCTTGATTTGGATAAGTACAATTTATTTTATTTTGCCCAACCGGGGTATCATTTTTGGGTTATTTTTTAAAAATTATGGGACAGAGTCTTGTTGTTTAATGAGTATGGGAATCAAAGAAAAGTGTTGTGTGTGTATATACCAAAACGAAGAGAAGCAAAATGTATATTAGTACAGTTGAAACTTAAAGGTTTTGAAAGGCCCAAGAATTTAATAGAGGTGACCTGACTATATTCCACACTCCAGACCTGACATCTACGCCCAATACAATGAAGTGATCTCAGTTAATTACAGATTGCTAGAATAATTAGAAGGAAACTGCCATTTGCTCTATCGGATAGCCTCTTCTTGGAGGCATCCATTTTACAGGAATGTGACACTAGCAAGTCTGAGAAACCTAATGAAAAATTGTTTAAAACAGCTCCCACCCTTGTTTTAGAATTTTTAAATATATGTAAACTAGAGTATTGTATCTTTATTCGGGTTATTTTTCTATTTTTTTCAAAACATACTGATATAATGAAGGCCAATATTTTCAAACCTGGATGCCAAAACAGTCCTCTGGATATGTATCTAGGCTCTGACATAAAGTTCCAAGCCGCTACAACTTCCATTACACTCACTGCTACCCAAACTGTCCTGGCTTGCCGCTTTCTGATGTAGTGCCAGGATTTAGCCATACATGTTTTGTTTAAACACTGGAATTCTTACCAAATGTAAAGTAACTTAACTTTCCACATTACCATTGTTAGGAATTACAAAGTACTACCTGGTCAGACTACCCAATGCCACAGGGCCATTAGAGTTTCTGGGGATCAGAGGAACACTGCACCCTCATGTTCTGTCCCATGGACATACCACCTGCCCTTGCAGCCAGAAGGGAGGAGTAGAGCTGTAATGCTAGCTCTATGTTCTCCAGAAATTTCCCTTTACAAAAAGGGAATTCTCAGAGGGCCAGAGCAATGCAAAGGAGTCCTAGTATGTCTGAGATTCTGGCCCTTGGTGCAAAGTTTTTAAAAGTATTTTAGTGCCTAGTGGGATTTTCAAAAAGCATTTATCTGTATCTTTAGGCAAATACCTTTAGCAGTGTGGCTCCTAATTGCTGTCAAGTGGGTATTATAATTTATAAAGTGAATCTAGGGTTCAGAAACAGAAATAAAGAGCTACATTGCAAATTGTTGCTACAGCGCCTACAATAGCTTAAGCATAGTGTATTGGATGCTCGCTCTTTGGCTCGGAAGGAGGCCTCTCATTCCAGTTGCCTTCGGGCTTGTCTGGCCAAGGCACAAAGCTGCATAACAATCTAGGGCTCTTGCCTCCACCCGAGGTGGAGCAAGGCCCCCCAGGTCCTCTAGTTTCTAGCCCCACAATAGGGCTGGGCGCCAGACAGTCATGGCCAGGCTTTATCCTGAGCTTGGGGAAGCTCAAGCTGCCACCAATTAAACACTGGCTACAGGGGGCTGGCTTCGGCCAGGGCGGGCTTCCGCCTGCCAGCAAGGATATCACAATCTATGGAGCTGGTTCGGGCCTGGGCTTGAGGAGGCTCAGGCTGCCAGCAAGCAAACAGTCTATAAGGGAGCTGGTAAGGGAGGCTCCTTCTTCAGAGCGGAAGCTTCCCTGCACAGTGTAGGGAGTCAGCCACCCCAGGATGGGGTGGCAGGAGGACGCAGGCCCACCCTACTCCACTGCGTTCCCAGCCCAGGGCCCTGGCAGGGGCAGGATTGGCTGCCCCTGCATCGGCGGGGATCCAGCCACAAAACGCCAACTGAGCTATCCCTGGCTCTGCAGCCAGCTGCTCTGTGGCTGCCCCTGGAACGGTTACTTCGTGCCTCCCTGGGGTTTGGTACCTCTCACTTCCAGGGATCGTCAGGCTCCTTTGGGTACGCTGCAGCCGGTAGTCTGGGCCACTCCTCGTCAGGGTCTCCCGCTTCTGCTGCTATCAGACAGCCAGGAGTAGGTTCTCCTCCTGGGCCCGGCAATATGTCCAGCGCATCCTTCTCTTCCGGGAATTCCACCACAACTGAGCTGCAGGGCCTTCCTCTTATACTTCCGGCCCCGCCCCGGCACTTCCGGTGAGGGGGGCAGGGCAGGCTAGGCTCCGCCTACCAAGGGGAGTGTAGTGGACCCTCACTCTCCCGCTTGGAGGGAGGCTACTCGGCCTCACTACATATGGTATGATCTTTCTAAAAATATTATTGTACAGTGCAGTTCCTTGATGGATACTGCATTTGCCTTGCAATGGGGCTAGAACACATTTCAGTCCAGAAAATAAACAGTATTGTGTAATTAGAGAGACAAGGCGGGCACGGTAATATCTTTTATTGGACCAACTTCTGTTGGTGAAAGAGACAAGCTTTTGAACTACACAGAGCTCTTCTTTAGCGGTGACACTCTGAGTTCCAAGAGCTCTGTATTTTGTTTAATATTGTATACTCCAAGTTTATCTCCAAGTGCTAATTAATTCTTGATTGAACCATTTCTTGATTAGATCAGAATTATCTATTGTAATCTGTCATTTTAATGTTTTAAAATAATTTTACCTAAATTGTATCCACTCTGAACCATTTCAGTGGGACTTTCTGTAATTGTCTTGGGTTGTGCAGCATTCGCAATGTATTTCTAAAGCATGACAGCACTATAGTACGGTACATACCTGTGATGGACGTTATGGAAATGGTACAGATTTTACTTCCTCTCTGGCACAGTCTAGATGGAGAAACAACACTACATATTTTCTGTACAACAGAAATCATAGTTTACAAATCCAGGGCCAATATTTGAAGTTCTTATGCTGAGCCAGATCCTGATTTTAATTACACTGGTTTAAAGCCGGAGAAACTCAAATGCCATTGATGGAGTTACTCTACATTTACACTGATGTTATCAAGATCAGAATCTGGCTTTCAGGCTCAGACCCACAGAGCTACTTAGGTGCCGAAGTTCCAGGTTTTAGGCTCCACTGCAATCCACAAAACTGCCAAACCCTGCAGGTCACTCAGTGACTTAATTTTCAGGGTAAAAGTTCCATCTGCATCTAAGTTTATTTCTCTGAGCATGCACACTGCGGCCTCCCTCTCGGTGCCAGGATGCCTATCTCTAACCTAAGCCCCAGAGGAATCCATGAGCCAGGGGAAGATAGGTATTTGTTCACCTAACTCACATATGGACCCAAGATGGTCAGCATGCTCGGAGACTGCCTACCAGACTTGGCCCATTCAAAATAGTGGTGGGGCTGCTGCCATCCACCTTATAACGTTTAGCCCAGTAGTTACAGCACTCATGTGGGCAGGGGTGAAAGTAACTGAAAAGTTTTACCGGTACAGGGGCCTCAGGCAGAAGGGGTCAGGCCTGGGGTGGAAGGGGCAGGGCTGGGGAGTCAGCCTCCCACAGCCAGCGGTTCAGTGCTGCCTGGCCCGTGCCACCCGGGGCTCCGATGGCGATTTAAAGGGCCAGGGGCTTTGACCGCTACTGCAGTGACGGTTGGGAGTCCTGGCCTTTTTAAATTGCCAGGACCTGGGGCAGCTGCCCCTTTTGCACCCCCCTCCCCGCCCCGGTGGCCCTGGGAGGGAGCAAAAGAGGCAGCGATGCTAAAGCACTGCCACAGCAGCACTTTAAGGACCCTACCGCTCTGGGGGAGAAAGGTTTTGCATGGGGGGGTCTCCCACCTCTCAGGAGGTGGGCAGTAACCAGTGACCTATGGGTTGTTCTGATGTGGAGCTCCTTTAATCTCTCCTGTAAAAGTTGATTAAATAATAAAGAGCCATTAGGCCAGAGAGAGAGTATATGTGTGAGACTGACTCTGTAGTCCAGTGGTTATGGCATCCATCTAGGAGATGCAGGATACAGTCCTGTTGCTGCAGTGACTTTTTAATTATTTTTCTACATGGGAACAGTTTAGGCAGGAGAGTGAGGGAGCCCTGTGTCAGACTGTCCCATTGCTCTGTGCTCCTGAGAGGTCAGAGACCCCTGTTCAGATTCTTTCTGCACCTGAGGCAGAGGGGGCAATTGAAACTGGGTCTCCCACATCCTGGATGAGTGCACTAACCACCGCACTAAAATTTTAAGGTAGATGGCAGCAGCAACCACCTCCTCTTTCAGCTATTTTGTGTGGAATGAGACAGGCACCTCACTCATTCTTACAAGAAACGACTTAGGTGCTTAAGCTGCCTGACTCCAGGAGAAGGGTTCCTGTTCTGTATTGCTAGCAGATATAGGTGACTCCCGGCACCCCAGACTTAGGTCTCCATAAGAGAGGTTGGATTTAGGACATACCCCTCTGATCAGCATCGACCCATTGGCTATCTTACATGGCTTCCCACCTAGCATGCTGGCTTTTAGAATCACATTCTAAGGTGCCTGTCTCTCCCTATTCGTTGTACAGGGAGCATAGGGACTTAACTTGAGCTTTGTGGATTGCAGTGATGGTCTTGTGATTTTTTTTTTTTTTAGGAGCCTAATTTTTAGGTGCCGCAGTGCTTAACATCACAACACCTAAGTCTCTTTATAGATCCAGGCCTCATTTCTTACTCAAGGAAGATGGAATAAAGATATCAGAATTTGGTCCCAGATGCAGAGTACTGGAAATAAAGGCTATGTCTTCCCTGCAAATAAATAAATATATTTGATAGTGGAATGACTAACGCATATTAGCTATCTCACTATAAAATCCTAGTGGAGACAAAGTACTGTTATTTTTACCACTAGGTAGATAGGGGAGGTCAACACTACCCTTGCCTGTGGTTCATATCACCTAGCTGTGAAGCTACAGTGCCTTGACTCCACTAGAATTTAACAATGAGAGAGCTTAAAAACTCACGTTAGTAATCTCACATTAAAACACACCTTTATTTGACAATGAAGACAAAGCTGAAGCTAAACAAAATTCCACAGCATCTCATAGGAAAATATGACTTCAGTGTGATTCATCTTTCACAAACTTTTAGAAACAGAGGTGAAATGCAAATATTTATAAATCATAATTCCAATTTAGCTTGCCGTATTTAAAAAAAGAAATCTAATGCTATACTTCAGGAATAAAGATTTATGAATATTTTATAAGAAGCCTGGTTAAAAGGGTGCATATATTTATCAGCTGAATCTGAGAGCTAAGTGCAAAAGCTACAGTTTAGAGATGTCGTGTATTTATGACTCTTCCTGATGGATCTGGGGTCCAGAAACCCAATAAATGGAAGATGCTGATTCCTGTACGTCTTCTTTTATTAAAATGTTTAATGGGCCTGATTCTTATCTCACATCAATAATTTTAAATCAGTATTATTGTACTGATTTCAAAAGTTAGTACTGTTGTACACAAAAGGAGACATTGTTAATATTACTCACTTTACTGATTTCGGAATACGTTGAGCCTGGGAGTGTAGTGGAATGGAAACTGTTTGTACAAAATGAGAGAAGGGTTGCAGCACTGCAAGGCATACTTTCTGAGGAGAGCACACAGCAACATTTTGGGTAAACTTTACAAAACCTAAATAGTCTGAGACATGTTTTCATTTAATTAAAAAATGGCCTGCCAGTAACTATTGCAACCTTGCTGCAAAGTGTTGCAATGCGTATTGTTCGGATAGATGTCTTGACTAAGGGCCTGATTCTGCAGTCTTTACTCAAGCACAACTCTCATTGACTTACATGTCTGAGATTTTTTTCTGTTGTCTTGCACCTTGTATAGTCATTAACACTTGTGCACAGTACCTGTAAAGCGCTAACAAGTCAAAATGGTAGCATTTTACACACAGTTGGCACAGGTGCAAATATATACACAGGGTGCAAAAGAGTGGAGACTGAGGCCATAATGTCTGTTGGCTTCAATACAATTATTCTGGATTTATATAGGTATCACAGAGCTTAATTTGGCCTACCTTGTATTTCTTAGTCATACATACATTGGCTAAGAAGTTCAGAACCTACAGTGTCACCCACAATTTTTATGATTCCCTCTCCCCGAATGCTAATTATAATAGCTATGCTAGTCTGTGGAAGATGACTCTGGAGTGGCTGAGAAAGGAGATTGAAGACAGAGCCCAAAGGCAGGACCGATTGTTGAGAAACTTTGGGATGTTGGTTTGAGCTTTTGTTGCCCTGAAAGGGATCTGACTTAGACGCTTTCAGCTGAAGTATGAACAGGTGCAGATGGACTGCAGGAAGGGCTGGAGATGAAGATTGTCTGCAGCATCATGCCCTGTTGCAAGGGGGTGCTCTGGAGTCGTCATATCCTCCTTCCACCACACAGAAGAACCTTTAACATGGATTTGAGTATGCTCTAAGTCTCGGCTAGCTAGCATGGCTGAGGATATGGACTTGAGATTGGAATTTGCTTCAGCCCAGACAGGCAAACTGCCTACTTTGCAGTGAGAATGCAGACTACTCAATTCCAGGTGCTGTTAGTCCTCCAGTCCCATCCCACAATTCTACCTGGGCTGTACTTTCTTGTGGAACGCCTCCCTTCTTCTGCTGTGCATATTAACCCCATGTTTGTCTGCTCCATTTCTGCTGCACTTCCACAGCATTTGAACAGAGATGTCATCTGTGACAAACTGGGACTATATTTATACAGTTTATGAATTTTGGTTAATATTGTGAAGATGGTTTATGAAAAGCAGCTGTATCCTGAGAGTCTATATGTATGAAAGATCTACCAGGTCCTGTAGCAGGTTCACAGCTGACAAATACAAGGGGCTAGTGGTGCTTAGGATTCAATTATACTATTCAGGTGCAAACAACTGGCAACAGCGGGTGAGCTTAAGCCTTGGAAATCCAGTTTAGCTTCCTCTTCTGAAAGGAGAGGGGGAGATAGAAGCAATGAAAACTTACCAGGAGCAGAACAAAGGCAACCAGGTGACCAAGAGGAGCTTAAATAAGGGAACTCACAGGAATAGAGGGAGCCAGACAGGAAGAGGACACGTGGGGCAGAAGAAAGCAACAGAAGCTAGGTAAAAGGGAGAGACCACCCATCATGGAACAGCCTCAGGAATGGGACAGCTTGCCTGGACATCTGTGGTCCCTAAGGACACCCAAGGGAAGGCTGAGCTAGAAAGGGAAATATGTGCAATGTTTGTTGTTTTGTATGATCTGTACTGTCCTGTGCTTTGTATGAAGTAAAGAACATAAATGTGTTAGACTCTGCAAAGTGTGTGTATTAACTACTGTGTGCCCTGAGATAGTCAAACTGTAACAAAAAGTTTCACACCTTTGGGGTTAAGTTCCAGGAGAGAGTGTGTTTTAGGATGCCCTTGGACTTAAGGTCACCATTGTATGCAGAGGGGCTAGGCAACTGTGCAGGGCTCCAACTCTCAGGAGGGAGTGTTAGGCTGCAGGTCTGTACTCCAAGAGTGTGCCTAAGGATCCTGAGATTGGGGCAGTGGCTGGACTGCATTCATGCTCTGTAGGCTTAAAATAGCTGGGGGAGCAAGGGTCACAGCATGGATTCCCTTCACAGCAGTCCTAGTCAGTGGCCATGAGGGAGCACTTGCTAGCATCTGTGACACCATCCAAGAAATCCTCCTGTTCTGGCAGTTTGCCAGAAGCTGACACCTGTCTCCTGCTAAAGTTGTGGGGTAGTATCAATAAGAACCATAATTTGGAGAAATGTACCCAACGTGAGATTTTTATGTTTACTAGGCAGGAAAGAAATGGAAAATGGAGAGGCAAAGAAGTCAGTTGGGTGTGCTATGAATCACTTTGTAGTTTGTAGACTGAATTCCTTAATAACATTCTCTTTAAAAGTTCTTGCCAAATGCTGTTTGCTTTCACCTGCGGTCTGCCTGGATTAATAGTGAATAACTCCACTTGGAAGTTGTTTACATAGTGTTCTCATGTCATGGCCACAGACAGCAGCTTCATTCTAGGTGAGAGTGGGTGAGTTTTCACCCTGTGAATGAATTTGTAGAGTGGCCCTATGTAATGCACTGCTAAGAACCACAGGATATCCCACCAGAAATCCATTCCAGCTCGAGGGCTAGTACAGCCCTGTTGTGGATGTAGTTACATGGGTCTGGCATGGGTAAGGCTTTGCTGTGGGGACACCCCACCCAGCAAGGCTAGCCTGTCTGCAGTGAAAACATACGGCTTTTCTACACTAGGAAATTAACTAGAATTACTATTGTGGGATCGTTATTCTGCAATAGCTATTCTAGAATTGCTGTTGCACTTTAAATTCACACCCTGCTTTAATATTAGAAAACAGGCTGAGGTCTGGTCTGTACTTAAAATTTAGCTTGACAGAGCTGTCAATCAGTGGTGTAAAAAACCCACAACCCCTGAGTGATGTAGTTATGCCAACCTAATAACCTGTGTAGACAGCTAGGTTGATAGAAGAATGCTTCCCTCAACTTAGCTACCACTGCTTGGGGAGATGGTGTTCCTACATCAATGGAAAAAACCCTTCCATAAGTTTAGGTTGTGTCTACATTATGGGTTTATGCCAGCATTGCTACTGTGATGCAGCTATGCCAGTATAGTCTCTGTAGTGTAGACATACTTTGGCAAAACGAAGACTCCATCCCTAGGCTCTCTAACAAAAGCCATTAAGATATATAGTAACTGGGCTCAGGCTCTCACAGGAAGAGTAGGGCTTTGAAAAAAGAGAGTTTCCCTGAGGTGGGGGAAGTGTCTAAGGGCTTGTCTACACTACCAAGTTTTGTTGACAAAACTTATGTCAGCAGCCAAAAGTCGACAAAACAAAAATTGCCAAAGGGTGTTCACACTTGGTCCCTCTGACAGATCATGTCCACATTGGGGACACCATCATCGACAGGTGAGCAATGCACCATGGGTATGTACCCCAGAGTTCAGTATTGTGGAAAGGAAGAGATGATTGCTGCACATCTTGGGATTGTCTCCGAGTTCTCCCACAGCCCCCTCAGCTGCGGAGAGCAGCATCATGAGTAGCTCTGGGAGCTCTCCGTGTTGAGGAATGACAAAGCAGCACAGCAGTCTGCCTGCAGCTGTGTTCCTAGTGCAGCACAGAACAGGAACATTCCAATGATTTGCTCTTCATTTGTTCCCCAAATGGAGCAGCACAGAGATACTTCCCGGAGCTTTGAAAGGGGAGGGGTGCATGCTTGCAGGGCAGCAGAGATCAAAACACTGAGCAGAGCGATCAGGGCAGGCATTGTGGGATACTGGCAGAAGCCAGTTCTGTTGACACAACAATCAGCAGTGTCTACACAGGCTCTTTGTCGACAATAAAGGGAGGGGAAAAGACAAAAGTCTCTCATAGGGGTGGAAGTTTTGTCGCCAAAACTGGGTGTTTTTCGTGACAAAAATTTCATTGTAGTGTGTACACTCTTGCTGTTTTGTCGCCAAAAAGCAGTTTTTGGTGACAAAACTTGCAAGTGTAGACAAGCCCTAAGAGAAACACTTTCTGGGCTTACTAGAAGAATGTAAAGGGCATGTTCTGTTCCTGTAACTCAAGAGGGGAGCCCATCTACCTTAACTCGTCGTGAAGTGTAAGGTTAGATGAGTTCAGATGTGTGTAGGCTGCTTGTTTTAAATCCCTTTCTCTAATGCTTTGCTCCATTTCCTAAATAAACCTACTTGTTTTAAGAAGGCTGTTTGCCACTGTATAGCATTAGTGAGAGGCTCCTGAAACACAGGTTCAGTCAGACCTGCACAGTAATAAGCAGTGAGCAGGTACAGAGTGGCATTTCCAGGTCATGGTCTAAGAGAGGGAGAATTGTGTACTTCCACCTCCAGACAGGTAAGGGCAGCAGACCTAACAGCTTAGGGGGCGCACTCAGGGAGAGCAGAATGGGAACAGAGGTCTAATCAACTCCGTAATTGTGATGTGTTCTTTATACTTGTATTTATACTACAAACTATTAAATAAACCAGCATCTTTTGTGTGTATATCTTTATTTGATGTTACCAAGAACTGAAGAAAAGTCCACCAACACTAATTATAAATGTCTAAGTATACATAAAAATGTTAATGTCTCATGGATTTAATAATTGTCTATTCCCCTTTTCTAGTTATTTTCTGCTGGAAAGCTCCCAGGCACCAGAGTTGCTGAGCTGAAGGCGAAGTACACCGCTCTGCATGAAACTGTGATAAGGTACAATACTTGAAGATTTTCAGTATATCAGTTCTTGTTTCATTGTGAATACTTGATTATAGAGATTAGCCATGGCCATAATTCCTTTTTTGGAATTGTTTCATTAGCCAAAGCATTACATCAGGGGTCAGCAACCTTTCAGAAGTGGTGTGCCGAGTCTTCATTTTTTCACTTTAATTTCAGGTTTTGCATGCCAGTAATACATTTTAACATTTTTAGAAGGTCTCTTTCTATAAGTCTATAATATATAACTAAACTATTATTGTATGTAAAGTAAATAAGGTTTTTAAAATGTTTAAGAAGCTTCATTTAAAATTAAATTAAAATGCAGAGCCTCTCGGCAGTAGCCAGGACCCAGGCAGTGTGAGTGCCACTGAAAATCAGATTGCGTGCCGCCTTCGGCACATGTGCCATAGGTTGCCTACCCCTGCATTACATGCTTAAAGTAAAAATCCCCCAGTGCAGAGGCTCTGCACAAGGTCATATACATCGTTCAAGACCTGCTTACAGTGACTGGACTTAAAAAAGAAAGCAGGAAGGCAAGAAAAAACCTAATATGGTTAAATGGCAGGATTTAAGAGGTAATTTTTAGCTAAGCAAATATCTTTCAGAAAATGGAAATCTAAACCTAGTGATGGCAATGGAAGAGCATAAGCTACAGTGGGTAATATGTAAGGTAAAAATTAAAAGGACTGAGAGCAAATGTGTAGAGCAAATAGCCAAATATATGAAAAACACAGAATAAGAAATTATTTTGGTTTATCAGAAGTAGGAAACCTGAACTAATAGGGTTTAAAGGGCACAATTAAGGAAGATAAGGACATTGAGACTCTAAATCAGGGATCCCCAACGCGGTCAGACAAAAAGGTTGGGGACCACTTCTCTAAATAGTGTCTTTGTATCAGTTTTCACCTATTTTCACCGTATTTGAGGGCTTATGCAGGACTTAAATGATGTCTGGGCCTTGTGTTGACCCTCTGCATAGGAGTGAATTTTACCCAGTGGGAACATTCTCAGTTACATTAGATAGGATTATAAACAAATTGAGCTTCAAAGTATAAGCCAAGGTTATTCCATAATTGTCCACTACGGGATTTCTTGCAGCTTCCCTTGAAGCAGAGGGTACAATCTGCTGTTAGGAACAACATATTCCACTAGATTCACCTTTGATTCCACACTACAATTCCTATCTTACTATTTTAAAAGTTGTTTCTCTTTGAAAGAGTCCCTTAACTTGAGAGAGACTCCCTGTTCTTAAAATGGGGATTACCCCAGGAACCAAAAATATTTCTTCTCAAAACAGAAAAATCTTCTTAGAAGAGGTTAAATAGGATTCAGGTTGCTATATAGGGCCTTGCACAAGCCCTTTCCACTACACTGAATTTCACCTTTTAAAAGCTAAAATATATCTCATCCGCATACTATGGATTTAGTTCCTGTTACAGAGCACATTCTTAGTTCCTGTTGAAGTATGTGGTTTTCATATTTTCTTTTTAGAATAGGAAGTGGTTATCTACCTTGCCGTGCAGTGAATAAATTGAATTTTTCCCCTGTGCCATTTCAGCTGTTTGTGCTATATGGCCAGTTTAATGTTTTGCTTTTATACTATTGTGTGTGTAATTTGAATTCCTATGTTTTGGTTGTTTTAATATTTCTATTATGTATCCAGTTGTTTGGTAAGCTTCATTTTAGTATATCAAAATTGTCTGAGCTAAAATTTGGTGTATAAATTCTCCATCTGGGAGATTCCAAATTCTTTTTGCTTTTGGGGTTTTTTTTTTGCCGGGTGCGGGGAGGCAGGAGGCAGCATTAACTTCTTTTTAATTAGCAATGGGCAAATAGTAGTGCTTTGATTGTTTCAGATCTTTTGTGAACCTCAAAACCAACTTTGACTTTTGAATTTGAAATTTTCTATGCTGTTAGTCAAATGTGGCTGAACTGCTTTTAGTATAATGTAAAATTAATTTGGTAAATCTAATCATATTCAGAAAGCATGAACAATAATTCATGTAACAAAGATTTCAGTGCTGTAAATTGCATAACATGAAGGTCTCATGATTCATTTATCATTGTAACTATTCCATAATAAGCAATGCATGTTAATAATAGTCTTACTCTTAAACATCAACTATTAAACTATTACAACAAGCAAAGTTGTTGGATTTATAACAAGACCCCTTGTCACTATATACAGCCAGACGTTGGCAATACAAGCAAAGTTGTGCAATTCATCAGTAATGAAGTCAGGGAGGGTGGTGCACACTGAACAGCATAATAAACCTGCAGATTAGGATCACTGTCCATCATTGCACTGGCCTCCTAGAAGAAGATTAGGCTGAAGGACAGGCAATAAATAGTGGGGCCAGGATTTCACCTTAGATAAATTGGAGTTTTTCTGATGACTATAATGGGCTAGGATTTCACCCTGATATCTGTCCTGTATCTTTCTGTTAGTGATCTTTTTGCCTCATGCCTGTCACCTCTCTAACAGGGAATGGATAAATGAAAGAATCTCTCTCCTAAGAGCCAAATCCCTTTCCTGGCTTGCAAAAGCTCCAGTAACATGAGGTCCCTTCCAACCCTGAGATTCTATGCCACTTCACTTAACTGTGGGTTGCACATAGGATCATAGCCGCTGAAGTTGAGACCTCAAGTAACGAAACCAGTTTGGCTTAACAGTGAAATCTTCGGTGAGCTTAAACACAAAAAGGAAGCTTACAAGAAATGGAAACTTGGACAGATGACTAGGGAGGGGTATAAAGATATTGCTCGAGCATGCAGGGGTGTAATCAAAAGGCCAAAACACAACTGGAGTTGCAGCTAGCAAGGGATGTGAAGGGTAGCAGGAAGGGTTTCTACAGGTATGTTAGTAACAAGAAAAAGGTCAGGGAAAGTGTGGGACCCTTACTGAATGGGGGAGGCAACATAGTGACAGATGATGTGGAAAAAGCTGAAATACTCAATGCTTTTTGTGCCTCGGTCTTCACAAACAAGCTCCCACACTGCTCCCACACTGCTGTCCTGGGCAATGCAGTATGGGGAGGAGGCGAGTAGCCCAAAATGGTGAAAGAATAGGTTAAGAACTATTTAGAAAAGCTGGACATGCACAAGTCCATGGGTCCAGATCTAATGCATCCAAGGGTGCTGAGGGAATTGGCTGATGTGATTGCATAGCCATTGGCCATTATCTTTGAAAACTCGTGGCACTCGGGGGAGGTCCCAGATGATTGGGAAAAGGCAAATATAGTGCCTATCTTTAAGAAAGGGAAGACGAAGAACCCGGGGAACTACAGACCAGTCAGCCTCACCTCAGTCCCTGGAAAAATCACAGAGCAGGTCCTTAAGGAAACAATTTTAAAGCACTTGGAGGAGAGGAAGGTGATCAGGAACAGTCAGCATGGATTCACCAAGGGCAAGTCATGCTTGATGAACCTGACTGCCTTCTGTGATGAGGTAACTGGCTCTGTGGGTATGGGGAAAGCAGTGGATGTGATATATCTTGACTTTAGCAAAGCTTTTGATATGGTCTCCCATAATATTCTTGCCAGCAAGTTAAAAAAATATGAATTGGATGAATGGACTATAAGGTGGATAGAAAGCTGGCTAGATTGTTGGGCTCAGCGGGTAGTGATCAATGGCTTGATGTCTAGTTTGCAGCTGGTATCAAGCGGAGTGCCCCAGAGGTTGATCCTGGGAACGGTTTTGGTCAACATTTTTATTAATGACCTGGATGATGGGATGGATTGCACCCTCAGCAAGTTCACAGATGACACTAAGATGGGGAGAGAGGTAGATATGCTGGAGGGTAGGGATAGTGTCCAGAGTGACCTAGACAAATTGGAGGATTGGGCCAAAAGAACTGTGATGAGGCTCAACAAGGACAAGTGCAGAGTTCCCGCTATTGGCTGGGGGCTGACTGGCTAAGCAGCAGTTCCGCCGAAAAGGACCTGGGGATTACAGTGAATGAGAAGCTGGATATGAGTCAGCAGTGTGCTCTTGTTGCCAAGAAGGCTAACGGCATATTGGGCTGCATTAGTAGAAGCACTGCCAGCAGATTGATGGAAGTGATTATTCCTCTCTATTTGGCATTGGTGAGGCCACATCTGGAGTATTGCATCTAGTTTTGGGCCTCACACACACAGAAAGGATGTGGACAAATTTGAGAGAGTCAAGCAGAGCGCAATGAAAATTATCAGGGGGCTGGGGCACATGACTTACAAGGAGAGGCTGAGGGAACTGGGCTTGTTTAGTCTGCAGAAGAGAAGAGTGAGGGGGGATTTGATAGCAGCCTTCAACTACCTGAAGTGGGATTCAAAGAGGATGAAGCTTGGCTGTTCTCAGTGGTGGCAGATGATAGAACAAAGAGCAGTGGTCTCAAGTTGCAGTGGGGGAGGTCTAGGTTGGATATTAGGAAACACTATTTCACTAGTAGGGTGGTGTGACACTAGAATGGGTTACTCAGGGAGGTGGTGGAATCTCCGTCCTTAGAGGTTTTAAAGGCCCGGCTTGACAAAGCCCTGGCTGGGATGATTTAGTTGGTGTTGGTCCTGCTTTGAGCAGGAGGTTGGACTTGATGACCTCCTGAGGTCTCTTCCAACCATAATCTTCTATGATTCTATGAAACAAACCACTAGTTGCTTAAATGCTCCCACAAAAATCACTCCCACTCCTATTCCACCACTATTCCACCACAGAGTAAGGCAGCCTATTCTATTTTAAAACGCTAGTCCCATCCTGTAGTATTCCATTCACCTAGAGTTGTCTATCACATGGACCATGAATATACACCAAGCCCACTGTAACTGAGCCTAGACACAGAGATCCTGATGTTCCTGGTGGGAGAAGGGGCGGTGTCCCATTTTATATTAAAGTTATAGGTCAGCATGTAAGATACAGTAATATAATTACAAAATCTCTTCCTGGTGCCTTTTTAATGTATGATCCTAAGTGCTTTTATTTAACACAGTTTACAGGAGTCAGAGATCCAGCTGTTGCAGGATGCCAAACGTTTCACTGTAGAAATAGAACAGCAGCAACAGGCACTGGAAAAAGCTGATCAGTTCCCAGAAGGATTTACCAGTGAAGTCTCCAGGATGAGACAGCAACTTCTTAAATATCAGAATGAATATACTGCTATTAAAGAAAGAGAGTATGAACTTCAGTACAAATTGAACAGGTAGGTGATGTTCAGGTTCACTTCTGTGCAATTTTTAAATAACTCAACACTAAAGAGATAATAAGCAATATAACCCCATTTCTCCCTGCATTATTTTCCCTCTAAACAGTTATAGTGTTGCCTATTAAACAGTTGCCATGATTTTCCCCAGTGGTGGATGTAATGACTCCTGTATGTCATTTTAAATGTATAGGGTACTTGGAGTCCTTTGAGGTACTGTATAAATATGAGATTAAAATAATAATTGGTTTCACTGTGTTCTACAGCCTTTGGTAAAGACTATTAGTGGAGCGTATTGTCCCATCATTCTGTTAACCAAACTGGCACCATTATTAGGTTTCACTGGGAGCCTTCTATTTTTTGGGCTGTTTTTAGTACAAATGAAGCAAAATGTCTCAGACTCAGCAACTGGGTTTGTGTTGAAATTATGTCATAAATATGTTTGCCTTCAGAACTAACTTTTTTAAACCCCAAAGTTGATACATATTCAGCCTTCTCTATTAAAGTAATAAAAAGAAAATGTAAGCTGTGTCTATATTTTCTGCAAAAGAAGAGACTAAATATAGTCCTTTGTTGTGGAAAAAGTAAATGCTTGACATTCTCATGAAAGGTTGAGTCTTGTAAGTACAGCTTGATATTTTAAATAGCTGGATTTGGCTGCAAAAAATACTGTCTGTGTTCAAATTATCTTTCCACTTCCATGCCGTAGAGAAATGAAGTATAATTGTCATGTAGTATACCTGAAACTTTTATAGTACAATTACAAGTGAATGCTATCTCATTCCAAAAAAAAGTGTGTGTGTATGTGTGTGTGTGTGTGTGTGTATATGTGTGTGTGTATGTGTATATATATATATATATATATATATATATGCGCTAATGGAATACAACCCATATTTCTTCTTTGAGTAGTTGTCCCTATGGGCACTTCACTTCAGGTGTGCATGCCCGCCTATGCGCTTTTGATTGGAGATTTTTGGCTGCAGTGTCTGTAGGTCCACACCTGTGCCCTGCACATCCTCATGCTCTGGTCCAAGGGTATATACGGCAGGGTGGACCCCTGCTGCTCAAGTTCCTTCTCAACTGCCTGTGGCCTGAGACACAGCCTTGTGGTGTCCCTTAGTTAGCTTGCTAACTCTTTTTTTCCTTACTCAATTGTATTTCATCTATTTTATTTTTCATTTGTTTTCTTTGCACTCTGTGCATTTGGGGGGGATACCCCTCTAGTATTTTTTTCCCAGTAGCAGGGGTTTCTTGCCCACCTTGGATCCCTTTGTTTGGGGCCCTCCACTCTGCCCCAAACCACAGGGTTCAAACCATACCAGACCTGTAAAAGGTCTTTTCCGTTCAGTAATGGATGTTCTTGCTGCCTCTGCTGCCTCAGGGAGCACACACTCCATCAAACTGTAAGGTCTTCTCTGGCTTCAAGAGCAAATCTAGAAAGCTGAGGGAAGACCGGTTCAAGCATTTCTTGGGGCCTGCTACCATTTCACAGCCCAACTCCTCTTGCACTACTCCTGCCCCTCCCTCCCACATCAGCCATGGGAGATCCAAATAGGGTGACCAGATGTCCTGATTTCATAGGGACAGTCCCGATTTTTGGGTCTTTTTCTTATATAGGCTCCTATTACCCACCACCCCATCCCGCTTTTTCACATTTGCTGTCTGGTCACCCTAGATCCAAATGCCCTGTCAACCTCCACATCACCAACTCTGATGACCAAGTCCCAAGGGTCAGCATTGATACCCCTGAAGCATTCCAAGAAGAGAAGGCACAAGTCCTGTGATAGAGAGTCAAAGAGGGAAGGGAAGTTAGGTGGGTCAGCAAAGAGATCTCATGTCCAGATGTGGATACAGCAGAGGCTCCTAACCCCTTCCAGTACCAAGTCTCACCTACTTCAAAAAAAGGCTTCTCCTGCTTCCCATGTCAAGAAGAGCTGCTTGATACCAGCATTGGTATCCAATTTGGATCCCTCTAGACATAAGGACTCCATGAAGAAGCAAGCACCAGCTCCTCCAGTACTCTGTATGCTAGCAGGCCAGGAGCTTAGAAAGCCTGTGGATCACCCAGCTACACAATCACCAAGACTGGTAGCTACATCACAACAGACTGTTCAACAGCCCACCTCACAGGTACCGAGCACATTCCTGTTCTCAAAGGACCTCCTAGTCCTTCAAGAACCTGACTGTCCTCTCCAAGCAGGTACCAAGAGGCATTTCCTGACAGTACCATTAGCCCAGCCGATACCTTCGTGCCTCATGCACATGCATGTCCTCCTGTACGGACCCAACCTCTGGTTCCAGTGACACCTTCAGTACTGACGTGACCTCTGGTACCACTGCAGCTCCCCCACCTCGAGAAATGGGGGAGGATACTTCTTCAGATTCTGAGGTTTCTGTTTAGTGTACCACCAATCTCCCATTGAGACCTCCCTCCCTTGAAATCTACTTGGAAGAGGAGCTTCCAGAAACTAGCAGTGATGAACCCATGGCCCACAATCTATACCCCATCCTCCCTCACAGTGGGCTTTTTTAAATCCTTGGGCCAGACAGGGCTGCCCAGAGGGGGGGGCAAGTGGGGCAATTTGCCCCGGGCCCAGCAGGGGCCCCCACGAGAGTTTTTCGGGGCCCCTGGAACGGGGTCCTTCACTCGCTCCAGGGGCCCCGGAAAACTCTCGCAGGGCCCGGGCCCCCGGAGCTTCTTCGCTTCTGGTCTTCGCTGGCCGGGGGTCCTTCCTCTCCGGAACAGAAGGACCCCCCGCCGCCGAATTACCGCCGAAGCGGGACCCGCCGCCGGAGTGCAGCCGGGTCTTCGGCGGTAATTCGGCAGCGGGGGGAGTCCTTCCGTTCTGGGACCCGCCGCCAAAGTGCCCCAAAGACCCGCGGTGGGGGCTGCACTTCGGCGGCGGGTCCCGCTTCGGCGGTAATTCGGCGGCGGGGGGTCCCCGCCGCGGGTCTTTGGGGCACTTTGGCGGCGGGTCCCAGAACGGAAGGACCCCCCGCCGCTGAAGACCCCGGGCCCCCAGAATCCTCTGGGCGGCCCTGGGGCCAGATATGGTGACCTGTATTATAGAGCTCCCTCCAGCAGGAGGCCCCACTCAGAGGAGTATCCTCTGGTACAGAGGAGTATCCTCCTGCTCTCCTCACATGACAACACTCTGAGGAACATGATCTGGGAGCTGAGGAAGAGGTACCAACATATAATAAGTCCTCCTTCCCTCTGGATGAGGCAGTGATGCCTCCTTCCCTGTTCTGCACAGATGACTTCAAGGTCTTTTAGGACCTTATGAAGAGGATAGCAGAGTCCTTACAAATCCCCTTAAAGGAAGTGCAAGAACCCCAACACAGCCTTGCGGGTATCCTTCACTCCTCTCCTGAAGGCAGGGTTGCCTTGCTAATAAACGATGTCCTGGTAACAGTGGCCAAAACAATTTGGCAGACATCTGCCACCATTCCCTCACCAGCAAGAGGGATGACAAAATTTATTATGTCCCCTTGAGAGACTCAGACTGCTTTATCTTCCATCCCACATCAAACTCTGTGGTGGGAGATGCAGTAAATGAAAGAACACAGACAATATCACTCCAAGTCTACCCCTCATGACAAGAAGCTCAACAGTCTGTACCTGTTAGGTTACAAAAGTTACTCCTCTGCTGCATTTCAGCTTCAGATAATTATATAGCATGCATTAATGAATAAATATAATGACTGGAACTTCATTAATTTTATTTATTATTTGCTAGAGGACCTGAAAGAACAGTTCCAAATCATTATTTCTTGGTGACCTTCAGGCCTCCGTGCAGGCCTTGTTGGACCCAGATGATACAGCCTCTTTCTCTGTGTCAGATGCTGTAGAGATGCACCATGCTTCTTGGTTGCAATCCTCTGGGCTTCACAGAGTGATCCAGAACATGGCTGAAGATCATCTTCCTTTTATTGGCCATAAGCTCTTCATTCACATCACTGATGAGTCCCCCCCACTCACTGAAAGATTTGAGAGCAACCCTCTGCTCCTTGGGCATTGATGCGCCTGACCCAAATGAAATATAGCCAATCACAGCCAGCCCAGAGATCTTGTCCAGCTCAATACCATACATATAAAAAAACCTGCAAAAATCACCTAGGAAGAAGCTTAGGTACCAGAGGAAAAATCCCTCTTATCACCCCACCAACCTTTTCTACAAAGCAGCCCTTTTTGTCATGAGCCTGCAGATCTCAAACATGGATTCCTGGGGTTCCCAGTTGACTGATGTCTGCTTGCTACCAACCGACTGGGTGGAGAGACCATGAAACCTGATGCAGGAATCCAGAAAACTGAAGCACCTTAACCTCTCTCACCTATATTTCAAGGCCTGGCTGCTGGATGGCTTAGAACTCAACTGCTCAGCTGAAGTTCACAATGCTCTGCTGAATAATAGAAAGCCACCCACTAGTAAGTACATTTCCACAAGCATAGCAGGGGATACTGTATGTATTGCATAGAACAGATTTTTCTGCCGATTCTGTATCTTAATTACTTTCTTTTTAGTCAGTTTTGCGCTAAGAGGAAAAGACACCTGGGAAAAGAAGCAAATGGATGTGGGGAGAAATGAGGGAACCTCCTGGGAAGCATCTGGAAAAAATATTTGTTAGGAGATAACCAAACCACTTGTATTTTCCAGAAATAATTGTTAAATTCAATATTTATCAAAACTCACTAATAATTCACAACAGAGCTGTTCAAAATATTTGGGTTTTGACCTCTTTTCCCCAATATCTTCTATGTATTTTTCATCAATTTCATATCACTTTTACAATGATGGTGTATTTTAAATTTGTGTCTCTGGGTGATATTTTTCTCCTACATATCTTCCCCCTTTACAGAAAAACATTTTTCCATGTCCTACAGAAACAGATCTTGTGTATTTTTTGTTTCTGCTATCTCTTTCACACTTTCTTTTTGTGTGAATTATATACAGTATCTTGCTTGATTAGAAATACACTTTTCTGGATCAGTTACTCTCTGAGAAATGTACTCTGTAAATGTTAATCAGAAGCTTATTATTTGTTTATTCAGTATATGGGGCTAGAGTGGGGTCTAAAGTGCATTATGGGATGGGAATGAAGAGTCTGCACTGATACAAGCTCCTGGAGGCATCATACCTCAGTGAGGGAGTATACACATCAGTGTCAGCTAAACCTTTTTCTAGGGGGCAATCTGAGCTTCCCACGCTAACACAGTACTCCAGCTCTGTTCCTCTCCCAGAGCACAAGGGCTGAGATTGTGCCTAGCCTCTAAGCAGAGGTGCAGGAGTGGAAAAGGCTCTTTGTTCTGTCTGTCTGCCTAACTTCTTATACCACATTCCTCAGGGTGTGAATGCCTAGGTACCATGTGTGGTTTCTGTCTTGGCACAATTCCATGCAAGTCAATGGAGTTGCTTCTGTTTACAGCCAGGGCTGATATGGCCCAATAAACAGTACAGAAAAAATACCAGATGAATAAAGGATCAGGGAAACATTCAGCAAAGGTCAGCCCTAATCTAATGTAACTTTTCCGTCTTGGTATGAGGTTAAGAGTTCCACTTTTCTGGGGTGAAAAATGAGAAAAAGTCTCTCTTCTTTCCTAGACCATGACAGAAATAAGAAATGAAACTCATATGATACAAATTGTATTTTAAATAGTAATTGAATTGAAAAAGGGAAGTGTATGAAATATACAAGATTTATGTGACTATATTTCCTTTTGAAAATAATTTCCATTTCAAGCATAGGGGCTAATTCTACAACTCTTACACTGAGTAACTTCTTAGTCACACAAACAGTGCCACTGGAGACAGCAGGGCTACTCACAGAAGTACTACTCCATGTGAGACAGGGATGCAGAATCAGACCTGACATTTTGTACAAGTCTGGAAAATTCTTTAACCTCTGGCAATTATTTAAGGATTAGCCATTCAGTTTAGTATAACTGATTTAAAGGCAAAGAGGTAAGCTTTTCTCTGTACTTTCCTACTACAAACTTTTCATCTGGTGGAGTTCAAGGTAAGGTTGTTAAAGACAGCAAGTAAGCAAGCCTGAACAACTAGTCCCTTGACTGCGTTCTTCAGCATGTGCAAGCTAAGCATATTTTGAAAGCCTTCCAGAAATCTCATGCTGGTGTCTTGTCATCTCTAATACATTCAAGTTATGGACATAGGGCCTGATCCAGGGAGATGCTGAACACCTTCTGTGGACTGTTAAACACTCTCAGCTAAAGTCAATGGCAATTGAAGTGCTCAGCACCTTGCAGGATTGAATTCAATGATTTAAAATGTTTTGTTCTGGTTATTGTGTTTATTGATTAACTAAAACAGATCTCTGTTGACAACTACCATTTATATTTCCTAACCACTCTTGACTTTATTTTTGTATTTTTATGGCAGTTTGCAGCTGTAGTCATCTCTCAGGGGAAAGTCTGGAACTTATTTCAGTTAAGTGTGTGTGTGTGTGTGTGTGTGTGTGTGTTTAAACAAACTATATCTACATTAGTTTTGCATGCATTTGTATTCATTGGCATCAAAATGAATAAAGGAGCATGAAAAACAAGTGTCTGCATTCTCAAACACAAGTGCTTAGGCTTAAGGGTTCTGTTCTTTTTTGATTGTGTATGAGTTGTTCCAGTTGCCAAAATGATAAGAGTTATGGTGTGTAAAAATGAAGAACAGATTCACCAAAGGACATTATAGAAAACAGAATTAGAGAGACTGATGCCTAATTCCTTTGTATATTATTAATTTGTGTAGCACCAACAGTATGCTACGTGTTTTACAAACAGTTATGAAAATTAGGATCTGACTCAAACAAATTACAATATACAGAGGCTAATGCTAAATAAGAAGGCTAACATTACAAAGGCTAGAGGGTAAGGCCAAACAATAACTTTTAGAAAAGTAAAGCAATAGTTTGAGAATAATGAAGCCAGAGAGAAATCTTAGATTTATGCAACTTGAAATAAACAGCTAAATCATGAGTACACATGTAATGTGTATATGAAATTAATATTGTAAATGAAGTATTTTAAGTTTGACTCCACTTCATCTTTGGATTTTAATTTTTTTAATTTAATATTTTAAATTAAATTAAATATCTCTTCTCTTATTCTTTCTCTTGCCCCTGGACTTGCTTTTTGTGAAAGCAGTGGGTGTACTCAAGGGAATTATAACTTTTGTGTTTGCAACCCTCTGTTGCCACAGAATGTGAGGCATTAAAATCCTTTAACCTTAAGATGACAAAGTTTTTGTTGTGAACTTGCAATGGTACCACAGGAATCTGTCCTCATGAGAGAAGACTGTGATGAGAAAGGGAAATGGTGCCAACTTCTTTCTCCCCTACAGTTTTAAGATTGTCCTTGTGATCCTCCTGGGGCGATTTTAAAGAAGACACTCCCTGGCCTAGACTTCTTACAAACACTGCAATACCCATTTAATTAGTTTTGGTGGCAGCTAAATATAGGTATGGGTACATTTTCAGAATGGGGATTTCAGTAATGCTGGTGTGATTATGCAAGCCCAAGCAATTCTAGTAGGTATCCACCTAAAGTGCCTCAGGTTTGTAAATTCCCCTTATTAGTTACGTATTTAGACAACTCCAATAACTCCCTAGCTGTGTACATGAAAATATTCATTCATTTGTGTTCAAATAGCAAAGTACCCCCAAGGGAAAATTATAGGGTTCGGTTGTGGCATTTGGGCACATTGCATAGTAGGAGGAGCAGTACAGAGCCCCACCACAGAACGTGGGGGGAACACACTGGCTGCTACACCTGTCTACAAGGGGCAAGTCTTACATTCTTCCTACCCCCCTTTGGGGTGCTGTGCATTCCAGGGGAATACAGAAGGAAAAGTCCCTGTGCCACACAAGGGGTAGTGGCAAAGGCTTTTTGCATTGTTTTCACTACACACACACTGTGCATGGGCCAAGTATAGTCTGACCCATAATGACTTGTTAAAGTAATACTAAATTAGGTCCTAGTTCTTCAAGCTTCACTCGTAATAACAGGAGCAACGGCTGAAGACTCAGGATTTAAATACATATTATTAATTTATTTTCTTAAGGTCTGTATCCTGTACTAACTGGTAAGAAAATAATTATAGTAAGAGTTGTAATTTTTTCTATTACAAAGCAATCAATGAAAGATGCCATCTGAAATCTTGTGCTTTTGGCCCCAATTTCTCTTCCTTTCTTTTATTAAATAATCTTACATCTGGATTTGTATATACTAACACAGTCCTGCTAATTCATCAGGATGTTCTGACTCACTAGTGCAATAGAATGTTATAGCCATAACCATATGTTTCCATTACTTCCATATCTGAAGAGCAATCAGTTGCTGCATATGAATATCCCATAAGAAACTTTAAGAATACATAACTGATTCCATGTCCAGACAGCAGTACCAAGAAGAATTCTAGCTTCTCAAGTAACATAAGATGCATTATAAATAGAGCAAATTAAGCAGATGGTGGAAATTCAGCAGGCACCAACTGGAACACATAATTCTACATGTTTAGACTGAAAGTTATTCCTGATTTTGATCTCTCTGACCCATAAATTCCCTCTTCTGCAAAAGTGCATGGAGGGGAATAAGTTCAAGAGCTACAGCACCTGTGAATTCTGTCCCCAAAGTCCTGGGACAAAAAATGCTACAGATGTTAGAGAATCATGGGTATCTGTTCCTCAGAACTTGTGGATCTTAAACAGCCTCACTGAGTGACTCTCCTTCCAAGATCACCTCCACCTCTCCCCAACCCCACCCCTTGGCCGTGCCAATTGCCAAGCTGCCATTGGCTGACAGACCATTGCTGTACTTGTTGACCACTCTTAGGGAGCAATTGCAGAGTATGTATCTGCACTAATTGGTAAGAAAAATAGTTACAATAAAAGTTATTTTTTCTCTTACAAAGCCAGCAGCTAAAGCTGCCACCTTTTTCTTTATAACAACCTGTTATGTATTTGAAAACTTATCATGTCCCGGCTCAATCTTCTCTTCTCCAGACTAAACAAACCCATTTATTTCAGTCTTTCCTCGTAGGTCATGATTTCTAGACTTTTGAAAAATTACACGTAGTCCTCTGTGTGGGCTTAGTGAAACAAAGCAGCATTAAACCAGCTGTTTCTGAGCATTATAACTGGAACAAGAGTAATATACAGACTTTCTTTTATCCTCCAAGTGCATATGAAAGAGAGCTTTACATGCAGGGCAGGCTTTAAATGTTCATTTCATAATGACAACCAGGTCATTTCCTTTTTCAAGGTTTTATGCCATATGTCTCCAACTAAATTTAACAGGTAACACAGGTCACATGGACAGCATTCAGAAATAAGCACTTAATGCTCCACTCCCACACCTTTTTCATATATGTTTCATTGTCTGATACAAGAACAGTGATCCAATCAAAGGAAACCTCATGTTTATCCAATGTTTTCCATATTGAAATGAAATTTAATGTGGATAAATGTAAAGTAATACACACTGGGGAAAAATAACCCCAACTATACATACAATATGATGGGGGCTAATTTAGGTACAACTAATCAGGAAAAAGATCTTGGAGTCATTGGAGTCATCGTGGATAGTTCTCTGAAGACATCCACACAGTGTGTTCACCTCAAACATCTAGACACCATGTTTTTGCACGTTTTGTTTGCTGCTCTTTTCAGATTTCCAAGCCTTTGCTTTACGTTTGTGGGATGCTGTCTCCAAATGTTTTATCTCAACTTACCTTATGACTGTTATCTCTTGGTATGTTGCATGTTGAACAAAATAATAAACCTCCACTTTCGTGGAAGATATTTTTGGGATATTGTGCAGATCACTCCCTTGTACTTATGCTTGATATTTTACTCATCATCATCATCATCATAGCTGTAGACCTCTGTGTTTGCAACATAGCACCATGTTTGTAATGTTGCTAAGGAAGGCATCCGAGCTCGTCAAACATAAATATATAATGTGTTTTTAATAGTTACATAAATTATGTAACATAATTTCATGTAATGCATGCTACTGTTAAAACCACATTTTTCAAGTAGTCAAGTTCAATGCACTTTGTTAAAATCCTGAACACACAGAAAAATCCCAGACACTAAAAAAGCCTTGGACACAAAGAAAAATCATGGTATCAGTGACATTTTTTTCCACTGTGACAAACCTGCAGCCTTCAATCATAACATAGGACAACCATTATGAAGATGACCTCAACAGTAGAACAGTCACATGGCTGAATAAAAATGACTGGAACCTTAAATCAGTGTCCATGATAGCTAAAACCAGATTCAAGGGTGAAAGTAACATTAAGCACTTACCGGTATGGGGGCCCGGCTTCAGGCCCCTGGAAGGGGTGGGGCCTCAGGTGGAAGGGATGGGGCTGAGGAGTCGGCCTCCCCCAGCCAGCCCATCTGCGTTGCCTGGCCCGTGCCGCCCAGGGCTCCAGCAGCAATTTAAAGGGCTTGGGGCTCTGGCTGCTGCCATGGTAGCAGCAGCAGTGGCTGGGAGCTCCAGGCCCTTTTAAATTGCTGGCCCCAGGACAACTGCCCGTTTTGCTCCCACCCTGTAGGTGGCTGGGGGGGGGGCAACAGGGGAAACGACATTAAAGTGCTGCCACAGCAGTGCTTTAAGGAGGGTCCTTTAAGCGCTGCCATGGTAGCGCTTTAACGTCAGCTGGTACGGGCTGGTACTGGCGGCCACCACTTACTGGTACGCTGTATTGGCCTGTACCGGCCTGCTTTCACCCCTGACCAGATTAAATACAACACTCATTGTACCCACATTACTTTATGGCTGTGAAACATGAGTACTCAAAAAGCATCTGGAGCAAAAGCTGCAAACATTTGAAAGGAGCTGATTGCACCATATCCGAGGCATGACAAGACTAAATAGACTAAGAAATTATGATATCTGTAGAAGACTGAAAGTACATTGTGTGAGTACAATCATCAAAAGTATGCCTGGACAGAGAGGACGTGGATGTTCAAGGAGGCAATCGTATAACAGTATATAAAACCATCCAGGCAACACCCCAACTGGGTTAAATGGTGGCTCAAAATAGATGTGGTTGGAATCTGTTTATAATCTTGGCCCTACCCATCCTTGGTGTTGGAAAAAGATGATGATAAGCATGCTGATGGTGAAGATAGTCTTTATGCTAGAGTGTACAGTTTTTTTGCATGCACTTGTTAGTAAATGCTCTTCTACAGTTTATCTCCTTCAATATCTGTTTTTTTAAAACCACGGTTTTTATTTCAGTTTTATTAAAGAGTTCAGAAAGTGCCCTGAGATATGAAAAACATCTCTGAGGTCTTTTTAAGTATCTGTGCTCTAATTCTGTGTTGATATTTGAATTATTCTTTATGCACCAGATTTTGCAGTGAAACTTATACCTATATAATGAAATTTGGGTTTTGTACACTTGTAACATCTAGATCAATGTTATGGTAAGACTGACCTAAATTCAGTTTTCAAATGGTATCCAAATTGTCACAGATGTTATTTCACTTCACTTTTTAATGTTGGATAGCATGGACTGTTAACGGTCTCTTTTTATTGCTTTGCATATTGCCAGTGTGCTGATCTCTATGATGATTTTTCTGTAGTTTACAAGAAGACAAAAGACTCCTGCAAAGAGAATATGAGAGAATCCCCAAGCAAGGAGTAAGTATGAAATACACCTCACTAAAAAAAGTCATGTTTTGTGTCCTGTTGGATAGCATGTAAAATAAGAAAACTATGCAGCTGAAGATACTATTGTAAAAGCTAAAATAGTAGATTTTTGTAACATCTGGAATATGTGGAAAAATCAAGAGATGGAATTCAAAGGAAAGGCTGTGTTGTGTCATTCACTTTTGAGAACCTTAGGACAAACACTAAATATTTAACTTATAAAGACATTTATGGATAGATGTCCCAAGAGAAACTGTACAAATCACAATTCTACTAATTCATAGGGCAAATACTGAAGTAGTACTTCTGGAGGAATTCTACGCCACTGCGTGGTCACAGAATTCATGTCATCCACAGATTGCTTTGCTTCCCCGCAGAAAAATGACTTCTGAGAGGAAGCAAAAGGAAGCTGCAAGAGCAGTCACTCACCTCTCCCCAGCAGCCTGGAGCAGCTGGTGAAGACATAAATCAGTGCATGGAAGGAGGGATTGTGCATATGTGCAGGGGAGACGTCACTCACTGCTGGGGGGCAGGGCTGGGCATGAATGCATGTGTACAGGTGAGCAAACGAGGGTGGTGTAAACGGGCCTTATTGTAAATGACACTACAGCCTTATAAATGCTTAAGTGCTTTAGTGATTAGAACTGGTTTAAATTTTCAGACTGAAAAATTTTCCTTTCAAAATGTGCCCCATGAACTGTTTACTTCTGACCTTTCTGGAGACTGTCAGTAGCCAATACAAATTGTGAGTTTGATACCTCCACCCTCATTTGCTCTTCAGTTGTCTATGATTGTAATACTGAGCATATGGCTGCATGTATTTGTTGACTAATAACTAGAAATAAAGATCAAACTTAGCTACATTATTATTAGACAAAGGGGCGGGGGGGGGGGGTTGAGAATATCCTCCAGTGCTCCCCACTCTCATTCTCCATCCATTGTATTGTAGGTTAAATAAATTCCCAGAATTTTGCAGAATTTTAAAATACTGTGAACATAATTTTAATTTTTTTGGTGCAGAATTCTTCAAGGAGTAAAGTAGTAACAAATTATAGTTCATATTCTATTCTATAATACATATATCATTCAGAATAACTAATCTTAATCTTTTCTTACAATATTATTCCCTTTCCCAAAAATATAAAAGAGGTCTATATATCCTACTTGCTTTTCTGATCATCTTAATCCTCCCACTGTGCTCAGAATTTATTTTTCTTCCATTCAAACAAGACCAGTGGTGTTTGTTTCATGAAATTGCCCATCATCTCATTAAAAGCCTGATTCTGCAATTCTTGCACATTTTGAGTAAAAAAACACTCAATAGTTAATAATTGTAACAAAAGGGAAATAACATTCAGCATGTGACAGACTACAAATTCAAGATCAGTATTTGGGATAGAGGGATGTACAGCTTTTTCTGGTGAAAAATCCAGATGAACATTGCCGATGGTTCCTTCTGGTTCCAGCTGGCTGACCAGGTTAAGAGCAGCGGATCTATTCACTTAGAGGTTCCTGGCACTGCAGATTATTGGAGCTTCTGGTTCTTCAGTTAAAACCGATAGTCTTAGCGTATGTGCAACGTGATGCAGGTGGCACATAACCAGGCTTCATCACCGAATTTGGTCGGCAGGCTGGATCATTAGCTTCCTCTGCCTAAGCCAGGTACTGATGGGGAGCATGATATAGTAAGCAACAAGAGCCAGCTGAAAGATTGTAATAATTTTACTGGAATTTTCTAGACTTTTACTTTTAGTTTGCCACTTTGAATCCAGCCCAGGTTGGTAGTGGCCAAAATTTAGCATCTACTGGCTATTCAGTGGCCTTCTGAAATGAGAATTACAGTTGATGTTAAATTGACTATTGGCACAAAGCCCAAAGTCTGGACAGACATGGAAATTGAACTTCTGCTCTCACTAATAGGGTTATCCTTCCACGTCAGAGTTGAGACATGATGCTGGAGCAATGTAGGGTAGTTAGCACTGCTGCTGCTTGTTTGAATCTGTTCTATGGGTGAATAGAGGTCTTATGGGCTATCAAGCCAAGCCTTATAAAAGAAGTAAATTATCAGAACAATAGGAAGACCTAAGATGGTATGTATGTATATGAGAAAATATCTTTGAGTAATATTTATTTTAAAATTTAAATTTAACTTACAACAAAATATAAAAGAAAATTTGGTGGAAATATGATGGAACCAAAGAATTTTAGGAGTTTTTGTAATCGTGAAATAGGAAAACTAAACTCATGTGAATATGCAAAAATACCAAAGTAATACACAGTCCATTCAGGCTTCTCAGTCTTTTAAAGAAAAGGTGCACTTCTCTAATGACAATCCATAAATTATTAAACAAACAATACAATATTTTTAAACAATTGTAAGCAAGAAATGCACTTTCCCCCCAAACCAATACAAATTTGAGATACCTGATCTTTGACTTTACTTTTAAAGGAGACAGAAAAGAAAATGAAAGTGGTGAAAGAAAACTGTGAAGAGCTCCGTAAAGAAACAATCCAAAGGAGAATGGAAATTAAGGCATTGAAGGAAGATGTGGCATCCAAGCAAAGGCTGATGTTAAGAGAACAGAAAGAAGTAGAGGAACTTCTTGAGCAGCAGAATGACTTAAAAGTAACATGAGAATGCGAATATAAGTGTGTGTGTGTGTGCATGCACACACTCAGGGAAACATATTGAATATTTTGAATACTTCTGCTGTCATTCGAATATGTACTGTCATGACATAGGCATGACATCACAAAACACAGTATTAGTCAATAACCATGTATCATGCTGCTATACCATTCCCACAAGTAGCTATCTGGGAAATTATAGGCATAAGGCTGACAACAAGTAGCTTTCATAATGGTTAGAACTCTTAGGCTAATTTCAGGTATATAGATATTAATGGAAAAGACAGAACACAGTATTCTGTGAATTATAATTAGAGCAGGTCAGGAATTTTCAGTCAGTCTTTTTTGATTGAAAATGTAGTTTCTGCAAAATTTTCTACAGGACATTTTCAATTTTGCTGAAACTTTTTGATTTTTCCATCAGGAAAATATGAAAATGAAATCAGTAACTTTCAATAAACACACACACACACACACACACACACACACACACATGCTTGAGACCTAAGATAGGTACAATTCAGAAGACGTGGATCGGTGAAAGGTTTGAGGTCAGATATTTCATGAACCAGGATGGCTGGAAATACGAGCTTAATAGCATTGGAAAAGCAGGGCTTCCAGTCTTTCAGAAGGATACATAGCACTTCCTTCCAGACGTGTCAGATCTTGAAATATTGGACCTTAACAATATGAAATTTGTATGTATAGAAAAGGTATTTTAGGTCATTTTAGAGTGTTTTGTGGCTTTCTCTGAGCTCTGCAGCTATGCTGGGACCCTGTTAGCACAGTTTTGCCCTAAGAATTGGAGCTAGATTTTCTGGTGCTCCTTGTCACAGAAAATCTAGGCCTGTATATTTATAGCATATGTACATTATTTGTGAGTTTTGCAAATATAATTTTGCATATCGTTGCACTAGTCAGTAATAGCAGCTGTGTTCTTTTTTGGGACAAACTTGTGTTATTGAAAAACACACATTTCGGTTCTGGGTCATATTAGTAGTTCAAAGAAAATGTTAGTTCTCTGAAATTACGTGAAATTTAGAGCCTGTTGGTCTAACATTCTTGTTTTATTACTAGGATGAGCTAGTCCGCCTTCATGCTATTCCTGTCCAGCTTGGAAAAGAAATGGACAAGATAAAACGCAAAACATTGTATGTTTTTAAATGTACCTAACTACAATATTTTCATTTTATTTTTATTATTTGTTTTCTCAGTAATATCTCGGTATATAGACAATTAACAAAGTTTAAGTTCTTGATACAAAGTTCTGATCAATACAGATACAGTGTATCCATAATGTACTTAATGAGCAATATTCATGAAACTGAATTAAAAGATATAGCATCAGCAGGGAAACATTTTAGACTTGAAAACAACAAACCATTAAAACATCTATTGATACTGCATATTAAGATGGTTGATATCAGATACTACACAGATCTTACCTGATATCCCATAGATTTTTTTTTTCAAATGTGGAACAATACTAAAGATCTAAGTTGATGGTGTAATCTAGCACCTAGCACTTTTAAACACATGCCAGTCCTCAGCTGCTGAACATTAGCATAGGACCATTGGCTACAATAGAACTACATCAGTTTTCACCAGCTGAGGATCATGTTGTGAAATTATCCTAGCATCTAGATTTTCTGGGAGCAAGTATTTAGTTACAGTGCTCTGATCCTAGTCTTCCTATACAAATTATTTGGTCTAATGCTTTAAATTGGTTAGATAATATCCACTCGTCATCTGTTACATTTTCCTCCTGATTCCTTATAGACTTCTTTTTGCAGCCAATGGCAGGTTTCTCTGTTTCTACATTGGCTAATTGGTACAGTAAATAATGAGATATACTGGTCAAGGAAAAGCATACTTGTGTGAAATGCAGCCAACCTTTTCTTAAAACACCTAGTGGCAAAATTGCTGTCTTAAGTGAGCTTTCTTTGTACCTTATTAACCTTATTATATTACACTGAAGTTTATTCTATTTCCTGACTGCATTCTCTACCATGAATTATTTTTCTGGATGTTACATTTTTGTAAATAATTCCTTGCCTCTGCTCAATTTAATTTAAAAAAACTATACATCCCTTTTCTTTTTCTTCCTTCTTTACCTATTTTTCTGTGTCCAGTTATCTAATTTCTTTGAACAAAAGCTGATTTCACATGCATATTGCCAAGCTGTACTGTGGCAGAGCTATAGATTTGGGAATGGCTTACTGCAAAAATACACATTTGAACCTAAACTCTAACTTGTGCTGTACTGGTGCTCAGGTGAAAGAAGAGAGTGGATAGAGCCCAAAAGGGAGAACTGCCCACTGTAACAAGTCATCAGGAGCATGTGATCTAAATCAATCCTCCAGTCACTTGGCATGCTGTCACCAACAAGCATTAGCTAAGAATACATGATGCCCTAGTTCAGAGGGGCAGCAAAATGTACTTCAGAATACTATCTCCATAGCCATGAGGACTCCTGTCCAGGCCAACAGAACAGTTGTAGCAGAATTGATGCTGAGCAATAGTTCTGCTTCTGCTCACTATAGCAGGAATGACAGCATTTGGGCTTTGGTCTCTATTTCTAGAGCTGGATCCATTTTTACAGATGTGATATTATACTGTTTAAAAATGTGTTCTCAGAGATGCAGAGAAGAAGAAAAAAATTCTCGTTGACCATGTTCAGGAGTTAAATGATGCCCTTAAAAAAATGGAAAAAAAGAGTGAAGAAGTATTGGAAGAAAAGAAAGATGTAATGAAGGAATTGGATGGAAAACGAGCTTTGCTTGAAAGCAAAGAGCGAGAATTCAACCATTTGACAAAGTTACTAGAAATGAGCAAAGAGAATGAAGCAACAGCCCTGGCAGACAGGTTAGAATAGAAGGCATGAGCCATGTATTCAGAAATGGTATGAGTGAGCACTCATCTATTCTAAATGAATTATTCTTTTCTTGGTTATTGCTTTAAATAGTTTTATTATTGACTTCATAAAATCACACTATTTAACATTACCCTAATTTCATCATGGATTTATATAATTTCTGTTTATTGAGTTACGTTGGTGATCAAAACCTGATGTTACCATACAAGAGAGAAATGCAGTAAGGGTCTGATCGAAAGCCCACTGAACTGCATGGGGCGGCTCATTGATTCAGTGGACATTGGATCAGGCCCTAAATGAGAATCCACAAAACTGAGGCTGATGACTCAATCTTCCACTGTGCCTGAGCAAAGATTGGTTTTGGAGGAGAGGGGTGCTGACAAAGGCCCGCTTGTGGCTCCCTGATTCTTCTGTGTCCTCCAGCAAAGAATTGGGTATAGCCAAGCCTTGCTCTGCCACACCTCCTCTCCTCAATTCACCTCTGCTGACATGATCACCACCTGACTCACCTCCTCCTGACCCCTGACATCCTCCCTCCCGACTTATACTGGGCAGCACAGCTTTGGTGGAAGAGGCGGCAACAGCAGCTGGCAAAGCTGGCACGGGAGTGGGGGGCAGAGCCACCTCTACCAGCTTTACAACAGCCAGAGATTCCCAGTATCACCAAAGAGAAGTGTTCAATTCATGCCTCCCCTAATCATGATGTTATTTAAAAATAGTACATTTGGGATTTTTTAAATTTGCTTTCTGACCCATTAAGGCTCATGCTGATCATGCTTTCAAGCATTTCTCTGGAACCAGGAGGGCTAGCAACCTACTTACTGTTTTTAAGTGAATGCTGAGATTCTCATATAATCACTGGGCTCTGAGAGCTGTGACTTGAAGAAGAACACCAAAAATCATGAGAACTGTAATAATATCATGGGAACAATGGATTTCCCCTACACAGGGAGAATTCCCTAGGGGATTTCTTCGGGTGATTTAAATGAGTAAGCAATGCAAAGTGAATTTTGCAGATCAGAGAACCTAGCCTAGGGATTTTCAAAGGAACATAAGGGTGGTAGACACCCACCTCCCATTGAAATCCAACTGGATTTGGGCAGCCAGCTCCTTTAGACTCCCTTATAAATCCCAGCCTCTCCACATCTGGTAACCAATATAAACTGCTATAATGCTTCAAATCTCAGATCTTGGAGTTATTATGCCTGACTCTACCCAGCTTCAAGTTTCTCCTTTATTTGTGGGGAAGGATGTATACCTGTAATAATAGCCTTACCTTTAGCAGTAATCCTTCCGCCCTTTCTGTTTGTGTCTCGCATTAAAGAAGGTTGGAGGAACTGATAAATGGAACTTTACAAATGAACAAAATTTAGACTTCCTTAGATAATAAAAATACATTTTAATTCTCACTTTAAGAAATGGAAATAATTTCTCTCTTATACTATGAGTAATTTTTTAGCATTGTTGAAACAAAGCATGAAACAATGCATGAGAGTGTTGCCATTGGCTTCAATGGAGTCAGGATTTCACCCATTATGTTTTAGAGAATGGCCATTAATTTGTGACAAGACAGTTTTTTCTGTTTTATTTTGCTGCTCAGCTGCCATAATGCTTTTCCAAACTCAATGTAAAGTGGTCATGTTTGTTTGCATACATCTATTGGATAGGTTTTCTCTTTCTGAAATATTCTATATATCTATGTAGGGCTGTTCTGGAAATTGGTTTACGTAACTGTCTCTTGGAGAAGCAAAAGCAGCATGATAATCTGATTTATAAACAAAGAGAGAAAGATAGAGATTTGAGAAATTTAAAAAAGATGGAGATGCAATTGAAAATCGCTTATGATTCCTTGGAGCAAATTAAATTACTGCATGAGAGGCTCACATTAGAGGTCTGTATGCAAAACACTGATGACAAGAATTAAAAATATTGCTATAGAAAATCAAATTAAGAAATACTTTTTAAATGGTTGCACAGAAATAAAAATAAGGCAACATTTTAAATTTCTATGTACAGAATACAGGGTGTTGCTAACATTTGTATTCAGAGTTCTTGCTTTTATGGCTCTCATAAGTACTACATCTGTTTGGCTGTATCTGTGTATGTGAGTATTTATCTGCAAGGCACCCACAACATGCAAGGCACTTTATAGCCATGAAACAAATATAGTCCCTTTACCTGGAGGACCTTACTAACTAGATAGACAACATACAAATACAATACAGGGAAAGGTTAAGGAGCAACATGAAGCAGTGTGAACAAACAACAGACTATTACACACATCTGGTAGTTCCACCATTTTATTGTAATCTTCGCTGAGGAGTAAATGGGATTTGTAGGCTGTTTGAAGAGGTGGATTTTAGGAGGATGGAGGCCTAGCAAATTGAGTCAGGGGTTTAAAGGCATGCCACCTGTGAGGTGCTATAGTATTGTTATCCCCACTTAGGAGAGGGCAAAATAACAGTGGTTTGCTCAAGACCACAGAAGAAATTAGTGACAGACATGACTAGAACCCAGGATTACATGGCTCCCAGTTCTTTACTTAAATCACTAAAGCACACTTCCCTTTATATTGTGCAGGTTTCTTATATGTAAATCAGATTCTTTCTTTCTTTGTTTTAACCTGATTCCAGGGAATTGATACCATTTGATGTTTGGTATTACAAATAAAGTACTTTCCTCTGTTTCCTTCATTCCCACTCCAATTACATGTTTGTTTATTTCCGCCCTCTTTCTGCATTTCCCCAATCCACTGTCCATATGTCTGTCTTTGTCTTCTTTTCACACTCATGCCTTCTGTCACTCTGCCCCTTATAATAAGAACAGTTTAATTAGCCTTGTCTTCTAAGCACCTCCTTCTCCTCCTCCAAATCCTTCCTTAAGGAATTCCACTGTTCCCAGGAATCCTCCTGATTCTCTCCTCACTAATTGTTCCCCAACCCTCCATTTCCTGAACTATTGTTCTGTGCCTTGTGTTGGCTTTGTTTTTCTAGTCTGTTGAAGATTGTAAACTCGTCTTTCAAAATTCTAATTCTCCCTTGGCAAGTAATTATTTTTGACAGGATAGTAAAATATCATCTTAGTAAAAGGCTAGTGAGCAGATATGCCAGGCCTGGTACAATTTCATTACAATTTTGCATGGTTGTTGTAAGCTCTTTGGGGCAGAAAATTTTTACTATATGTTTATAAAGCGCTGTTTAAATGTATAAAGCTGTAACTAAGTAATTTTACTTCCTCTATCCCACTCACCATTGCAAAAACTAAAAGGAATTTCCTGCTGATTTCACCTCACTGCTTATTACTCACCCCGTGACACAATCCAAGTGGGAAAAAAAATGCAAGAAAAGTTGTTGTGTCTTGCATAATCCTTGATTGGAAAACAACAAGTTTCAGACTCAGCTTATTTGAAATATTGCTTAATGGGCTGATGAGTCTCCCTCCAGTGATGATAAAGGCGTTAACCAGCTGCCTCTTAGTAAGTCCAAGGAAAGGGACCTCTTCTGTGTTGCTGTAGACAAATTTTTCTGAAGAAAGACCTATAACTGGCCACTATGGTTCAATGTCAAACTCAAACTGACAAAAATCAGGGACATTCAGAGTTAAAATTCACCATATCCAGTGAGATCCTCACTCCTGCTCCTTCCCCTTTGTGTCAGGTAACAAGGCTCAAGCAGCATAAAGGTGCTCTGAAAGTTCAGTTGCAGTGGAAGTCAGCCATAAGGATGCCTCCCAAGGCCCCTCTTCCAAGCTCTAGCATAGAGAGTGTTGCTGAGATTCTGGACAGCCTGGCCTGCAGGCCAGTCCCAAGAGACAGCTGTAATTTTGACAGGCCCTGAAAGCTGTCTCAGTTTCTCCAGCCCACAGAACAGCCCACAGAACAGTCCAGGATCAGGAGTGCACAATATTGCTAACCTCAAGAGATCAAAAAGTATGAGTAAGATCCTCTCAACAGCTCAAAAATCATGTCAACTCCCCAAAACCATCAAATCATGTGACTCTGGGCAAGTCACTTTGGTCAAATTTTCAAAAGTGGCATCTGATTGTGTCTCTGTTTTGGGGTATCCAACTTGAGACACCTTGAGCCTGATTTTTCAGCTCCCTTTGAATTGAATTGGAATTGTGGGTGCTCAACAAATCTCAGTCAGACCAAAGTTGTCTCAGATTGGGCATCCGAAAACTAAGGATGCCAAAATCAGATGCCACATTTGAAAATGTTGGCCTTCATTTTACTGTGTTTTAATTTTCCCGTCCATAAAATGGTGATAATATCCACCTTTGTAATACTATTTAAGAACCACAAATGAAGAGTGCTGTGTAAGTGCAAAATAATATTTGTTATTATCTATGTTAGTGTATAGAATTTTCAATCTTAATATCTGGTTGTACTTTGAAAATGACATCTTGGAGTTCAGTATTTATTTTGGCTATGTGACTTCCAGATCCAGTGTTCTCAGTTTGCAAGTGAAAAAAATACTATTTCTAACTGCCAGCATTGCAAACTCAACACAAACTGTCCCTCTCACATACTACTACTAGCAGAGGTTCTTCAAGACACATTAGTTCCTCTGTTGCACCAGTGTTATCCCATTGTTTCCAAATTATACCCCAGTGAAACTTTGCAATACAAATGTTTTTAATGGAATTACACAGAAATTAAGTTCCAATTAAATTATATCTAATCAGTCTAGGCTTTATTATAATATTTGACTCACTAAACAATTCTGATGATGATGAACAAGATGGAGTATATACAGCTCATTCTATTATTTGTTTTGGCTTCTTCAAGGCTAACAGGAGTAAGAAGCCCTAACATTGCATTAAAATCACTAAAAGCAGCAGGTATGCCTTTTATCATACACAAGGGTTAAATACTGACCCCATTAAGTCAATGGCAAAATTCCCATTGTCTTCAGTGGGGACAGGATTTCACTCAAAAAGCTATCTATGAAGCTAGAAGGTGATATTTTTACAGTCACTTATCAGAATAAAACTATGCTTTATGCTGCAGTAAAACCCTGACTCTCAGGAATGGCAGTACTGACCCAGGTATGTTGTTGTGAAGTTTGAAAATTTGAGAAAATTACTTTTAATGCTATTATTTATTTATTATTTGTATTACCATAGTGTCGAGGAGCCATGGCGATGGATCAGGACCCCATTGTGCTAGGCATTGTACAAAGACAGAACTAAAAGATGGTCCCTGTCCCAAAGAGCTTACAATCTAACAAGCTGCTTGAAAGATATTATCTATGTTTACATCTTTTCATGTCCTTCTCTCACATCATTTTGCTTGCTTGATTTGTCTTTGTAGGTAGATGCTATCCCTAAAGATGATGGGACATTGGTGGAAAGAAGAAGAGAACTTCAAAAAGAAGTGGAAATGAATAAGAGAAATCTGGCCCAGGAGGTGAACAGCTCTCCTTCCTTATATTTCTTACTACAGCAACTAGCTTTCAAACTAGACGATAAAAGCACTGTTTGCAGAAAATTTGCCAACTGTTTCTAGTTGTAGGTGTCCGGTGAGATAATGTGCAATGGAAATGGAATCTGTTTTATTTTAAAAGACTGTCAAGGTATTTGTTGGGTTTTTTAAAACATATTTTGCTTTCACTACAATTGGTCACCTATTGGAAGTATGAGAGAGAAATATGCTTCCTAATTAAAATGTTCTCTCCATTATAGGGTCCCATCTACACTACAGCTGGAACTGTGGTGGGTGTAATTGGGTTTGGATATGGCAGCGTGACCTTATTAAAGCAAACACAGTTCAGCATGTCCACAATATAGATTTTTCTCCCTCCACAGTCTTGTAAATTGTGTGTGCTTGCCACCAACTGCCACACTGTCAACAGTATTAGTGCATTCTGGGAAAATCTAGGTGGCTGTTTTATAATACCTCAGTTGCTGGTTCAGTCTGAAAGTATTGGTGTGCTAAGCACTATGATGATGAGCTCACTAGAAGTGATAGATGGTGTTTTTCAGATAGAGATCTCACAATGCCCTTCTCTTGTCCACATAGGATTCTTTCTTTTTATGCCAGTCCCAAAATTCATTAGCATCACTGCTTATTATGGGCATTTTAAGATCTGTTGACAAGCTTGGTTGTTCAAGCTGCTGCATGTTCTGGCTTTCTTATTTTCATGCTCAGTAATCTAATGGTGGATACAGGGCTGGCTTTAGGCCTATTCCACCAATTCCCCCGAATTGGGCCCCACGCCTAAGAGGGCCCCACTCCCAGTGAGAATCCCTTCCCTGGCTAGAGGCGCCTTTTTAATTTTTACTCACCTGGCTGCGCTCCGGGTCTTCAGCGGCACTTCGGCGGCAGGTCCTTTGCTCGCTCCAGGTCTTCAGCAGCACTTTGGCGGCGGGTCCTTCAGTTCAACCGAAGACCTGGAGCGAGTGAAGGATCCGCCGCCGAAGTACCACCGAAGACTCGGAGCACCGCCCGGTAAGTACAAGCCCCACGTGTTTTTTTACATGTGGGTTTTTTGGTTTTTTTTAGTCATCCCTGCCGGGGCCCCATCGAAACTGTTCGAATTGGGCCCTGCACTTCCTAAAGCTGGCCCTGGGTGGATAGGCCAGTAATGTTGCACTGTGGCAGAGCATTTTGCTGTATTATTGTAGGGCTTCATGTTGAGGTTCTGCTAGTAGTAATTTTTTTTAACACCCATGTAGACCAAAACCCTTTCATGGACTTTGAATATATAAGCAAAAAGAGCATCTCAGATTGTGGGCCCATGAGCATTGATATTATAGTTCATAAATAATTAATATTAAAGTGAAGTTTGGTTTTACTTTAGAAAATGACAACAGATGTTGAGGCCCATATGTTAGAACAATGTATTGCTGAAGAAGATCAGCTTTTTAAGGAGCAGGAACGCTGCAGAGATGAGTTAGCCCGTCTTGCACGCCTGACTCAGGTCAAGGCTGATGAGAGGGAACAGAAATCTAAGGACTTCTTAAAAGCACAGGTAAAAACTCATGGTTCATCTCACTGGAAAACTGTTCTTGAGTATATTAGATTATATTACTTATCAATGAAATAATCACCAAGCATAATCTCCTGCTTCCACATCCCTTGAGAATTCTGTCATAACATGAGGTTTATATCATGACATTATGTTGTTTTATTGTCACTTTATGATACAATGTAATAACAGTACATCAAAATGTCATCATGTCACAATGCAATGTGATGCCACCTGATTTCAGGCGTCACAAATGGCCTTCAAAACAAGAACAAGTTATAAAATAATGGGCCAGAATCTAGATACCTCAGTCTAGAAAATCAGATCACAGAAGTTGCATATCATATTCCACAAAGACATAAGTATCCAAAGAAGACTAGGATCGTCCCTCATTCCAAATGCAGAGGACAGTCCAATTTTTCCTGACATATTTTAGAATGTAATTCCTGATGTTACTTCTGGTATAAAAGAGCAAACTAGAACGGAGCATAAGAACAGCCATACTGGGTCAGACCAATGGTCCATCTAGCCCAGTATCCTTTCTTCCAATAGTGGTCAATGCCAGGTGCTTCAGAAGGAATGAACAGTACAGATAATCATCAAGTGATCCATCCCACATCGCCCATTCCCAGCTTCTGGCAAAGTGAGGCTTCGGACACTTCAGAGCATGGTTTTGAATCCCTGCCCATCCTGGCTCATAGCCATTGATGGACCTATCCTCCTTGAACTTATCTAGTTCTTTTTTTAACCCTGTGGTAGTGGTGGCAGCGGTTGGGAGCCCAGGGCACTTTTAAATCGCCCGGATGGGTCTCAGGGCTCCTAAGTGTGCATGGGGTGGACCACTCCAGGCCTCGTGCTTTGCAAGGCCCTGCGGGCTGGCGCGATTGGCCAGCACGGTCGGTCCTGGAAATGATGGGTCGGTCCTGGAAGTGACAGATTCATCACTTATGCCTTGGGCCTCATACCCCCCTAGGGATGGCCCTGGGGCCTGGAATTGCTGTCAATGGGCCTGCACCACACAAACAATACCCAAAGTCCCACACTACATCCAGCCAGTCCACCCAATTTCCATCTCATCATGGACAAGGAAGAAAAGAAAGGCCTTGCAGTGCACCTTAAAGGTTAATAAACTCAGGCGATTATGGTTCTGGAAGTAACTAAGTTCAGAAGGCCCAGGGCTCTAATGAAGAACCTAGAAATGTACCATTCCAAGCAATTGTCCATGATTGTTTGAAAGCCAGGAAAGAGTAGTGACCGATACAAACCCAGAGTAAAGAAGCTTTTCTGTCGGGGGAAGCTAGAGAACTGCAATTTACTTCCTGCCAGGAGTCCAGGACTCAACTTCAGACATGTCTTTACCAGACAATCACATCATAAAGGAAATGATAGGCTGGGGAATGGAAGCAGCAGGCCTCAAGACAGAAGAATTGTGAACTGGTTGCCCTGGCCAATTCTTGTGAGAAATGGAAGAGAGAGCAATAGAGTTTCTTTCTCCACCTCCTTCCTCTAGTTCTTTCTTGTGCTGTCTTCATTGCTGCTTTGCTATCTCTTATTTCTCATCCTTTTTCTGAAAAGACGATGAAGGAAATTTAGTTGCCAAGGTGCTTTAGAAAATCCCAATGGGTGCCTATCTGCATCTTCGAGTGGCTAACTACCTTTAAGAATGTGTCCCAAGATGACTTCAAGGAAAAGAGAGAATGCTGAGAGATGGAAGTAACTTCATGCTCAGACAAATAGAGGCAAAAAGATTGAGAGATTTAGGGCACTAAATAGCTAAAGAATACAGAGCTCTTTTGCCTCCTTGCTTCCTCACAGGCAGACCTGTAATGATGCAGTATCAGGAATCCTACTGAAATGGGAGTTAAAGACCTAATTTGGATAAGATCAAATGGGGCATGTTCATTCCTATAGTACAACCCTACTGACCTCAATGAAAGGATTAATTTTGTCCAGTGATTTACATATTCTCATTATTAACCAATCCTGCAAGGTATTCAGCTTCCCCTGAAAGGTGTTGTGTACCATCAACTCTCATTGAAGCTAGTAGAAATAGAGGATATTCAGCAACTCTGAGGTGTCAATCAACACTTTGCAAGCTGTAAGCTTTCTCAAAGAAAGACTGATACATTTTAAGATGCAGCATCAAACTATTATCTCAACTACAGTAATAATAGTTAATGTTGTTGAATGACTTTATGTAAGTCAACAGTGTTTCCTGAAATTGTTAGCAATCTTTGAAAGGAAGGTTATTTTTGTCCTTCATGGTTACTCTTCCACTAATAATCAAACGACTAAAAGACATCTCTGATTTTACTGTAGTTAGAACAAAATATGAGTCTTCAGAATAATTTTCCTCACTGCTTCCTTCATACCTATGAAAATTAAGTTTTTGTAACAGTCCTGTGCCATTTAAGATGACATAAACAAGTTTCTTCAATGCAACTTCATATTTGGAATTTCTTTGCAAACCCTGAACTATCAAAAATGTTTAATGCTATTTATGTTTCAGATAAGGCTCCACAACATTATTAAAGAGATAAAAACAAAGGAACTTGAAATAAGGGAATATAAGAAGAACAAGAAAGAAATCCAAAGACAGTAAGAGAATTATAACAATACACTAGATGAAATAACACTTTTTCTAAAGCAATAACTCATTTAAATGATTTATGTATAAGCATTATAATAACCATTTCCTTAAATACTTGCATTTTTCCAGACTCAAAGGATTTGCTAAAATGTATGACATTATTCGAAATGAGAGAAACAAATGTGTAAACCTGGTGCACACTGCTCGCCAGAAAACAACTGAAATTAAAGAGAAAGTAAAAATGCTAGAGAATGAGATGGAAATTTTAAGGAGCAATGTTATAATTAAAGAAAGGTGAGTGGCAAAGTAAATAATTCCTTTGAATAACAGTCCTGAATTTCTTCAACCTCTGAAGGCTTAGGATATCATTATTTATCAATGGATGGTGTTGTAAAGTGGGACTTGTTCATTATGAGGCAAAACTTGGCCCATTCTCCTCAGTCACAGGGATCCCCAGATGCTGGTGTGATTCCATTGTGTGTGGGCAGGAGGCAGGATCTCAAGAGCCCATTCAGGGAGTCTACACTCACTGAGAACTGTTTTCAGAGTAGCAGCCATGTTAGTCTGTATCCGCAAAAAAAACAGGAGTACTTGTGGCACCTTAAAGACTAACAAATTTATTTTGGCATGAGCTTTCGTGAGCTAAAGCTCACTTCTTCGGATGCATAGAATGGAACACACAGACAGGAGATATTGTATTTGCAACTCTATATAGCTGGGTTTGAGAACCAAGCAGGTCAGGAGAGGAGTGGAATAAGGACATTGGATATGCCTCTGTACATAATCAATGGCCCTTGCACTCCATAGAGCCAGAGCTACTGATGCTTTAGTAGCTGCACAGGGGTTCCACCCCCTGGGAACAAGATTCGTTCTTATATGGACCTGCCTGGTGCCAGGCTTATTTACTTGGTCTTTGCATGGGAAACAGGATTTAACACCATACTGTCATTGACCTGCTGCAGTCTACGTAGTTTAGGGAACGAATGTATTGAATGTGTCCACCAAGCAAATAGTTCATCCACAAAATATTTAATACTTTGTACTTCTGTAACAGCATCTACCTCAATTTTCTTCACAAATATTTAAATAAATCTCATAGCACCTTGTGAAGCAGACAGGGGCGGCTCCAGGCCACAGCACGCCAAGCGCGTGCTTTGGGCGGCATGCTGCGGGGGGCGCTGTGCTGGTCGCCGGGAGGGCGGCAGGCGGCTCCGGTGGACCTCCCACAGGCGTGCCTGCGGAGGGTCCGCTCGTCCCGCGGCTCTGGTGGAGCATCCGCAGGCATGTCTGTGGGAGGTCCACCGGAGCCGCGGGACCGGCGACCGGCAAAGCGCCCCCCGCAGCGTGCCACCGTGCTTGGGGCGGCGAAATGGCTAGAGCCACCCCTGGAAGCAGAGAAGTCTTATTATCCCTACTTCGATGAGGGGAAACTAAGGCAGAGAGGCTTAGTGACATCCTATGTCACAGAGCTACTCAATGGCAAAGTGAAGAATAGAATCCAGGAGACCTAACCATGAGATCACACTTCCTCCTGTAAAGCCTCTTGTGTCTGTTAAGATTAATTTCTTTATAGCAGAGATAAATAGGTATTTGAACTAGCAGTGATACTCACTCTAGATGGAGTAAACTAAATCTCATTAGCAATTTAGAAGAATGGACCATGTGGCAACTGAAATCCACCTTATCAGTGAGGGAGCATCATCCAGTGGTTAGAGAATACAGATCTCTAGGAATTATGAGTTCTAGTTTTTATTCTCACTCTGCCTCTGATTCACTATTTGATCTTACTTTAGCCACTTAACCTCTCTTTACATTAGTTTATTCATCTATAAAATGGGGGTGTTAATACTTTTCTCCCTCATGAGAGTGAGGTGAGGAATGATTAATGTTTGTAAAACATGTGGAGATCTTTGAATTAAAGGCACTAGAACAGTGCAAGATATCATTTCAGTATTATTATTTAAATAGAGATAGAGATAGACTTTATGTATATTTAGAAAATTTTGCTAAGTGTTATTTCCTATGACTTTATCTCCTGTGGCACCCTAGGAGGCAGAGAATAGTGTGGCAAGGCACCTTCTCAGTCTCACCAGCCTTTGCTGCTTTTAGCCTTGGTGAGACAGGCTGAGGTAAAACAGTCCCTCTTGGTTTCACAGTGGAAGTCCATTCCTTCTTTCCACCAGTCTATTTAGCTTGTTTTTCTCCCTTATGGGAGGGAATGCAGCCTCTCCTCCTGGTGATGCTCACTGCTCCTAACCTACTGGCAGCAGGATTCCTTCTCTCTCTCCCCTTCTCCCAACAGGGGAGGGTTTAAAAAGGTCTTAGGCAGCCCTTAGTTGGAATCAGCTGATCCTAATTGACCTCAGGTAATTCCCTCTCAGCTGATCCTAATTGATTCTGTGGTAACCCCTTCCCAGCTGAACCTGATTGACCTGTAGTTACCCCTCCTCAGTTGATAGGGAGGGGAGGGCCTTTTAAGCTTCTGGGACTATTTTCTACCTCTCCCCCCCTTGCTGCTGTCTGTCCTGAGTTTATCACAATAGCCATAGTGCATAGCCCTTCTCTGTACCTGACACACCTCTTAGTCTGAGGGGCTGGGGATGAAAGAATTGTAGAGACCTTATCCAGTTCCATACAGAGATGAGAGGCACTCTGCATAAAGGCCATTCTCAGAGGGTTGTTTCCACCCCTTTTAATGCTCCTGTGTACTGCCAGAGAGGTGTAAAGGGCTTTAGTAAAACTGAGGATAAAGGTCAAGTTCTGTTATATTAAGTGAATTGAAATTACAAAAATCTTTCCCTTTTCTCTGTCACTTTTATTAAAGAAAACTGCAGAAAAACCTTCTGAAGCATTCAAATAATATTGCAATTAAAGACAGCATCCAAAATGATGTCTGCAAAGTTATTGCAACTCTGCAAGAGATGAAGGAAAAGAGAGAGCAACAGTTACTGGATGTCGACAGACTCACCAATATGCTCACCCACATTGAAGAGGAAATGGTGCAGCTACGCAAAAAATATGAAAGGGCTGTTTTGCGTCGAAATGAGAGGTAAGAAAAAGGGTAATTTGACACCTAAAACACCTTGCGTCACTTCCACGACATTTCACTTATTTTAAATGGTAACCAGCAATTGATGAAAGACACCATTTATTCATAGGATCTAGTTCTGGTGTCCCTCTGCAGTTTATTGTTATAGATAGGGTTACCGATTTTCTACTCACACAAAACCAAACACCCATGCCCCACCCCTTCTCCAAGGCCCCACCCCACTCCATCCCCCCTCCCTCCGTAACTCACTGTCCCCCACCCTCATTCACTTACTCATTTTCACTGGGTTGGGGAGGGTCCCTTTTCGACCAGGTGTTTCAGCTGAAGATACTGTTGTATTTTGCCTATAAATATAAACTGGCCATAGTTTTATGATTAAATTTTGAAATGAAAAATAGTCCTGGAATAGGCCTACCATTAGCCAAAGTTATTTTTGTTTGTTTCCTTGTATCAATAATATTTTTAAAAGGAGGAAACCTTCTAACCAGGAATGCTAGATACCCGGAATTTGGCCTCACTAGAATGGCAATATCTGCATTGCGGGTGAGAAACCTGTGCATTACATTATACAGTTCTTTGGCATTTCTTCATTGGTTACATTGTACAACCCACAGAATAATATCTATAATAACAACTGCATTGGCTGTTGAATCCCCTGAGAGCTTAATATCATCCTGCCCTGTTTGTTTATAAGTGCACAGATGTGGTATGACAGGGGTGGTAAAACTTCAGCCCGGGGGCCACATCCGGCCTTTCAGATGTTTTAATCTGGCCCTCAAGCTCCTGCTGGAGAGCTGGGTCCAGTGCTTGCCCTGCTCCATGCCGTGGCTCCACATGGCTCCCAGAAGCAGCAACATGTCTCCCCTCCAGCTCCTATGTGTAGGGGCAGCCAGGGGCTCAGCACGCTGCCCCTGCCCCAAGCACCGCCCCCGCAGCTCCCATTGGACAGGAACCGTGGCCAATGGGAGCTGCAGGGGCAGCCTCTGCAGACGGGGCAGTGTGCGGAACCCCCTGGCTGCCTCTACGTGTAGGAGCTGGAGGAGGGACATGCTGCTGCTTCAGGAAGCTGCTTGAGGTAAGCACCGCCTGGAGCCCACACCCCTGACTCCCTCCTGTGCCCCAACCCCCTGCCCTAGCCCTGATCCTCCTCCTGCCCTGTGAGCCCCTTGGTCCCAGCCCAGAGCACCCTCCTGCACCCCCAACCCCTCATTCCCAGCCTCACCCCAGAGCCCACACCCCCAGCTGGAGTCCTCACCCCCTCGTACCCCAACCTACTGCCCCTTCCCACACCCTGAACTCCTAATTTCTGGCCCCACCCTAGAGCCCTCACCCCAACCCCCAATTTCATGAGCATTCATGGCCTGCCATACAATTTCCATACCCAGATCCGGCCCTTGGGCCAAAAAAGTTTTCCCACCCCTATGGTATGAGAAGGCACAAGAGATGAATATCACTGACCAGATAACCTGTTCTTTAAATAACTTCCATGGAAGGCAATAGAATTGTAAAAAAAGTATGCTGGGAGACCAGCACATAGTTTATGTTTGCAGTTCTATGTCCACTAATTCTCACAGAGATGAACATTTTTGTCACTGGTTAATAATACCGCAAGGGATTAAATAAGGATTTTGTGAAATCTGTGCACATTTCCAGAGATTATTGCTAGTGCTAAAATCTGCCACTTGCATTCTTGAATGGAACTAACACTGAATGTGAATGGAAAATTTTACAACCTGACTTTAACTTTTCATTTTGGGTCTATTGCAGTGGTGTTTTGCTCATAGAGCGAGAGGAAGAAGTATGTATTTTCTATGAAAAAATAAACATTCAGGAAATGATGAGTAGAAATGGCGATATCGAGATACAAGTCATGGATGAAAAGATCAGATTTCTGAACCTGAAGCTAGCTGAGAAAAAGAGACAGATTGAGTTGTCCCTGAAAATACTGCCAATGAAGAATGCCTTGGATGCAGATCTGGTGGTACTTCAGATTCAGGTAGGTAGAATTAGAGAACTAATTTCTGGGAGAGGTTGGTTTTATTTTCATTTTTTTTAATACATACATTGTTTCAGTTTGTGCTACTCTGTGTTCTGATAAAAGAAATTAAATCACAGTTGTGGGAATTTAAATGTATTCCATACAAAAAGTTACAATGTGAACAGTATGATTGACACAAACTGACAAAACATTAAGGTACCAATCCAGTGAAGCACTTAAGCATGTGCGTAACTTTAAGAAAGTGAGTAGTCCTATTGACTTCAGTCAACTCACATGATTAAACTTACACACTTGCTGAAGTGGTTGGGGCCTAAGATAAAAATAATGTTGCTTTAAACATCAGCATGGTTATACTGTAGGATAGGCATAAGGCATCATGTAAAAACAGGCACCATCTGAAATTAGTCAAAAATGTATTGGCTGTGTCTTTCTTCAGCCTTTCCACTTTGCAAAATAGTAGCTCAATTCACTGAAAATACTTGACCTTAAACCTACTCTGGAGACTATGCTGCCTACTATGATATAATCCATGTACATGTTCCTCCATATAAAAAACAGTGAGCGTTTTAGCTCTCATTACAAAATGACATTGAACAATTAACAAGCTGTAGTGTTCGTCATTGTTGTGGACATTCTTCCTTTGCTTTCTGAAATGGCTCATTTACTTCTGACCTTATCTCCAGATGGTAATCTTTTCCATACGTATTCTGTTTGCTTCTGTACAGAATTGTAATTTATGGTGCATCAGTGCTGCTAGTAGTTGCATAGACTAGAGATTGTGACTCATTGTAAGATAGCACTGCACTATTCTATTACCTCTGCTCTTTCAGGAAAATTGCTTGTATAGCTAAGAGAATACAGTTTTGTACAGAGTTTTTCATAAAACTGTACCCCAAAGAACTTTATAGGGGTACTGTAATTAATTGAGTTATAGAGTTACATAATGAATAAAGGGAGTGAGAAACTATGGAAATGAGCCAGAGGAAATAAAGATTTTTCAGCTGAGATTTGAAATGATATGGTGAGTCAGTCAGGCATGTGCAGTGACAAAACAGAGGTGTTGTTTCCTGAACTGAAGCAAAGTCAGTTGTGAAACTTTGGGTTGATACTGTAGCAGAAATTGTAAACATCCTGTAGCTTCTCCTTCATGGTGATTCTTATCAAGCATAAAGGTTTATGTAAAGGGAGACTATTGCTATTTTGGGGGGGGGTGTTAGTTTCTCGTGTAAAATAAAATCAGAAAGCCGTGAAGCATAGTGAGCATGATATTAATGACAGGGTACATTTCAGAAAATTTCCCAAGTGGGAGATTGTTCCAGTGACCAATGGCAAATAATGAGTCATCAGAATTTTAAAAGCAAGAGGTCATGCCTCAATTTTGTTCTTACTGTAGGGCAGTTGATCCAACTCTCTCATTACTTCTGCCACTTTCTGATGTCCCAATTAGCTCTTCTGGAGTCAACACTCCTCATCTGAGATGGACAACAGGCACTGTCTCTGGTGAGACACATTCTGTTTGTTTTGTTGTACCTCCTAGATATGGATGAAAACTATAACCTGTAATCCAAACTCAGAATTTTGGGGTGGGTTGCTGAATTTGAATCTCTGGACTTGATTTGAATCTGTTCCTGGGGCTTTGGTCCCTGGTTGGGTTCAAACTCATAAATGTTCTAGTATGTGCTTCCAGTTCAGATGTACCAAGTGTCTTTCAAGAACAGTCATTTGCACAAGATATTGACCCAATGTAGTGGATCCAAATCTGACCCTTAATACTGATTCAGCCTTGAATCCAATCAGTGACACCAAACCAAATTCAGTCCCTGAGCCAGTCCCTTGTCTCTAGGAAAAATGGTTTTATGGTTAAAGCACTGGACTAGGCTTTAGGAGCTCTGCCACAGACTTCCTATGTGACTTTGGACAAATCACTTAGGCCCAGATCCTCCAAGGTATTTATTTATTTATTTCAATGGAAGTTAGGAGCCTAAATACCATTGAAGATCTTAGCCTTAATCTCTCTGTGCCTCACTGCCCTATCTGTAAGATAGGAATAGCAACATGTCCTTTCTCCCAGACTTTGTCTGTCTTGTCTGTTTAAACTGTAAATTTTTCGAGATAGGCTCCATCTTTCACAAGCACAAGACCCTGATTTCTGGTGGGGGCTAAATGCTTCTATAATACAAATAATATTAAGTATCTCTTTTCTGTGTTCATTTCTCTGTTTTTTCTTTCTTCTGTTGCCTGTGATCTTCTCTTCCCCCTTTCTACTTCCTCTTTTCCCTTCTTTCTACTTCTCAACCTTTGCTACCCACTTTTTATTCCAACTCTTTACTATTCTCCTAGGCTTGACTGCCATCTTTTCCTTCTCTCCTCCAGGGCCGGCTCTAGACCCCAGCACGCCAAGCGCGTGCTTGGGGCGGCATGCCGCCGGGAGGGCGGCAGGCGGCTCCGGTGGACCTCCCGCAGGCATGCCTGCGGAGGGTCTGCTGGTCCCGCGGCTCGGGTGGACCTCCTGCAGGTGTGCCTGCGGATGCTCCACCGGAGCCGCGGGACCAGCGGACCCTCCGCAGGCACGTCTGCAGGAGGTCCACCGGAGCCACGGGACCGGCGACCGGCAGAGCGCCCCCCGCAGCGTGCCGCCCTGCTTGGGGTGGCGCAATTGCTAGAGCCGCCCCAGCTCACCTCACCCCGCCACTCTTGCCACATGGATCTCTAGCATTAGAATTCAGTAGGTTCTAATGTCTAATGCCAGATGAGCTACTAGCAATAGAGATCAGAAACTAGTAGCATGTCAAGTGTTGGGCATCTAATGCTAGAAATGCTTAGAAGTTCATGTGTCAGACACAAAAAACTCTGGTACTAGTGAAACTCCACCCCAGGCTGCCCCTGGATATGCATATTGGAACTGCATATCCAGGGCCTGGTTCTGCAGGCTGAAGTGAGCCATGAGCACTAATTCATCTTCATGCATCAATGAGAAATATTTGGCATTAAATGGTAATTGGTCCAAAGTGCAGACCTGTTGAGCCACTTAGTGCTTAAACAAAAACAATGAGACGTCCTTGTGGCACCTTAGGTACGTCTACACTACGGGATTATTCCGAATTTACATAAACCGGTTTAGCAAAACAGATTGTATAAAATCGAGTGTGCGCGGCCACACTAAACACATTAAATCGGTGGTGTGCGTCCATGGTCCGAGGCTAGCGTCAATTTCTGGAGCATTGCACTGTGGGTAGCTATTCCGTAGCTATCCCATAGTTCCCGCAGCCTCCCCCGCCCCTTGGAATTTCCGGGTTGAGATCCCAGTGCCTGATGGGGCAAAAATCATTGTCGCGGATGGTTCTGGGTAAATGTCGTCAGTCACTCCTTCCGCTGGGAAAGCAACGGCAGACAAGCATTTTGTGCCTTTTTTCCCTGGATTGCCCTGGCAGATGCCATAGCATGGCAATCATGGAGCCTGTTTTTCCTTTTGTGACTGTCACTGTATGTGTACTAGATGCCGCTCACAGAGGCGATTCAGCAGCGCTACACAGCAGCATGCTTTTGCTTTTGCATGACAGCAGAGATGGTTACCAGCCATATTGCACCATCTACCATACCATAAATTGGTAATAAGATGATCGTGGCTACCAGTCCTTTTGCACTGCACCATCTGTTGCTGTCATAAGTGCCCCTGGCTGCTCTTAGCCAGGGGCGCAAAAGCCAAAATTGGGAATGACTCCCTGAGTCAATCCCTCCTTTTTGGTATCTAAAAATAGAATCAGTCCTGCCTAGAATATGGGCAAGTGTACTAGAGAACCACTGTATATCATAACCAGAGAGCACAGCTGCTCTGTGTCAGATCCTGCAGAAATTATGAGCTGTATGCTATTCACAGGGGGTGCTCCTGCAACAACCCCACCTGTTCATTCTGTTCTTCCCCCAGCCTTCCTGGGCTACCATAGCATTGTCCCCCCACTTGTGTGATGACACAGTGACTTGTTAGTGAGAAATGAGTGGAAGGCAGCCTCCATCTGCTATGATAGTCCAGACAGGACATTAAGCAGTGTGTAGGAGAGGAGCCCAGCATCCCACTGCTAGTCTAGGGGCAACTGAATCTTTTCTTTACACATGAAGGGTGGGGGCTGATGGAGCTCAGCCCCCTGTTGCTATGATGAAGACGGTTACCAGCCATATTGCACCATCTACCAGGAAAAATTAGGGGCAGGCACCCTTGATCAACCTAACTGATGCTAGTCGGCATGGTTACCAGTCCTTTTGCACTGCCCCATGTGCCAATAGGCTGATGATGACGATGGGTATCAATCTTATTGTACCATCAGCCACCCATGGCAGGGGGGGAGCAAGGATGTTGGTGTTGAGTGCTGCAGCATCGTGTCTATCTGCAGCATTCAGTAAAGATAGGGTGACATGTAAAAGAGTCAAGAGAGGATTGTTTTCCCTTTCACTTCTGGGGGTGGGTGGGGGGGTGCGTAAATTGCCGAGCTATGCCCTGACCCACCGCGGACACTGTGTTTGACCCTAGAAGCATTTGGAGCTCAGCCAAGAATGCAAATACTTTTCGGAGACTGCAAGAACTGTGGGATAGCTTGAGTCCTCCAGGCCATGAGCGTCCATTTGATTCTTTGGCTTTCCGTTACGCTTGTCACGCAGCAGTGAGCTGAGTCCCTGCTATGGCATCTGTCTGGAGATATTTAAAAAATGATTTTGAATTTCGTCTTCTGTAACGGAGCGCTGATAGAACAGATTTGCCTGCCCTTACAGCGATCACGTCCGCATCGTCCATGCGGGAGCTCTTTCTTTATTTTGATTTTTAACTGCCTCGCCACCCGTGCTGATCGGAGCTCCACGCTGGGCAAACAGGAAATATTCAAAAGTTCGCGGGGCTTTTCCTGTCTACCTGGCCACTGCATCCGAGTTCAGATTGCTGTCCAGAGCGGTCAGTGGTGCACTGTGGGATACCGCCCGGAGGCCAATACCGTCGATCTGCGGCCACACTAACCCTAATCCGATATGGTAATACCGATACTAGCGCTACTCCTCTCGTTAGGGAGGAGTACAGAAACCGGTTTAAAGAGCCCTTTATATCGATATAAAGGGCCTCTTAGTGTGGACGGGTGTGGCGTTAAATCGGTTTAATGCTCCTAAAACCGGTTTAAACGCGTAGTGTAGACCAGGCCTTAGAGACTAACAAATTTATTTGGGAATAAGCTTTCGTGGGCTAGAACCCACTTCATCAGATGCATGGAGTGGAAAATACAGTAGAGAGGTATCAGTACACAGCATATGAAAAGATGGGAGTTGCCTTACCAACTGGAGGGGGGGTCAGTGCTAATGAGCCAATTCAATTAAGGTGGAAGTGGGCTATTCTCAACGGTTGACAAGAAGGGAGGAAAAATCACTTTTGTAGTGCTAATGAGTTCAATGTAATCAAGGTGGCCCATTTCAAAGAGTTGATAAGAAGGTGTGAGTATCAGCAGGGGGAAATTAGTTTTTGTAGTGACCCATTTAATCCTAGTCTTTATTCAGGCCTAATTTGATGGTGTCCAGTTTGCAAATTAATTCCAGTTCTGCAGTTTCTCACTGAAGTCTGTTTTTGAAGGATTTTTATTGAAGAATTGCCAGTTTTAAGCCTGTTACTGAGTGTCCAGGGAGACTGAAGTGTTGTTCTACTGGCTTTTGAATGTTATAATTCTTGATGTCAGATTTGTGTCCATTTATTCTTTTGCGTAGAGACTGTCCGGTTTGGCCAATGTACTCTGAAACCTGTCACTTAGTGCTTAAGGAGACAGCTTCACTCCTAAGCCAGCAAAGAGGGACTAACCAGTGAGAGGTAAAGGTGTTAACCTCAGAATTTATCCAGTGTCCTGATGGGGTGAAAATCTATGGCCTGTTTTATGCAGGAGGCCAGAACAGATCATCAGAATGGTCCTTTCTGGTCTTAAAATGTAAAATCTATGAAACAAGAAACAGTTTTACCCACAGCTGACACTGACGTATAAGGCGAGTGAAGAAAATAAATAAATAAAGATTATAGTCAAACAGTTATGCAAATACATTAGCATGGTTATTTACATGCATGCCATTTATTTTTTGTACCCTTGGGTTGAGTACCTTCATATATAGCTATATGTATTCTCTTTCACCTGTGAAAATTAAAACTTTGCATTGATACTGTTTAAGCTGCTTATTATTTTTATTTTGAATACATTATAAAACCTTTTTCTCATTACATTTAAATGCATACTTAAGAATCTGGGATGTTTGCACTTCAAAAACACCTGTAAGTCTATATTTAAGTTTAGTGGGAAACTTTCTAAATGTGTCTGTTCTGAGTTGGTAGGTGTGTCCTGTGACAAAAACATAATTTATAAAGTAGAGACCCAATCCTGCAAACTCTTTCTTGAGTGGGCACTCTCTACTCACATGACTAGTCTCATCAATATCAATAAGGATTGCGTAGAAGAGTAGGTTTATAGGGTTGAGACCCAGATGTGAAATACAACTGGAACTGTACCTACATCCTGTTATTTATCATAGACTTGTTTTTAAATTCTTCTGTTTTGCAAAACTCAGTGTATTGTTGTGCTCATGTTTCTAGTTAACTGTCATCAAAAACTATTTCTCAATCCCCCTGTGGTCCAACCCAAGTGACACATGTTTGAAACCAAAACATGATTGGACAAATGGAGGGACAGCAATCTTACATTTTGACTTGTTTGTCTAATGGCTAGTTCCCTTTTTTAAAAGTTTTCAAGCCTTTTTAAGGTTCTTTTCTGTGATGCTACTTCTTGGAACAGGAAGAGATGGATGCTGACTTTTTGCAAGAAAAAAGGGCTTAAACTGAATGTTCTGGTGACTTTCCATTATCAGAGCAAAAAAACAACGAGGAGTCTGGTGGCACCTTAAAGACTTTACACATTTATGCATCTGAAGAAGTGGGGTTTTTTTACCCATGAAAGCTTATGCTCAAATAAATGTGTCAGTCTTTAAGGTGCCACCATACACCTCGTTGTGTTTGTGGATACACACTAACACAGCTACCCCTCTGATACTTGGTATCATTATCATAGCATCACATCTATCAGCTCTCACAGTTTACATTTCTACACATCAAAAAACACATGGCCAACACTGAACCTCCAGTGAACCTATCCCTGTGGGTTAGGCCTAAATATTTCTTCATTTATGGTAAACCATTGTGGCTGAAAGAGCCAAAGACAGCTATCTCCCTAGTAATTTTTCACCTGAGAGTATGTGGATCGTCCTTAGACCTAATTATTTGAATCATGTTTATGTTAGTGCTGAAAGATTAATAGCCCAACAGATTAACCTGTGATAGATTACTGTAGATATACCAAATATGTCATGTTGCAAAAAATGGACTAAGACTGTATTGCCAATCCTGCAAGTTCAAACATGAGGAGGTAGACTAAAAAGAATCAAGAGATTGGCTTAAAAATCATGAGATTTACAAAAATTAATCACCTGTCTTTTTTGTCTGTGATCTGCTTTTTTAAAACTCTCATCAGGAGCCCCCCCCCCCGCCTCCCCCCATATGCATGTGCATGCCAGATGGAAAAGTTAACCTGACGTGTACACAAAATGCACACAAAAATTGGCATGCTACCATCTACCTATTGTCTCTGAATTTGTATGAGGGATGTGTTCTCCCCAGCAGCCTCCTCTCATAATCCCACAGAAATCTCTTTGGGCAGACTCCTCAGCTCCCACAGATCCCTTCCTATTTCTTTCAGCTTTTCCCCTACACTGAACTCTACCTTCTGCTGGACTTTACTCCTGTTCCCTAATCATATGTCCCTGCATCCGGGTCCCCTCTTTGTCCCTTGTCACTGTCTTGTGTCCCCTGTCAACACCCAGCCCCGGCCTGTGTCACTTGTCCTGGCCTGTGTTTCAGCTAGCTACTTTTATTGCCTTCCATTACCATAGAATCTGAATGCCTTCCAATATTCAAAAATTGAGCTCACAGGGGCTCTGTTCAGCCTTTAGAAGCACTAGCTTGGTGAGTTTACAGGGTTTTGTTTCTTTGTGTGCGTGCGTGCGTGTGTGTGTGTAACTTATTGACTGGGAAAGCTAAGCCGAAGAAATGAGAAGTCGGAGTCTGTTGTCCCTCTTGGCCAGGAGCCCGACAATGTTCAAGGAGCTAAAAATGTGACTTGCTGTACAACTTGTCAGCATTAATAACAACATCACTAGCATCAGTGTCTCATTTTTATTTTTGCTCCTTCAACTTTTTTTTGCCTCGTTGCTTTCTGGGTAATTTCTGTTACTGGGTTTCCACAAGTACAGCCTCTCAGGCATTTTCCCTCTCTGCTCTGAGTAATGCAGGTGCCAGTAGCAGACAACAAGCAGCAGGGGCCAGAAGAAGAAGCTGGTCTCAGCAACATGGCTGTGAATCCTTGGCCTCAGCAGTGGCACATATACTTGCTTTGTTATATTTTGTATTGTCTATGACTAGTCCCTAGTCTCACTCCTGGCATAGGCAATGGAGAACAAGGTAGTTGGTCTCAGACACAGGAATGTTGAGCTAGTCCTCATCTGCTGGGTACAGAGTGACTAATGCACTGAAAATACGGTGTATTCGCATGATTCGAAAAATGGTCTGGGGATATAAAGGGAAATGAAACCCCCACTTTCTAGGGATGAGGGATGAGAGTTTCCATCTTTCCAGGGTTTGCCTGAGAGCCATAGTGTCCTCTCCTAAAGAAAATTCTCACTCTAGTAATCCCACAGCAGCCTCCCCTTGTACCTTCTTTCCATCCTCTGTGCTCTCAAGGGATGTGTTATCGAGCCCTCGGCCACTCCAAGCAGGAAAACTTGCCTTTCCTCCAACCTCCCTAGCTAGCTGGACTTGGTGTCAAAGGAGGCAGCCTTTTTCCAACCCTCCCGATGAGTACACTAGAGATGCAGGAGTATCTCATCACTCAAATGGCACTCTGACATTCCAGAGGCATGCTTTACCAATAGAAAAATCCCAGGTCACTTTGTTGTGTGTGAGGAAGGCCTCAGATGAACAAGTGTTTGAAGATGGGTTTGAAATGGGAATAGCTGTTGGGGTGGCCTGTGTTAATCTGTGATAAAACACAAATAAGGCTAATAGTGCCCTACCAATCTATACCAGGGGTCTCAAACATGCGGCCCGCGGCCCGCATACGGCCCTCGGAGCTCTTCCCTGCGGCCCGCGGAGCTCCCCCAGTTACTTCCTGTCGCCGCCAAACTCCCCTCACCCCCGCCCCCCTCCCCGAGTTATTTTCTGTGCCTAAGCTCCCCGCGCGCTGCTCCCCAATGTTTGGGGCCGGGTCTCTCCCCTGGCCCCACCTGCCGCCCCCACGCGCCTCCCCCCAGTGTCTCCCGGCCCCCACTTGCTGCCCCCTCACCGCCCGGGAGCCTGCCCGGGAGCTCAGGCTGACTCCACTCCTCCGCTATGCCGGCTTCCGGCATCACCTGCTGCCGCAGGGTCCTAGCGCCCCCCTGCACTAGGGCCAGGGCAGGCTGCCCTTCCCCTGCCCTTCTGCCCTAGTCCTGAGACTCTCCAATGCCCCGAGCCTCTCCAATGCCTCAAACCCCTCACCCTCAGCCCCACAGCCCTCACCCCTGCACCCCCTCCTATCCCCAAACTCCGTCCCAAAGCCTGCACCCCCACCCCCTGCCGCAGCCTGGAGCCTGCACCGAGCACAGAGCCTGCACTCCAGCCCCCCTCCCCCACCCAAACTCCAGCCCAGGGCCTGTACTCCAGACCCCCTCCCCCACCCAAACTCCCTCCCAGAGCCTTAGGCAGTAAATCTAAGTGCGTGTTTTGTCCTTTGAGTGAGGTGCATTACTGAGTGTATATATTTATTAAAACTGCTTGGAAATGACTTTGTCAAAAAAAAGAACACTCATGGAAGAAAAGAGAGTTTTCCAAGACAAATGGGAGAATTTATATTTTTTCACAGAGGTAAAAGATAAAATTCAATGCCTTATTTGTCAGCAAACGATTGCTGTTCCCAAGGAGTATAACGTGCGTCGGCACTATGACACGATGCACCGTGAAAAATATGATGCATTCACCAGAAAAATCCGAGAGGAAAAAGTTCAGCAACTTAAAGCAGCATTTGCCAAGCAAAGAAATTTATTTTCAGGGATTAACAAGTCTAGCGAAGATTCAGTAAGAGCAAGTTTTGTGATAAGCGAAATGATAGCTAAATCATCGCGACCTTTTACAGAAGGCTTATTCATAAAAGAATGTCTTATGAAGGCCAGTGAAATTTTATGTCCTGATAGGAAGAAAGTTTTTGAAGGCATAAGCTTGTCTGCAAATACAGTTGCCTGCAGGATAACGGATTTAGCTGATAATGTGCAAAAATAATTGATTCAAATGGCAAAAGACTTTGAAGTATTTTCAATTGCTCTTGATGAGCGTACAGATGTATCAGATACCGCACAGTGTGCAGTGTTCATTAGAGGTGTGGACTGCAATTTGAATATAACTGAAGAATTGCTAGACTTAATGCCACTGAAGGGTACCACAACGGGACGTGACATATTTCAAGGATTGGAAGAGTGCATTGAAAAAGCTGCGCTGCCATGGAACAAACTCGTATCTTTGGCTATGGACGGTGCGCCATCAATGTGCTCTGAAAACATTGGTGTGGTTGGATTATTGAAGACCAAACTGAACAGCCTCAATATACCAGGAATTAGCTTCACCAGTATACATTGTATTTTGCACCAAGAAGCCCTGTGTAGTAAAAGTCTACAAATGAAAGAAGTTATGGATGTAGTTGTTAAAACTGTTAATTTTATACGTGCACAAGGGCTGAATCACAGACAGTTCACTTCTTTTCTAGCAAGTATGGAGAGTGAATATGGGGAACTTCTGTATCACACTCAAGTTAGATGGCTGAGTCGTGGAAATGTTTTGAAGCGTTTTTTTTGCACTTAAAGAGGAGATTGATTCCTTCATGAAAATGAAAAACAAGGAGGTTCCACCGCTTGCTGATTCCACTTTTATCTGCAACCTTGCTTTTCTAACAGATGTAACTGATCACCTGAATGCACTGAACTTGAAACTTCAGGGTAGAAAACAGGTGATAACACAGATGTATGACAGTATTAAATCATTCAAAGTCAAGCTTACTTTATGGGGGAAACAGCTGATTGCTGGCAATTTGGTCCATTTCTCAACTCTGAATTCCTTAGGAAAAGTTGAACCCAAATCCTTGAAAGAATATGCAGAGATCATTTCCAACTTACACAAACAGTTTGATGTGCAGTTTAAAGATTTCAAGGCACTTGAACCACATTTTCAACTTTTTTCCACACCATTTGCTGTTGAAATTGACAATGTTGCAGAGGAAATGCAGATGGAGTTAGTGGAGCTTCAGTGTGACACGATTTTGAAGCAGAAGTATACAGATGTTTGAATTCCAGAATTCTACAGGTTTCTTTCACAAGAAAGATTTCCCATGTTATTCTCTGCTTCTGCAAGGATAATGGCAATGTTTGGAAGTACATATATATGTGAACAATTTTTCTCTTCCATGAAGATTAACAAATCTGTGTTAAGGTCAAGGCTCACTGATGAACATTTGCAAGCAACACTGAGATTGGTTTCGTCTCAGGATATCAAACCTAATATTGATGCTCTGGTTGATGCAAAATGCTGCCAGCTAAGTGGCCAAAAATGAAATGACTGTCAAAATTAGCACTGACGTTTCACATTACAGTTAAAGAAGTTAATAAAAAAGTTAATAAATTGACTTTTAATAGCATACTATATTTTAATACTATACTACTATATTACTCTTCATTTTTTTTTCTGCCTACCTCCAGGCGCTTCCCGCCGCCAAACAGCTGTTGGTGGCGCTTAGCACTTTCCAGGAGGGAGGGGGGAGGAGCGGGGAGCCGCGCGCTTAGGTGAGGAGGTGGAGAAGAGACAGGGCAGGGGCGGGGCCTCATGGAAGGGGTGGATTGGGGGTGGGGCCAGGGGCAGCAAGGGGGTGTGTCAGTGATGCGGCCCTTGGGCCAATGCACTAGTCCTCATGCGGCCCTCGGGGTCATTTGAGTTTGAGACCCCTGATCTATACTATACCCACTCATTAACTTCAGTAGGGTTCTTAGTGTATAAATCAGCCAAAATTGGACCAAAGCATCACTCAGTGTAATTCATGAGATGAGACCATTTAATCTTTCTCATCTGTGATTGGCTATTTCGTTTATCATGTATCAATAATGACTTACTTGTCTACTCACCAAACTGGTTGTTTTAAACCACCTCAAACCTGGCAGTTATATTTTCTTGTTTGGTAGTATTCTCAGTGCAAGGACAGAATTAAAAGTCTGGAGAAACACTTCGCTGATCCTGAGGGGAAGAACAGAAAGCGAGTCCTGGAAGGGAAGGACCCATCACTACCTGAATTGTTCAAAAAGATTGAAGAGGTACCACACATGTCTGATAGAATTTATCACAGTACATGGCTGGATTACCCTAGAACTGTGGTTCTCAACCCGCAGCCCATGTGACATCATCTGGGCCATATAGATAGTATATATATTGTGTAGATGCAGCCCACATATAACAGAGAGAGCTGGATATGCAGCCCAGAATGGTGAATAAATTGAGAACCATTGCCCTTGACAATGCAAACAATCTTTTCTTTCATTTCTTATAAAACTTCTACATGAAGAGTTAAAAAAAATCTTTGAGCTGGGCTTGTGGGCGCTGCAGCACAGTACAGCACACAGATGTGAAAGCTGTGAGGAGCTGCTCTGCATAGGAGCACAGTCAGGGCAGAACACAGTGGCATTAATGTGAGTCCACATGTGTCCAGTATGGCCAACCCCAAACACTCTAAATCCTAAGTCAGGTCTCCAAAAACAAAAAAAAAAAAAAAAAAAAAAAAAAAGTGGCTTAAAACGCATGAGACTTTTTTATAAAAATGTATATTTTGAATTCTTTTTAGTTGCTTTCTGGTTTTTGAGCCTTCAGAACTTACATTTTTCAGATTTCTCTGTACAACCACAAGGAGATAGAAAGTTCCTTTTGTTTTAAATAAAAGCAATAATACAGAAACTAAATTAACTCCAAGTCTCAGCGCAGAGCTTGAGCTGTAGTCTTGGTCATTCAGGAAAAGATTCATTTTGAAGTGGTTATTTATGCTGTTACTATTTATTTACACAATTTGAAAAAGCTGTCAAGTCTGTAAAAATGCATCTATTGCAAAGTGATTGTGAGCACCATTGTGTATGGGTTTGTTCTCATTATAGTTAGAAATACAGCTGGTACAAAAGGAGGAGAAATTGTTGGAGAAGGACTTTATTTATGAGCAAGTTTCCCGGCTAACAGATAGACTCTGTACCAAGACAGAGAATGGGAAGGAAGACACGCTGCTATTAGCAAAACGGGTAAGTATCAGATCAAACTCTTTGTGTTCAGGAATCCCTTATGTAACTAAACTGCTGATGTATTTTATTTGTGGAAGTGAGAACTAGGATGACTTTTATACAAACTTTTACTATACTTACAATGATTCATGGGACATTACAGGCAACTATTTACAGTTGCTGCATCTAGCTGTCTGCAGATGACAGCTATAGTTGTAAATAAGTGAAATACTGTGTATTTACTTGAAATCTCTGAAAGCTGTGCTGTGATCATTTTCTTTACCTTTTATTTATGTGTACAATGAATTATTTCTGAGGTTAGGTTTCAGAGTAGCAGCCGTGTTAGTCTGTATCCGCAAAAAGAACAGGAGTACTTGTGGCACCTTAAGGTGCCACAAGTACTCCTGTTCTTTCTGAGGTTAGGAGCTTAATAGCTAAGCAAAATGTTGAAGGTAGTTTCCTTTTTGAATGAATGCTCCAACCAATCATTTCAAACAACTATATGGACCTGCTCAATAACAGGAAAAACACAGGCAGGCTCCATACTCTGCAATCTGAAAGGAGATACCGGTACATTGAGCCAAGTTTTTCTTACACACTTAGGCTGAGATAACCACACACCTGTGCATAAAAGAAAATTCTCAAATCAATCATTTCTTCTTATGTTTATCACATTTATTTCCGCCTGCCTCATCGAGCTAATATTTTGAAAAGATAAAGGAGGCTTTTAGAAAAGAAAACCCAAGTTAAGAGGTTTGTTAATGAAAAAGAACTGTCAGAAGAGAGACACTGATAACAAGTGAGGTGAAAAGACACAACCAAAGACAGAAGAAAACTGAAGTGAATGAAGAAAATATGGCCCAGTCTTGTTTTCTTTCCAGGTATTAGGGTTGGAGCTTGAACAGATCCAGATAAATAAGAACAGACCATTACAGCAACAAACATGTTTAAGTTGTTTTCTACAGGGACATTTAACATGGCTGCTGCTAACCTATGTTTGTTTAAAGTGTGGTTCCACTCTGAGAAGTGATTGTAGAAAAGGATATTGTGGATAAAAACGGCATCGAGTTTTTTCCTCTTTCAGTAATTCTCTGTCACATATGGTCACTTAAAAGTGAACAGATGCTGTTTCTAACCACCATACCTGCTGGGAGTCAAGTTGGGGTTTGTTCTTGTGCATCATCACCAGCAAGAGCCTAACTGACTTGCAGAAATGTTACCTTTGTACAACCCCATTGTCTTGACATTATACCTCCAGTTTCCTTCACTGGGCTCATGCAGGCATAAGTGAATACAATTTGGTATACAATGCTGTTCACTCTGCACAATATGGAATAGCTTCCAGGATGAAATCCTGCACTATGACGTTAAAGGTTTTGCTATTGACTTCAGTGGGGCCAGGATTTCATCCCAGGCCTGCCTTTTTAATAGCTGGGTTGGTTCTGCCATGCCAGCAGGAGTAAAACAGTGAGTACAATGTTTTCTACTGAAAGCCAGTTGGTATGGCTCTGAATGGACACAAGGAGCAGATTGGGTGACTAGGAATGTGACATTTATTTTTAAATGTAGAACCATGCTTTTAAAAATAGACAGTTAAGGTGAACTTTTTCTCCATCCAGTACCGAACCCCTAGCCTATATTTTATGCTCCCTGGGGACAATGACAGTTTCACAAAAATTCTACATTATCTTCTTGGCTCATCAGCTGGACACACAAATTTTTGGGGGGATTCCATGGGCCCCTTATGTGAAAACTTTTCCGAGACTTTTTCTGCCCCCCACACTTCTGTATATTGTATTTGCAAATGTGTAAACAACAAATAAATATTAGACTTTTAAATGCATGTGTAACTGAACACAATGTGCATGTAAATTCACAAATAAGTGGGTCATTATTTGTACACACACAAATGTGAACATTAGTTTTTTAAAGACTAGGCCAAAATAACAGTATGGCTTAGCAGTACTAACACTAAAAGTGATAACTAATAGGGTTAATGGAGATAGTTTATTTCTTTTTCTGTTGAATTGGAAAGGAAGAGGATGAACAACATGTGCATTAGCTCATGTATTATATTTATCTTACTTTACTGGCTTTTGAAATGATTAATATGTATTGTACAAATAAAAGCACTATATCATCATCCAGAAAGTCAAATAGATTTTCTGTATTTCTTACTATATGCTGCTTTGATGAAAAAGTTTTCCATTAATTCTCTGAAAATACAGATCCTGAAAGCAAGATTGGTTCTCAAGTGTGTATGTAAAGAGAAGACCTGGTTAAAGTTGAATTAATGTTATTGATTCCAGATGAATGAACTACAGCAGAAAATAAAAGATAAAACCCAAAAGATGATGGCTCTTATTGCAGAGTTATCCATGAAGCAAGCAATTACCATTAAACTGCAACAGGAAATGAGGGACAAAGAACAATTTTTGCTGACTGTCTCATCAAGGATAGAGAAAGGTCTCCCTCCTCCTAAAGAAACAGAGATTGAGTGGCTGAAGGTATTGCGCAATGAGGAGATGCATAAAGCGGCAGCTGAAGCCAGAGAAAAGGTAGGCTTTTGTCATATGGTGCAATTTGAGATTAATTCACATTGTTCCAGTTTGTTTATTTTTTTAAAGGGCTTTGCTGTGTGGCTTCTGATTGGCCATCTTCCACCCTCCATAATTTGGGGGAGGGGAGTCTTCTTGAAGAATAGGGCAAGACTGACCTATGGTCATAGAAGAGCTTATTGCCAAGCTGCTTTGTGGAGAGTCACAACAGAAGTCCTACATACTGTATATAATGAAGATTCACCAATTGGTTAGCTGGTGTCTAGTGCTAAAAGGAAGCTGTGCATGTCAGATTAAACACTAATTATTTTGATGGTGGCAAGATAGAGGAGCCCGGATCATTTCAGATAATATACTGAGGATTCAGTTTCAGGATAATAGCACAAAGGAAGAAGCTAACCCAGCCTTTTTTCTTAGGAGCTTGTAGATGCTAGACTGGCAGAGAGAAAGGGAGATTAGATTGCTAGATGGCAGTGGGCCGGAAGAGCACATGGGAAAATGTTGCAAGTTCCTTAATGGGCAGCTTGCCTCCTTAAAACCAATTGGGACAACCAGTGATCTGTAGAGGAAGAGTTTACACTAAGTAGGGGCAGTATTATAAAAAGATGTCCTGTTTGTATGAGGTTCCCTCAACCTCTGGCTCACCAGGCAGGGCTAGAGTACAATTTCAGTAGAGTATTTACAGCACTCCTGACAGCACTAGCCTCCCTAAGGGCTGGATGAAGGCAGGCCATGGGCTTTCCACCTCTCTCTGGCAAAAGCTTCCTGAACATGGAGGAGAGTGTACAGTGCACCCATTTAAAGAATATGCTGCCTTGAGGCCAAGGAAGGTTTCCCCAACAAAACTGCTTTGGAATTAGACACTTCTGGGGAGTTAGCAGTTTCCCCCATGTTATGACAGCCACTTCAATATTCTGTACTTCAGTTTCCTCGTTTGTAAAAATGGGGATATTAGTACAGTAGTATTCTTTGTAAAGTGCTTTGATCTATGGCTGAGAAGTGGTAAATGGAGTTCTAAGTACTGTCTTCACCATGACTTGTGCAACGGTCTGTCAGTGTTCTAGCAGATTAAAAATGTGTTTCTTCACAGCGTGCTGCAGAAGAGGAACAGTATGCCTCGCCAAACAGTATCTATACAACAGCGGAGCAGCGCCCCAATGCATACATCCCAGACGATGAAAATGTTCTCCCTTTGCCACGTCCCTATGGTGCTTTGGCTCCTTTCAAACCAACTGAACCTGGTTCAAATATGAGACACATAAGAAAACCGATTGTAAAGCCAATTGAAATCTGAACAAGTGATCCTGTTCCATCTAAATCATAAGTCCAGTAGTAGCAGTTGAATATGCAAAGCCAACAGCTCAATATTGTAAATGTTTTTAAATGTTTGCTAGCAGTTTGCCAAAATATTCACACTGTAAACAAAATATTTTTAAAGCAGACAGTATAGCTAAATAGTCCCTGCAGCTAATGGGGGTTCAGTATGCAAAACATAGCAGTGTTTTGAAATGTTAAGAGGAGTGAACAATAATCAAAATTGGTTTTTAACTTGTTAATAAATACTTAAAGTACAAACAGGTAAAATAAACAAGAGAAGATTTTGTAGCTTTTTTTAATATTAACATAATTGAACTATGACCTTATTCATTATACAAATGGGGAGCAGTTTGGACTGAAGATAATTGCCAGGCATGTCTCACACTCCAGCCAGTCAGCAAGCTAATCCTCCTTTATCACTGATGGCAACCGTAGTAGAGGGAACAAGTCCCATTATTGAGAAGGAGCAAGAGGGGAAGAAAGGGTGAATGCTCTTGCATACTGAGAAGTAAAGTGTAAGAAGGGCCCGGTTTCTGGGAGCTGAATCGCTCTCATTCAACACCGCAAAATGGGTACACAAGCTTGGGACCATACTCCCCTCTTTGAAACTATGCTGAGAAAGGATAACAGAGGTAGTTATACAGAGAGCTTGAGGAACACACTTTTTTTTTCTTTTTAATTCCAGTAACATCAAATTCATTCTAGTTTACTACTTCTGAAACATTGGCACACTTCCTTACCCAGTAAATGGAAGTACATCTGTTCCATGCTAATTCAGCATGTCTGAAGTTCACAAATTTTCCCTGTTTGGTACCAAAGCACTACTTTTTATAGCTCATAGCTAAAAAAATAAATGGGTTAGGTCAGTTCTGTATAAATATAGCTGGGAACTGAAGGAAAAAAATCTGTAGCAATTTAAAAAAAATCTAACACTTGATCTAAAAAACATTAAAAGTCATAGGGGCAGAATTAAATACAATTCATCAAAGCCACTGTAAAGATAAGCTTCCAAAGAAGCTTTCTTCTCCTGCTGTATTGTACAGTACATCATCAACATCAGGAAAGGTTCTTATACACATTACAGAGAGCAAATATATTAAAACCCAACTCCAAAGGCATAGGGGCAGTACTGTAAAGAGATGTACCGTCTGTATGAGGAATTTATACATCTTTATTAATACATTATATACAAACAGTTACTCCGCATTTGTTACCTCTAGCCTATACTACGTAATCTCAAAGAAATCTTTTATACATCAGTGCAATGACAGCTGCCAATTTCTCATTTTTTCACAATGTAATTAGACTGTTCTTTTTTAAGAATGTCTCTTGCCTGTAAAAGTAGTATTAGAATAAAAATAAAATTCTAAACAAACTTTTCCCACCATATTCTGAAACTTTCTACACGTACTCCTGTTCGGCCATTCCACGGTGTAAAACTGAATAATAAAAACATTTAGCTGAAGAGCAGGGTCTGTATCAGCTCCAATCCTTCTTCATCTTCCTTGTATTTACTAGCAAGTCTGCAATTTCAGTCTAGTCCTCCTCAGTACATGCATGAGTAGAGTGGAGCATATATTATTTTGGGCAGCCTTTTACTAGTTAATGGTTGCAACTGAAAACTGGGAGCCTTTAATATGACATTTGTTTTATAAACATTAACAATTTTTGAGAAGTATTAAACCCTGGAATTTTAGTTGCAAATATGCTTGTTGAAATGGTGATATATGTAGCAAGACTGACATGCTTTTTGAAGTAACCCAATATATTTTAGCAGTACTACAGGCCTAAAAGCATCATGGTGTGTTTCAGTGCTGTTTCCTCTACAAATTTTGCATTCACATTGTCTTCTTCCTCAAATGGATTCAGACCTGGAAAAGTACATTGAGAACATCAGCATTTACACAATGAATGTTCTTCTGCACCAATACTTCAATCCCCAGGACGCCATGACCAACGTTTTCAATCTGGGGTACCCAAAGTTAGGATTAAAATGTATTTTCACAGATGTGGAGCCCTCCTCCTGCAGCTTTCATTGCTTTCACTTGGATGCTCAGCATCTCTGAAATTCAAGCCCTCGGTTTTTAAAAGTTTTGGCCCCTAGTTTTTTTTTTTTATAAAGACAAAAATATTTCTTGTAAGGACCCCGGGCTAGATTCACCAAGGTTCTTAAGCGTTATAATGCCTCAGTATTAGGCACGCTGCCGACTACTGGAATTCTCCGCTCCAGGTTCGGTGCCCCAGCTCCTCATTCAGTACATGGAAAGAGTTCAATGCCAAAGAAAGAGATTCTCAGAATCCAGCACGCGGAGTAGGGAGCCACCTAAGGAAGCAGGGAGAGAAATGCAGAGAAAAAGAGGTGGGGGCTTAGGGCCCAAATCCACAAAGGCACTTTGGCACCTGACTCCCATTGATTTCGGCTGTACACACCTGACTGATGAGCCGGAGGGAGAGGTTTCCCTCCATTTAGGTATCTCAGCTGCAAACCCTTTCTTGGAATTAGGTGCCTAAGTCAGGTCAGCCCTTTCTTGCAAAAAGGCAGACACAGACACACCCACCCGCCTCATTATACCCAGTGCTTAGGGTATTCACCTAGGATGTAGGAGACCTGGGTTCAACTTCCTGCTCCAAAGCAGGCAAAGCAGGGTCCCCCACATCCCAGATAAGTGCCCCAATCACTAGGTTATTGGGCATTCTGGGGTGGACCTCTCTCCTCTGAGAGGTAGTCCACTTGGTATAAATATTTAAATATTCACTGGGCAGAGAGAGAAAGAGTGACTCTACAGCCTGGTGATTAGGGCACTTGCCTAGGATGTGGGAGAGTTAGGTTAAAGTCCCTGCTGCAATAATATTTATTTATACGAAAATGAAACAGCTCCAAATAAGAGACTGAGAGAGACCCATCCCAGAATCCCTTATAACCTGGTGGTTGGGACTTACCTGGCATGTAGGAAAACTGGGTTCAGATCCCAGCTTCTAAATCTAACAGAGCAAGAATCTGAATCTGGAACACCCCTGAAAAATTCCCAACCTGCTTGCCCCTGGCTGTCTTTTGTGTGGGCCTGACCCTAGAGGTGCACTCTGAGCATTGGGCTGCACCGGAGAGGTAGGCAGGAAAACACCTTGTTTGAGAATCCTGCTGGGGCTTTGGTTTGAGCATGGGCTTCAAGCAGCTCATTGGCTGTTGGGCAGCATCAGAACTTCGGTGGCTTTGAGCACGCCCACGCATAGAATTTAGGTACCTATGGGGATTTAATCACCGACAGGGTTAGGTGACAGCTGAGACGTGATTTTGCACGTGTGAATGGAGCCAAAATGTTGGGCTTAAGTGACTAACTACCTCTCTAGATGCCCAAGTACCTTTGTGAATCTAGCCCATAAGGTCTGATCCAGAGTCCACTGAAGCTAATGGGAGCCTTACTATTGACTTCTATGGGTTTGTTTTTTTTAAACAGACTCATAAAACCTTTAAAGTCTGTATCAATATAGTATCAGGTTATAAGATTGAATCTGTCAGCCACTTTTATCTCAGGACGCCGGGTCAAATCCTGAAGATTTTACACAGACCAAAACTCTGAAATCAATGGAAGTTTTGCTTCAGTGTAAATTGAAGAAGGATTTATAGAAAGTGGCCCTGGTATTGTCAGTTTGATAATACTGTTACATGAAATCGCAAGCAATGTAATTTAGGGGGGAAACTGTCACAGTAATTGTGGATTTGATTAACATTTAACCTTGGCTGCTTTCCAGATTGTAGCAGACTGTGCTGACCCCTTTCAAAGCTGTCAGCACCAGTCTGCTTTTTACTGGGACATAAACAGAACATATCCCACAGGGAGGAGACTCACAGACTCTACAAGATGCACTGAAGACTTTTCTATTAATTTTATGTTAGAGGCACTCAGTTGACAATACAGATGGGCACCAGTAAAAAACCTTAAAATAGATTAAACAGTCAATGGGATTTAATCTCCTAAGTGCCTAAATCTCTTTTTGAAATTATATTTAGGATCCTAAATCAGCTAGACATTGCAACACTGAGTGCAGCAATGCCTGAATACCTTCAAAAATCTGGGCCTAAACCCTTTAAGGCCAGGGATTTAGGATGGTTATGATTTCCAGACAGGAACCATGAGACAGAAATGCCAGAACTATATAAGAAGCTGGCTCAGAAATGGAGAGACCTTCAAGGGAGTAGGTGGTGAGATGTGGAGAAGGGTTTTCACCAAGAAAGCTACGGAAGCAGTGAGCCAAGGAGGGGCCAACGGACAGGTAGGCACTCTGGAAAGAGGGAAGTGGTTCAAGGTCTGAAGAGACAGTGAAAAGAAGGAAAAACGCTATGACAATACAGAATTGGTGTAGGCTGGAGGCTCAGTGTTGGTACCACTCTTTAAAAAATACTAAGTTGGAGGAAGTCCCCTATCAACTGGAACACCATAGCTGATGCCTGTGGAGAAAGGGCCCTTGATTGAGCCTGGAGAAGGCAAATTATTGCATTTTAGCTTGCCAAGAAGATAAACAGAAAGCTGCAGCCTGGGGAGGTGAATAAACTATTTAGCCCATGGACGGCCATTTAGGACCATGTGGTTTTTAAAATGTTTTGGTTGCCCCCAAAAGGAGAGAACTCTTACTGAGGTTTGGCCAGAGAGCTAAACTCCAAATTGCCCATTTGTTAGGGAGAAACTACCCACCACTGGCTGAATAAGGGGAAACAGAGTAGTGATATCAGAAAGGTAAGAAGCCCATTACACACACATGTAATTCTTATGGAAAGGTTAATATACCCATAGATGGGTAACTGCCTGACAGTCTCTCAGTAGTATTCTGTATACATCCCTTCTAAACCCAAAGCTTGCATGTGTGGTTTTTAATAATGCATTGCTAACCCACATGCCCCAGTTGGGTTTGTCACTTTGTTTTTATGTAAAGCTCTTAGCCTTTGAACAATAACTGAGGTTGCAGTTATACCTGAAACAGGAAGAAGTCATTCCAGCCTCACTCTTTTGGTTTACTTCAGCCATAGCACCCTGGCTTTCCACTATACCCACTGGCGCCCTTTTGAGAGAAATTCGGGCAGGAACACTTTGAGGGGCTGAGGATGTTCACAGCCATGGTGGGAACCCCAGCTCTACACTACTGCTTTTTGTAAGCCTGTTCTACACATAAACCCCAAACTCCATTTCACTGCGTGCACACGGCTTCCATTAGTGGAAATGGGAGCTACAGGCCCAATCCTGCACCTATGGAAATCAATGGTGTTTGGCCGCAGTCTTCCATAGGGACAGTATAAAACCCTATGTGCACATCCAGAGGCACGGAGACAGCTCATTAAAGGAACAACATACAGAAGGAACCCACTTCTCTTTGGTCCTTAGGCACTACTGTTATAAACATGCTGAATAATAATAATTAATAATAATAATGTTACCTTGATCCTCTACCTCTGCCAGCATATCAACTAAGTAGTTAAGTGGCAGAAACTCTACATGGACGGACAGTCTGTCCACCACTGGTCTGTTATGCTGTAAAGGAAAAACACTTTATATTACTTCACAAAAGTGGTAAAGTAGCTACTTAAATACTGAGTTAAAAGTGGCTAACAGTCCAAATGGTAGAGTATACATTGGGCTCAAGACCATCAAAGCTAAAAGATTAAAAAACAAGCAATTGCCACCACCAAACTCTTACCTGTCTGTTCCTAAGTTTATCAAGCAAAACTTTAACGGAGTTCCTTGCAATAAAATTAGAGTTGACAGGATGATTCCACAGCTGACTGACCTTGTGACCAATTGCCTATTAAGCAAAACAAACAAATATAAAATAGATGCAATGCAATAGTGAATCTATTGCCTTTACGTGGCAGTTTCTGTCACAATAGGTCTCACTACTTAATGACTCAGCACCAGAGTCAGAGTACACTTAGAATCATTCCATTCTCCTTCCCAACAGTGCCCAATGGCTAACAGCTCATTATAGATTTCAGACTGAGAGCTGTGCCTCAACCGACTAAACCATTCCTAGAACAAAATACAGAAGACAAAGAAAGCTTTGACACTTTTTTTTTAAATGCAGACAAGTAAAGAAACTCTTTTTACAGAAAAATTCTATTGGTACTTTCAGTGATTGGAAACACACAACAGTCCACATATTCAAGTCGGTAGGACAGATGAAGTTCACCCTAGAGGATGTAAGGAACTAGCCAAAGCAATCTCTGAATCATTAACGATTATCTTCGAGAACTCAAGGACAAGTGAGGTCGCAGAAGCTGGAGAAGAATAAGCATAGTATCATTTCCAAAAAGGGAGGGAAAGGAAGTCCCACAGAATCAGACCAGTCAGCCTCATTTTGATACTCAGAAAGATACTGGAACAAACTATAAAATAATCAATTTGTTCAAACCTGGAGGATAACAAGGTGATAGCTAACATTGGTTTGGCATGATTTTTTCTTGACAAATCCAGCTAATTTGACACGGTAACCAGGCTAATGGACAGGGAGGAAGCAGTAGACAGTGGTGAGCTGGAGCCGGTTCCCACCGGTTCACGGGAACCGGTTATTAAATTTAGAAGCCCTTTTAGAACCGGTCGTCCTGCAAGGGACAACTGGTTCGAAAAGGGCTTTTAAATTTAACAAAAGCTCCAGCAGCTCCCTGCCCTTCCCCCGGCCCCAGCTCACCTCACTCCGCCTCTGCCTCCTCTCCTGAACGCTCCCCCAGCTTCTCCTCCCCCTCCCTGGCTTCCCGCGAATCAGCTGTTCGCGCAGGAAGCCTGGGAGGGCTGAGAAGGAAGCAGCGGCTTCCTGCAGGTGAGCTGGGGCAGGGGGGCAGGGGCGTGAGTGGAGAAGGGCTCCAGGTGCTGCAAGGCTCCGGCCTGGCCCCCGACCCCAACCCCGACCCTGACCAGTGCGTGTCCGGCCCCAGCCCCGACCTCAGCCAGCCGGCGCGGCTCTGGGGGCCCAGGCTCCGGCCCCTGGGCCCAGCCAGCCGGGTGGCGCGGCTCCGGGCTCCCGGGCTCCCGCCCCTGGGCCCAGCCCCAGTCAAGCGCCCTGGCTCCAGCTGAGCGGCTCCGGTCCCAGTCCCAGTCGAGCCAGCCCAGCCCGGCCCTCACCTCCACGTAGCGTGGTAAGGGGGCAGGGAAGGGGTGTTGGATAGAGGGCAGGGTAGTTGGGAGGGTAGATTAGTGTCGGGGCAGTCAGAGGGCAGGGAACAGGGGGATTGAATGGGGCAAGGGTCCCGGGGGGGCAGTCAGGAAGAAGCAGTGGTTGGATGGGGTGGTGGGGGGGCAGTCAGGGGTAGGGATTCCAGGGCCAATCAGAGGACAGAGAGAAGGGGTGGTTGGATGGGGCAGAGGTCCCAGGGTGCCATCAGGAATGAGAGGAGTTGTTGGATGGGTGGCAGGGGGAAGTCAGGGGACAGGGAAGGGGGTTGGATGGGGCAGGGGTCCCAGTGGGGGGCTGTCAAGGAACGTGGGGGGTTGGATAGGGGAGGATTCCCAGGGCGGGAGGGGGCATGACCCCCTCGTGGGGTGAGGAGGAGGGAACCGGTTGTTAATATTTTGGCAGCTCATCACTGGCAGTAGACATCATATATCTGGACTCTAGTAAGGCTTTTGACACTGTCCCACATGACATTCTTGTGAGCAAACTAGGAAAATATGGTCTAGATCATATTACTATAAGGTGGGGGCACAACTGGTTGAAAGATCATACTCAAAAAGTAGTTATCTATGGTTCACTGTCAAACTGGGAGGATATATCAAGCAGTGTCCTGCAGGGGTCTGTCTGGGGTCTGATACTATTCAGTATTTTCATTGATGACTTGCATGATAGAGTGAAGAATATACTTATAAATTTGGGGACAACACTAAGCAGGGAGAGGTGCAAGCACTTTTGAGGACAGGATTTGAATTCAGAATGATCTTGATAAACTGGATAATTGGTCAGAAACAAAAGACGAAAATCAATTAGGACAAGTGCGAAGGACTACCCTTAGAAAGGAAAAACCAGTGCACAAATACAAAATGGGGAATAACTGGGTAAGCAGCATTACTGCTGAAAATAGTGAGGTTTATATTGGATCACAAACTGAATACATGTCAACAGTGTGATGCTGTGGCAAAAAAGGCAAACGTCATTATGGGACATATTAACAGGAGTGTCATAGATAAGAGATTAGCGGTAACTGTTCTACTCTACTAGATACTGGTGAGACTTCAGATGGAGTACTGTGTCCAGTTTTGGGCACCACACTAAGAAAGATGAGTGTTCGTTTTGCTTCCTGTAACAACAAGAATCTAGTGTGGTAAGAAACCTCATCAATTAATAATTGGGTAAAACCAGACCTACGGACTTAGATTGAAATGGTAATTATACATGCAAAACCTAACCACAGTATGCATTATAACGTGACATCAGAATAGCTTGTACTGCCCTGCACCATATATATTTTTAACAAGTAGTGAAGTTGGACAGGAGTAGGAAACTTCATGAATTAAACGGAAATGCTTATTAATCCCAGTTTTAACATGGATCACCAATATGAAATATAAAGAGAGCTAAAAAAGCCCTCCTTCCTCAATGTAATAATCACCCCCTCCCAATCACTGTTAAACTTAAAGAAAATGTATATGTAGCTAAGGCCTTGAAGATGCACAAGGTGAACTTCATCCCTGTTCAGTGGACCAGCATGCACTATTTAATTCCCTGGTAAGCCATCTTATGATAATTTACATGGGACTTAAGTCTTGAGCTCAGATCAATTTCATAACAACTGGGTCCAAAACTTCAGAAGCACCCCATGCAGTTACCTCAGGAAGCCTTGTAAAGATACTAAATTTTAGCTTTTCATTCTTCTCAGTGTTGTCCAGATCTACAAATTAGAGAGAGAAATAAATAACTGACCATGACTTCAGGGCTATGACTTCTTAAATGAACTCAATAGCAAAATACACATTAACTTATATTACACACACACACTCACACACAAACACCCCTCACCCTTTGAGATAACAGATTTGAATGTAATTATTCAGACCTATTGGGAACAATTAGAATTTGAAGCATCACCTTCCAAAAGCATAACAATTGTTTCACAACCCTGGCAATAACAAGAAATGGTGTACTGTACAAATCTGTACCTATTTTCTTTTATCCACTGTGTAAGTATTGTGTTACAGGTTTGATTACAGTAGCATAACTGCTTTAGTTAGGTTATAGTATGGTACAGCAGAGTTTCAAACTGACCAGTCAACCACACACCTCATTTGGAACTGGACGTACACAATCAGGCAGCAGCAGCAGAGAAAAAAAGAAAGCAAATACAGTACAGTACTGCGTTAAATGTAAACTATTACAAAATAAAGAGAACGCAGCATTTTTCTTCTGCATAGTAAAGTTTCAAAACTGTATTAAGTCAATGTTCAGTTGTAAATTTTTGAAAGAACCACCATAGCGTTTTGTTCAGAGTTGCAAACATTTCAGAATTATGAACAGCCTCCATTCCCAAAGTGTCTGCAACTCTGAAGTTCTACTGTATTGCTGTATTCCAATAACTGATTCAAATCAACTGAGTTATGCTAACTGCTCCCTTTGAGCTAAACGGGCAATGAATATCGCTGTGGTCATTCTATGGTTTATGAAGCCACAAGCTGGTTTTATGAAGATGTTGGCTTTATGATGACTGCATAAAGTTGGTCCTATGCCAAGAAACACAAAGTAGGATAATCTGGCTGTAAATTTGGGCAATAATTCAAGAACATAGTGATTGGCGTATATGAGAAGTGATTGTGCAAAACATGATTTTCATATGCTGCTTTGTACACTATTTCTTCTTTTTAAATGTTCACAAAACATAGCTGAAAGAACAGGGGTGAGTTTCTTAGTCTACTTACAAGAAAGCCTAATGAAAATAACCACTCTGGAGGCGTAATAGCATATTTTAAAAGTTCTTTAAAGCATGACTGTCTTAAACTCCTGGGTTTTTTTCTTTTAAAAAGACTTTATTGCCTTGTGCAGAATTTCTGGACATTCCACTAATGCCAGCACCAAAAGCATTTTGTGTGTTGTATCAATCTGAGGAAATTTGCTGAGGCAAACTAATCCAGTTATTTTGAGGGCTGGGGTCTTTTTTTAAGCTATACATAAATCCTATGAAAATCATTAAGGTTAATGTTTCTATAAATTTCCTAGTTTAAAAACGAAACTGGGATCCATGTGGTGATCTGCTGAAACTATCACAACGGTTATTTCATGTTCTATCACATCAGGGATAGCGTTATGTAGGCTCATGCCCAATTTTGTCCTCTGGAACAGCTGTGCAATCACACTGACTTCAAAGCAGCTCCACAGGAATAACTTTCAACAATAACTTTCAATTCTAAGTGCAGAATTGAACCTTCGGCCCTTGTATTTTTCCTCTATGTACTGTAAGAGAAAAAAACCTCAACATTTTTAAAAAGCAGCAGCCAGTTGTGCAAAGAGCCATGGGTGTCCCTTCGAAATATATAAAGGGTATCCATTTCCAAAGCAGACTTGTTACAAAGGAATGTAATCTAAGTGTCTATTGTTAAATCCACCATACCTTTCAAAAGTTTTATAGCGCATGTTTCAGTCAGCTGTAACACCCCATTATCGATGTAATGCAGCAGGGTATGTAAAGGCAGACATCTAACTCCAAGCCCCATGTGCAAAGTATGAAAACCTGCAAAGAAAGCACCACTTGTCTGTGCAACAGAAATACAAACAGTTTTGTGCAAAGCCTCTAAATTACAGCCGTGCCATCCACAGCATTAAAGCTTAGTTGAGAACAGTACTTTCTTTACTAACACATATACTTCCATTTGTGGGAGGAGAGGAAAAGTTTATCAACACTTGCCATACAACTATGTTAGTCTTCATGTTATTTAAACACCTTCATTCTCTGCAACAGTATTAAGTTACAGTTGAATACGTCAATTTGAAGATTAAGCTAGAGCAATCAGTTCAAACTAATACTTTGTTACAATATGGTAAAAACCCTTCTTCCCCAAAAGATTTTCTACTTATAATGTGAAACTGCTGAGTTCCCGTTATCTTAACGCACTCTGCAAGGCACAGGAAATGAAACGGAGGAGTCTGGAGACATGCCATAAAGTAGTTACTTTTTTTTAAAATATTTTACTTCACAAAAGAGTGCTAAATAATCTATAAATTGTTTGTCTGCATTTAAAATTTCTTATGCATGTGTCTTTTAGTCCCTCCCACTCAATTAATTAAGAAATAAACCTCAACATGCATTATATGTGGTTACTATCCATGCTACAGTATAGCATGAACCAGCACAAAAATGGCATCAATGCTGAAGGAGTTTTGAGATTCATGTTTCTGATCTAATAGACTCAGATCTATCCCCCCAGCATGTGGTTACACACATACTTTGGTCCCATAACTAACAGTATGATAATAAGCCAAATCCTTTTGCAAAAACATTCTTAACTGGATTAAAATCCAGACAAAATCTATCAGGTGTCTGTAAGCCCCTTACTGCTTTGGCAAATTAAACAACAACATGCGATTTACAAAAATGTGAAACATTAGTGTTCAGAAATTCTTCCTAAAATTTAAAAAGAAAGTGCTTTGAAAATTGTATGGGGATTATCAGAAGCTCTTGGTAATGGTAGTCTAGCACCATCAAAAGAAAAACTGGTACATTTTCATTACACCTTTTGTCCCATGGATTTCTTGAGACAAACTCCTTTCTAATTTATCCCTGTGGGTCCCTTTATATAGTCCCTGTATCTGTAACAGATTGAATAGCAATTTAAAGTGCCTTGTAGCATTCTCACTCTTCATTTTAAATTAAGTCAACATTTTTCCATCTTCTCTTTCCCTTCTTGCTTGTGTCCCCAACTGAGACATCAGTTCATCTGGATGGGGGTAAGGGTCACTTATGATCAGAGATGAAAGCAAGCTGGTACGGTACGGTAAGCCGTGCGGGACTGGACTGGCTTCTCCGGCTGTCCAGCCCCTGCGGGGAGCCCCGGGCCCTTTAAATCACCACCAGAGCCCTTCCACCGCTACCCCAGGGGAGCAGCAGCAGGGCTTCAGCGGTGATTTAAAGAGCCCAGGGATCCGGTCGCTGTGAGGAGCCCCGGGCCATTTAAAGCACCACCCAAGCCCCGATGCCAGAGCTCTGGCGGTGCTTTAAAGGGCCCGGGGCTCCCCTCAGTGGCAGGAGCACCGGGCCCTTTAAATCCCCGCTGGAGCCCTGCTGTCCCGGGTTAGTGGCAGCAGAGCTCCTGTGGGATTTAAAGGGCCCAGAGCTCCGCGGCAGCCGGAGGCCCAGGCCCTTTAATTTGCCCCTGAGCCCCAGTGCTCCCAGCCACCTCTGCAGCTGGTAGCTCTGGGGTGATTTAAAGGCCCTGGAGCTCATGGCCGGAGCCTTGAAATTTTGAAAGGCCCCACCTCTTCTGGTTGAGGCCACACCCCCGCTCGGGACTCCGTACCGGTAAGTCCTTTAAGTTACTTTCACCCCTGCTTATGATCATCTTTCCCAACAGATCAAGACCACATTAACATGATGTTTGTACTCCAGTAGCCTAAAAAGCCAAAGTCACAATATTTCCAGGCCAAAGTTTCTGACTAAGCAAAACAAGAGAGTCATTCTACTCAAGTAGATTTCTGTTAAAGTATTTCAGACTGAAGAATTGGTGGCTACTCCCAAAAGCGGGACATGAAGCATCTAATGAACAGTCCAGCATCTAAAATTGTAGATTCAGGGGTTGTTTTCTGGTAATGAGATACAGAGCCTTCATGTTACTGGTTCAAGTCTGTGTCCAAGAGCAGTTACTGTGTCACAGTTGGTTGGTGGCCCTTCTGAAAACTGGCACTAACTGAAGCCTTTCAATCTCTCCAGTCTCCAAAGACTGCACAGACACGGAAATGAAGGCGTCGATAGCGCAAGCTGCTTCACGTGAGCAGACTCTTAAGCTGCAGTCAATGGACATCTACATGGGCACAGGGCTCACCCTTGGGGGCAGCTGCAGGATCAGGGCCCCTGCTCCATCCTCACAGCTGGAAGTTCAGGGCTGAAATACATTAGCAGGGCAGCATGAAAAAAAGTCTTACCACTGGATGTCATTTACGTTGGTAGCCCTTAAAACTGAAAGTCCAACCCAGCTACTTTCTGAACTAAAAATTCATTAAAAAGGGGAAGGAAAAAAACCCTAACTCTGGGTGATGCTTTCCCACAGAATTGAAATGGTGCTCGGAAGTGAAACTTTTCAAAAACTACACGATTTGCCATCTTTGTTGTAACTATTGACATTTGTTTTATTTCACTGCAGGTGTTTATGGAGAGCTCTTCCCCACACAGCTGTACTGAGTACATTTCAGGCCTGCCAAAGTTAATACAGCTTGCACTTACTGCAAATGCTATTTGTCTGGAAGACATTCAAAGCGATGCTCTTATTCTCAAGGGTGGAATAAAACAATGAAACGCAGAGATCCAGTGTCACAGGGCTTACCAGGAGGCAGGGGCATACACATTCCATTGGCAGCTTCTAGAATCCGACTCATGATGTGGAAAGCTGCACACTCTGCAGCACTTCCTCGCTCGTCCCTGCATTTAATAAAACAGCCTGTTAGCAGCCAAAGACATCAAACTCCCCTCATGGCTTAGTCACTTTGTGTCACAGTTAAATGAACTCATTTTAAACAGAAGGAATTCACGGTCCTAAGATACCATCTTGGTTTATTTAAGAGTTAAAGTTACTGGATTCTAGTTCTTGTTAACAATTTGAAACGTGGCTGTACATAATCTACGTGGAGCCTTCTGCTCACAGCATACCTACAAGTCTGCCATTAAACAAGGAGCCACAACTTTCTAAGTAGAGTACCTAAAGTTAGACACTTCCTGTCGATAGGTATCTACATAGGGATGTAA